>NC_054552.1:20290683-20615683 GCF_017654505.1 Polyodon spathula | reverse complement strand
GAGTGCCGCTGTGGTTTTATAAATATTTTTATAAAATTTTGATATAATATAAAAAAGCCTGACATTTGCCATATAACTGTCACTATAATGCTGAAATGATTTTAAATATATGTATCAGGGCACTGCTGAGCAAACGACGTGCTCCTTTGCAACTCAGGACCTGCTATCACAGGCAAGCAAGCCCATGAGAAACGGCTTTGCTTCTTCTAGCATTTTACTGAACATAGCCTGTATTGCGTCACAGGCTGTTTTACCCACCCTTGCAGTGCAGGGTGTGTTAAAATGCATTTTGAGATGCTGGATTGCAGTCGCTCCTAATCATTCGAGTGCAGAGTATCTTGGGAGTGAAGCACATTAACTGCGGACCCTCCACACTCACTTGTTTCCACAAGGAATCCCTCCCACTACCGGGATACCAAAACCAAGCTTTTTTTTGACAAGATAACTGAAGGATCACTTGTATCCCAGAGTTCTTCGTTGTCTAGTATCTAAGCAAATGCTTAGACCACTCAATTCTGATAATGTGATCCCTCTAAAAGACATTTAACTTTAGAGCAGGGCTTCAATTCAAATCAATATCAACTCTCGGTGGGAGAGACAGAAGCAATTGTATTGCATTGTCTCAGCCAGACTATCCGATGACCCTTGGCCTGGCTGGCCACAAATGAGGAATCTGACTGCAAAATTAATCCAGAGGATTTTGATGAATAATGGAAGGCACAAAAAAGGTCCTGGAAAATGCCTGCAGAAGCACAGTCCCATGTCTATGACTCATGTCTGTGCACCACTTCATTTTCCATTGTTTCACATATTTTGCTTGCAAGCAAACATCCATGATTGCCACAGATAACCCGTAGTCTTCAGAAAAATGGAATTCAGACTCCAAAGCAGTGATGTGTCAAACTGTGAAACAAAATTTGTCTGCCAGCTGCGAGGCAGCCCAGACCTTTTGCATTGGCAAACGGATTCTTATCTACAGCATAAAAGGTCTGCTGTCTTACTATTCATACAGCAAGGGGTGCTGAAACAACTCAACAAGTAATAACTCATTAATGTAGAAGAAACTGATTGCTCCTGGCCTCTCTTTGTTACATAAAAATAGGTTTTACTGTGCAAAACAGACAATGCCAACGTGGCAGGGATAAAAGCAAAACAGTTTGCTTTGAAGTACTCTACATCCTATTAATGCATTCTAGTCCCATAACACTGTACGTTATGATAATTCAAGTCCCTTTCTGTTTCACAGGACATGAAAATCAATGTGCTATTATTCTGATGCTTTTGTTTTGCATACACGTCATGCCGTTAAAAATATTGTCACAAGTAACAGGTAGCCATAGAATAGCGGTAACTTTGTGTCCCATGTTCTCCGTATCACAGCGTTTTATTTGTAAACATATTGCAGACTTTTAAAATTTGTAATCACGCATTAATGATCATAAATAAACTGGGCAACACATTTGTCAACATTTACTCAGTGGCCATTCGCTAGGAGAAAAAGAAAATGTCAAGGACTGCAGTGTATCGAGATCACACTGCTTCTTGTGACAAGGCTGGTTTTCTGTTCCCACAATACACCACTCATTTCAATCCAAGCATCAGCAATCAGCAAATCACAAAATGGCTTGGCTATACCTACCACACACTGGTCTTAAACCTGTTACCCCCATTTCCAAATGTGTCGTTTGTCCTGGTGTCTATATTCAGTTTAAAACGATGGCCCCAATACCCCTTCTTGTACTACATCTGCCATCATGGCCATACCAGGCACTTAGGCAGTTTGTTTTGAAATCATGCATCTGGATTTTAATAAAACTACTTTACTGATGGAGGGTGCCTATAGAGGCAACTGAAGGAATCAAAATGCCCTCTGCTTAGGTTTCCCTACCATCAAAGTCTCTCTATTGGCATATTAAATACAATGAGAGAGAGAGAGAGTCACATTTCATTACCATGTGTGGGGAATGACTGGCCCCTGTTTGCCTCCTTGACCTACTGTAGTGAAATGCTATACTGATATACAGTGTAGCTTCCTTCTGCAGAAGGGCTTTTAAGCTACTCTCTTATCCCTGATGGTTCTTTTGATCCTGGAGCTGCCTGTTGTTTACCCCCTAGGGGCTTGCCTATCAGTCATGCAGAAAGTGAAAAATTCAACAAACTGACAAGCTATTGCCATCTCTATTGGCACATCAAAGCTTTGCTTGTGACACTGACCAAACCTAAATACAGTAAAAAATGTTCTTAAAATGTGAGTGTGTGATTGCCTTCATATAATTCAAGAGTTTATTAAGATTGTAAAAGAGATTTACTCCAAAAGGCCAATATTGCAAAACAGTTGGGCACTTTATGATTTAAGAATGAGCCTTAGAAGAAATACTTAGATAAATGGTACTTTTCAGATGTGTATCCATCTCAGATTTTAACACTGAAAGTCATTTTAGTGTTGTAAAGGTTAAACACAGTTAGGATTTGTATAAATGGAACTAAACCTTTCAGAAATAAAATAGTGTGCCATTGTAGACAGATAATTTTACTAACTAACATTTTCTTGGATCATGTTGTAATTTATGGGGACTGCTGCAGTCAGCAGAAATTCACTAAATACCTGAAATAACTTTCAAAACAATATGCATTTAGTGCAATTCCTACACTGTAGTACCTTGCTTGTGTTAATGACTCTTAGTTTAGATTATCCATGTTATATGTTCTGCGTACAGTACCACCAATACATTCTCTTTAAAAAAAAAAAAAAAAAAGTTTCCATGTGTTGCTGAATTAAAAGAGAGAGGCATAAAAAATAATGCACTCCTCTGCCTAACTTCACAGAGAATAACAACATGGCTAACACAGCTATTGCCAAATGATATAGTTGAGTGAAAAACAAAACTGACAATCAGGACTAAACACTGAACCAAAAACAGAACCTACAAAAACATCAAATCAAGAGCACTACACAGGCATGCTGAACAGAATGGGATATAATAAAAACGAACCAACACCAGCTTGAACGTCCGTACTGTAACACTTTTCACATCATCCAAACTCTCCAACTTGAACTGCGGCCTTATATACAACCAATAAGGACAGACTAGTTGAAATGTTTGTTACTGAATTTATATAGATTAACAGGAAAATGATTTTATTTTGGTAAATAGATCAAACTATAAGGTTACAATTACACATGTATTTAATTGACTTGTAACTAAAAAAAAAAAAGTTCCACAAACTCCATCCACCTCCCTTCATTATATCTAGGTCTCAAATGTGCAGTTTTGAAAGAAACACGTGTTTTAGCAAACATATACATCACGATATCTTACAGTTCACTTGAGCCCCTTTCACACAGACCAGTTCAGCTCAAATCCGGCATGTTGGGCTATGCAAGTTGTCTATAGCGGCACAAAGCCTGCATATTTTATGACTGCTCTGAAGCACCTTGCGAGGTAGTTTAGAGAGAGCATAGACAGGTGTTAATGGCCTATGTGAAGAGCGCCGCCGGCACGGAAGTGCTATAGTGGGCGTGGACTAAAAGGCACCATCTAATGTGACTGCATACCTGACGTACCTATACATCCCCCTGTTGACATTCCCTTACCAAAGTCGAGCGTTCACACAAGCATCCTTTATATAAAGCAAAAATGCATCATATTCTCGCTCTCTGCTGTTGCCTAACAGCTGCAATCTCTTTCTTTTAACAATACACTGTATCGGCGTCTTCACATTAAAATTCAGAAACTACATGTGCCTGAAGCCCCTGCAGTTTGGCATTTAACAGGCTGTTATAATGTATAATACAACTGAAAATTAAAGGGAAACAAAACACAGCCAAATCCACTTCTTCGGCTGGTGTCATTTTTCATTTATTTTTGTTGCTGAGGTTTTCGTTGTCATGAGAACCTGTTGACCGACAGCTTTGAAAGTTGGTCTCCCATGATCCCTTTGGCTATGTGAAAGGGTTATAATGGCGTTATAAAAGCATAGACGGTGCAGTTGTGTGCTTTGTCAATGGGGATTTTTGAGACATCTCTGAGATGGCTCATTATTGGCATTTGTTAAACTGAATGTTCGAGATTAATACCAGAGTACGTTGGTGAATCATTTCACAATCTGAGTGACTTTCTGTGCTATTAAATAAGAGGTCGGTGTTGATTAAATCAATTAAGTTTTACATGGAAAAAAAGTAAAGGGGTTAACACAGTATTTGAGTAATTACTATACATGAACCATGAATGACTGCAAACCTCATTAAAGGGGATAGTAAGTAAAAAACTAAAAAAATTCAGATGACATTTCCCATAGTAAAACCATAGCAAAGTATAATAAAAGTATAGTGAAATCATGGAAAGCATAGGTAAGCATTGTAAAGCCCAGAGAGGTGGTAAAGCATATTAAAAGCCATGGTAAACTATGGTAAGTGTATAGTATAACCAATGAAAAAGGCACGGTAAAACTGCATGTTAAACTTTTAATATGGTTGCTCTTTAAGAGCATGAAACAGATCACACTAGAAGGGGCTATAAATTGAACATAACTGACCACACCTGACCTGGTGCAAGTACACAATGAGTGGCCTGGTTAAAATGTTGCCCACACAGAGATAAGGCAGCAACTAAGGTTTTTCACACAAAGCGATGTAGAGACTGTAAAACAGCAGACACTTGGAGAAGGCCAGGTTTATAAGGCTTTGTTTGCTTGTCAGCGAAATTGTTCCCAGCAGTCTCAGAATGCTAATGTCACCCTAATTTCTCAGCCAAGACCACACAGCAAGTTGATTGCTATGACTGAATTAAGATTCCATTCCTTTTTAGTACTAGGCCAGACAGCCTTCCAGTCCACAGCTCTAACCCCCTAGGCCACAATGCCTCCCAGTCATCAGCTCTAACCACTAAGCTACAAAGTCTCTCAGCTGTCAGCTGTAAGTGCAAGGTCACATTGCTCCCAATCCCTTGCTACAGTATGTGCTATTAGATTCACTTCATTTAGCAAATGTATAGGACTGTGCTTCACACTAAAGCTGTGTTTGTCATCACACTGTAAGGGTTTCTGGGGAAGGCTACAGTTGAAGTTCATTTAAGGACATGCAGAACATCAGCCACAGTCAGGTCTGCCTTGAATACAAGAAACCTCTTTACTGTAGTTCCATAACAAAATGTGTAGGCCGATTCATTATTTCAAACAACATACAAACACAAACCTAAAAATTACAGGAAAGGTGCCTGACATCCCAGGTGCACTGACATCCCAAATGTCAGTGCAGCCTGTGCACTTTACCCACCCACCTAAAAAGAACCCAATGCACTCATAAGACTGATCACGGAAACTGCAACTTTTAACACAGGCCACAACTTTTTATAGTTTCCGCAACTTTTAATAGGACTACAATGTTTCTATTATTTATATGTAATTTTGTTGCAAAATAATGCTGAAAAATAAACAAACAGAAAAGGAAACAACACTCATAAATTGTCTTTTGCTAGTAAGGGATTGGTATGCCTTATCATCCTCTCTAGCCAATCAGTGATCTTCTTTCACCGTAGCTAACCATAGACTGGGCCATGATGCAAGTACTGTACTGTACTTGCTGTTAAATTTTGTCACTGAAGGTTTATTGCCGTTTTGCAAATACTATAGTGGCTGTTCAATTTTGTGAGTGAACGTTTACTGTTATGCAAGTACTGTATGTTATGCATCATTATTGTTAGCTGCAACTCTTCACCTGTAATGAAACAAACATAAAATGTTTTCTTTCAAACGGTGATAAAGAGGGAGTCTAAAGAACTTATATTCTGGTTATCTATTTGTGTTTTTTCTTATTGTTGTTTTTGAATAAATGAACAAAAATCCATCCTGAAAGCAAGTACATATAAGTGCAAACTCTTTATGAAAAAATAAATCACGATTTTTTAGCCTTACTCATGAACTTTATTCATGTAGATTTTATGAAAGGAAACCAATATATACATGGCATCTGAAATAAAGCACACAGATTATACTGCAGAATAATTCTTCTCTCCTTTCTTTAATAGTCAAATCAGATTTATTTAGCGTATCATGACATGAATTATACTTTTGTTTTTCAGCTAATTAAATTAAATGACATTTGAATATTTGTTTACATTGTGAAGGAAAATTCAAAAGCCCATGTTCGTTCCTGATAAACTGTACCCTAGATAGGCCTATGTAAAACTCTAAATTTCTACTTACATACACGCACATACAATACGTCTCCATTTCAGTGAGAGGGGACGTCATCGCCAGCAACGACAACCATCAAGTGCAGCAGTCGTGTTAAATAACCTCAGGAATGACTACACTTGGAAAAGGCTTTTGACTTGTGATTACTAATGCTAGACACGAGTAAATATCCCTCTGGAAACAGGAGCGTCTACTGGAATAATTTATCATTTTGGGGGCATTGGGCAAGGCCGATTTATTACACATCCATGGTTAACCACTTTCAGGTTTGAAACACTGCCAATATGTTGCAGGAATGAAGCCAAATACATATTTCAGAGCATTTATTCATTAATGTCTTTAGGTCCTGAAGAAAATCTACATACAGATCAAAATCCTGGTGCCCCCCATTTGTGATAAGGATTTGAGTAAACCATAAACCGAGCACCAAGGCAGAGTACGAGAAACTTACTTTGAAGTTTGCCTGGAGAAGAAACTGCAGGAAAGCCTCCAGTGATTCTTAAAAGTCTGTTTATTAAAACTCAGGTACCAGAGCCAGAATAATGTTTAACTTGGTTTGAGGAAAGTTGTCCTTTGAAGAGGGTGATGCAAACCTCTAAAGTTTTTCCTGCTCAAACATGTTAAATAAATACATAAATAACTTGTGTGGCCTGCAGACATGTTAGGCTGCTAACTTCATGCATTGCGCCACCAGCAGGACATTACATGCTTCGGATTTTATTAAGACAAAATTAGTGATCAGGTCCTTCCAACAAGAAAGAAAATCCCTTGGCAAACACTACCTGCAGGGCAGGGAATCAGAGAACATACTGTAACAGAACAAAAAGTACAATAATCTATACTTACAGCTACCTTTGTCAGTGCCACTGAATACAGCAGTTTATCAACCACCTTTAAAATGTAGATTGAAATTATAATTGTGGGGTATTTTTGACATTCACAAAAAAATATTTTAATACTTGAGCTCATTAGAATGACAACATAACCCTATAAAGGCACATTCTTACAAACAAAGCTCTATATAGTAGAACCCCAGAGTTACCAACACCCAACCTACAAACTGACCTGTCAACTAACCACCCCACTTTCAACTGGAAGTATGCAATCACTCAAACATGCGTGCAATACAACCAGATGGACGCTCCTATAAGCGGTGTGCTGGTCATACATACGCACCCCCCCCCCCCATTTTCCACTTTGTTTAAAAACCAAGCACAATGTTAGCCCAGGTTTTCTTGGATGTTTAAATCTGTGTTTTTGCTATATTTTTATGATTTCAATGGTAACTTAAATGTACCCCCCCGCCATTTACAGTACTGTTTAAAAGACCATAATAATATGAGTACAGCATTACTGTGCTGCATGCTTGTATTACTGCCAGACTGAGGGTGTAGACAGCAGGTTTACACATTTATTAACCATTGAAAACTAATTTTCAGTTATGGACACTTTAGACTTAGGAACAACCTCCATTCCCAAGGGGTTCGTAACTGTGAGGTTAACTTCCTGCTGTACAATACAGCAGCATAGAGTAAGGCAGAGTAGGCTGCAATTATACTATCAACACATCAGGCTGGAGGAAATTGTTTACCCACAGGACACTACAGTACAGGTAATGCTACTACAGGAAGTGGTTATATTTGTGCTGAGTGAGCATGCATTATTCTCTTCCCCGTCAGTAGGTCGTGGCTGAGCGGAAAGGATAACCCCTACCCGGTGTTCCTGAGCACACCAGGTGCTCCAGGGACGAATGAGTCACCCTTGTTTCCCTTCTAGGCAGCATAGCAGGAAACACACAGAGGTTTCCAGATCTACTATACCAATTTAGGCAGCAGAGGAAACAGGATTTCTCACTGCAATTGACAATCAAAAGAAAAAATAAACATCTTGTATTCAGACTGGAAGGTCTGAGGGGGATCTTTTGTTGGTACTTCCTTTCCAGAATAGCCTACAGCTTAGTTACAGTTGCTTCAATTATACTTTAACATTAATCTGGCCCACCAAAATTGCTTGTGGGGCTTGGGCATTTGTTGCCCATATAATACCACTCTACTTCCCTAACTTATCTTGGCACTCCTGAAATCGCTACTTGCCTGCATGAAGCGTCCAATCGATGGCTAGATTTAGAAATAGTGTATGTTCAGAACTGCATGTCAAAAGGTTTCAAACATACATCAGTACTTTGTTGAAAATCTCTGTGTTCCAGTAACTAGGCTACACGCTGGGGGCTGACACACATTTCACAGGCTCTCCTAACTGACCTACAGAGGTGTTGTTTACAGGCTTCTTAGGAACTTCATTATTTAGGACATTTTGAATTTTTCTGCAGCTTTTTTCCTTGATGTTTGACATAATAGCCAAATTTTGATAATTTTTCAGGAACCACCTGGAACTTACTCAGAGACTGCACTTTGGAACAACTGAGCTAAAGCACACAAATTGCAATTGATAGCCTTAGGTCCGATACTACACTTAACTTTAAAAGTAAGACGTTCAGGTTAGAGAACATAATAAAAACTACAGGAAAACTGTCAAGCACACAAAAGCCCCAAGGCACAGGCAAAGCCTCAACTGTACTTTATTAGCAGATTACATCTGCTTATCAGAATTTTCACAAGCAAAAGGGCAAGAGTTCACTTTCCCTTTAATGTGCAAACCAGCAGACCTGCCAACTAAGCAATAAGCAGCCTAACAAAAGATCCAATTACCCGGTCAGTCAACTGCCTTCCCAATGTGCTTTAGCACAGCTCTCACATTGCATTGTCAGAATATTTCACTGGACTCAACATGGCAAGTTTACTTTGTGTAAGCCATTTAGCCGTTTTATAGCATATCCTTTATTTTACATTGCATATTACATCAAAACTGCTGCCTACTGGAAGTATTTGTGAACAGGATGGTACATTTGAATTCACTGCCAAATAAATAAAGCTCCTTGCCACAGTTGTGAATTCAAAATAAGAGCTATCTGTTACGTGAAAAATTACATCACCATGACCTACATCAGGGATTTTCAACCTGGGCTGCACGTACCTCTGGGGGTACTTCTAAGGCTCACGGGGGGAATGCAGGCAGACTCAGAAAATGCAAAAATAAAAATTGAAAGAAAATAACGGTTTTGAATTATTTATTTTTAAAACTGCATTCTATATCTTTGCTAAACTACTGTGCATTATACAGTGCCTATAGAAAATCTACACCTCCTTGAACTTTTTTTCACATTTTGTTGTGTCAGTGCCTCAGAGCTTCATGAATTTAAATTAGGATTTTTTTCACTTATCTAAACACCATACTCCACACTGTTAAGGGGAAAAAAGTTTTTATTGAGAAAAAAAAAAATTACAAAACTGTTCAAGGATGTGTAGATATATGAGGCTTTAAGACAACAAAATGTGAAAACTTCAAAAGGGGATGTAGCCTTTCTATAGGCACTAAATAAAAAAATAAAAAATAAATAATTATTATTTAAGCAGCTCGAAGGTTACAGTCTGACTATAGTTTCAGAATTATCACCCACCTGTACAAATGTGTGATTTTGATTGAGTGGATTTCCACTCTCATATTTGAGTGGGTGAAGCAGGCGTCTGGCGATTCTGCCTATGGAGAGCTGCTCATGAACTTTGCAGTTTTCAAGTCATCGTATAATTTAATACTAATCAGTGAAACACAATCTTTCTGTGTTAAGTATAAATTTTCCCATTAAAGAAATGATAAATCACAATACTCATACTTTGACGGTTTCTGTTTTATCTATTACACGTGGCTGCATTTAAGTAACAGCAAAAGAGGCTGGTTCAACTTGTTCTCTGTGTTTGGTACACTCCTATCATCATGTGTATCATTTTGAAATTGATACGTTTCTTACTTCCAAAAGAAAAAAGACATGAGAGTCTACAGAAAATGCAAAGCCACAGAAATTTTGAACTATTAGGTGAAGTTGAACTTCAGTATCAAGCATTTAAGATGCTGTTCAGTATCGTAATTCGCCGATGTTCAGTATGCATTTTTTTTTCCACTCATATGTATTTAGTATCTTTCACTTCGGTGAACTGTTGCTTTATTAAAATAAACAAACAACATAAAATGTACTGGCCCAGGTAATTACTGTTTTGTGAATCCAAAAAACCTTGGCTCTACATCTGTAATTACAGTGACTGAACTGAAACAATGTAATTGGCAATAATTAAAACACTTACTATAGATTAGTAGCAAACAACTATGACATGACTGATTCATAGAACGTGTTAAGGGGCTACTGGCTCAAATGTACTGGCACTTTCCTTCCCTGTGAAAAAATATATTCACAGTTCTGAATTGCAGAAAAATTCAGTCCTATGAATTTAGATAAATTCTCTGCGAATTACTCTTGGCTCTTGCGAGTCAGTAAATTGAGAAGATCAGCACCAGGGCTCGCAAAATTTTGGTAATGGTACTTGCCCTTCAGGCAGTCCATTGTCAACATTTGGTTGTCCAAAAAAAATAAATAAATAAGTCAAGTTGCCCATAATTGACCTATGGACTGTGCTCAATATAGGTACAGTATCTCAGTGTTCATACACTTTTTCAACATCAAAATTCCAGACAGTTTTACAGATTTCCATTTGTTTTTCCTAGACTTGTGTTTTAGTTAGTTTCTACTAGTTTTCTGATAGTTATTCACATAGGCGGGCAGCCGCAGAGCATTACAGCTTTTTGCTCCTGGTTTTCTAGAAGTATTTGTCAGAATCTGGAGGTGCATATCTAGCAAGAGACAATGCAGTTATGCAAAAGAGAAGTAAGATATAATCTAAGAAATGTCCAATATTTGAGAACTACGTTTACAAAAAGAATATATAAAGTTGTATACTGCAAGTATACTTGTGCCAAAACAGGACAGAATAATGGTACCAATAGTATACTAAAACCAGACAATTTTGGCCCAAGTATACTTGCAGTATGTTACTTTTTTGTAAGGGATGATACTGGATTCTGATCCACTTCTTTATAAGCTCTGTTAAATGTTGAACACTATGGGTGGTGAAAAATAACAAAAATGAAATAACAAATGTGTACACATTATATATTAAAATGTGCAAGTGTCATCTATTAAGCATATAAGTCAAATACTTAATACAGAACACCCTCGCTATAACAACCCTGTTTGGGTCCAAAGCATTTTGTTCGCTATAGTAAAAGGACAATCCAAAATGAACACTATAATAGTCACCATGGATAAAAGCATTAGCTAAATTATTAATAATATTAGTACTGTTTTATTTGTTGATTTTCTTTATTATTACAGTATTTGTCACTACTAGCACTAATAGTAAAAGCAATGAGATTGTGAATTTTTAGAAGATTTAGAATTACAAGTACAGTACTTATTTGTAGCATGCTGGCTATATCCTATCCATTGAAGAACACAGTACACCCCACCCCCCCCCCCCCCCCCCCCCCCCCCCCCCCCCCCCCCCCCCCCCCCCCCCCCCCCCAAAAAAAAAAAAAACGCGAAGTTTCAAAGTTTTGTTTTGATTGCAAATGTTAATTGAAGTCTTGGTTCCTTATTTAAAAAAAAAATAAAACTTGATGCTCTGCCCTGCCGGTTGCATAGAGTGGTACGAGCCAACATCAGCAGCTGTATTTTTTTTTTTTTTTTTTTTAAATCAGTATTTAGTCATATAATTAAGGCCATATAGCGATGATGTAAATAGTATATCTACACTCGGCTGACAGTCTGGACCTGAAACTGTTGCTGCATTCGGTACAATAAGTTACAAGCAAGCACCATACATTAAAAATAAAATTACCGGTACATTTTATTAATTACATTAAAGAAATGAAAAAAGCAATGTTAACATGCTACATGCTAAATCTGAGTCAGTGATAATAACTATCGTATTCGATTTTTTTGGTTGTACCGGAACGTCGGGCTAGCGATTTTGCAAGCCCTGAGCAACATATTTTTAATTAGGGCATGGCTCTATTGGCCATGAAGGAGTTTAAAAAGGGAACAGATCTGAATGTCTACAATATAACGTTATGCTGTAAATCTTTAAATAACAGTGGTATGCTCTGTGTAATAGACTGAATAGTCAATGTGTTCAATGCCAAAAACATATATACTTAATATTTCAAACTCCCCATCTATTCAATCAGATGATAATCATATATTATGTGTTTGTTCTTTTGAAACAAACAAAACTAAAATCAAGGACATACACCTATTTTATCCTCAGGACTGGCCATTTGGTTTTGAATGAAAGGTCTGCAGTATAGTTAAATCTTATTTCCCATCCCAAACATTGTCTAAAAAAGGACCTTTTGACAATATAAATAGTATATCAGCTTTTGAGAACACTCAGTATTGTACAACTATCTACCATGTAATTGTATAAAATCCAGTAATCCAGACTTGCAGGCACTGCTGCTACAGTATTTCATTCCAGGTACCACGCTATTAACTAGTTTAGATTAAAAGTGTTTCCATGAGTGTAAACTATTTGTGTGCCAGCAGCCAGGCAGTGTTAGTGTGTGTTTTTTTTTTTTTTGTTTGTTTTGTTGTTTTGTTTTTTTTACAACATTGTCAGCTCTTTTCAATTGGGTTTCCATTCAGCACAACCACAGGTCACCCCCAAGTTAACAATGCATATGTACTTAAAAACACATCGCATTCGACTGTCATTAAAAAAAATGTTTCTGCAAATTATCAAAATAAGGGGGCTTCCGAGTGGTGCATCCAGTAAAGACACTGTGTGGAGTGCAGGATGCGCCCTATAGCCTGGAGGTCACCAGTTCAGGTCCAGGCTATTCCACTGCCGGTCGTGGACGGGAGTTCCCAGGGGGTGCCGCACAATTGCCTGAGTGCCGCCCGGGGTGGGGAGGGCTTAGGTCAGCCAGGGTATCCTCTGCTCACCACGCACGAGCGCCTCCTATAGACTGGCCGGGTGCCTGCGAGCCTGCCTGCAAGCAACCCAAAGCTGCGTGGTCCTCCGACGCTGTAGCTCTCAGGTATCTGAATGGCGGGCCTGCAGAGTGAAAAGAAGTGGACGGCTGATCACGTTTTCAGAGGACGCGTGTGTTCGTCTCTCCAGTCAGCATGGGCGTTGCAGCTATGAGCCTGGCTTAATACTGGGCATTTCAAATTGCGGAGACAATGGGGTAAAAAAAACAAATTAGTGATTTCAAATTGAAAAAAAAAATAAATAAATTATAAAAACAACTAAATTAGAATGCTGCCAATGTACAGTATTTTGAATCTGATAAGCTGTTTATTTTGCATTCAAGTCATGTCTTTCTCTATTGACAAGCGGACTGCCAGGAATTCTAAGCATGTTAAAATCAACTACCTAGCCTGCAGCCTAGCAAAGAAAGATAAACTGCTAATGATAAATATGCAATGCTTGAACAGTAGATTGAGACTTGGAACCCTTCTTGTGAGGACATAACTCAATGCCAAAAAAGCATATTCCCAATTATTACTTATCTTTTTCAATATTATGAATCATATTTTGTCAATTACAGAAAATATTTTTGTATTCAAACTCAAGCTGCAACCCCAACATCTGCATTTCATTGGAAAATCCACAAGTAAAAATGTTCCTGGTCTCTATATCATTTCAAAGATCCTCCTGATTGTAATGGTGATCATCAACTCATCACGATACAGCATCTAGGTCCCTGAATGGCTCATCTGGTAAAAGTACAGCCGCATGGTATGCAGGGCGTGTCACACAGTCAAGGGAGTGCAGGTTTGTGTTCTAGCTGTGTGAAATTGCTGGTCTTCAATGGGGATTTCAAAGGGAGCACTGGCTCCACCACGGTGGAGATTACATTCTGAAATTCTGGCAAGGTCAGACAGTGCCCTGAGCTGCACGGGGTTGGATTTATTTTATCAATAAATAACCGATCCAGACAAAGAATACATTTAATGTACAAAACGGTCCAGGAAGATAGCACAAAAACAGAGTCAAGCCAGATCCACAACCATTTCCAAAATTAAATCGTGAAACATGTACATTCAGCCAGCAGTAGGAATTGACCAACTAATCAATGACAGTTTTCTGAATTATGGTCAGTTGTAAAAAATCCCTTAGAGTAACTGTTTGAATTATCTACAGCTTACTGTAAATCTGTCAAATTCAGGGGGGGATACACCACTGTAGTTTTAAAGCTGTGCTTTATGGAATCATGTATCTAAATACACTAAAATATTGTAGAACTAAAAAATAAAACTACTGTAGACAAACCCTGATAGTACATGTATGAACTGACCTATACTGCAGACCATGGTATCACTATAAAATACAGGCTGGAAACCAAGCTTCAACACCATCATTCTATAATATGTGGGTACGTCAAAGATAACAATCAGAATTAAATCACTAATCTGAAAGTATGTTTTTATAAGTGTTCTTCTTCAATTTTCATTCTCGCTCTTTTAAAAATGTTTGTTTAAATTCTTAGTGTTTTGTTTTGTTGTTTTTTTTGTTTGTTTTTTTTTATTTTAAATTGTCCACAATGTACTAGCCTACTGTCTGCTTTACAGTGCTGCTTGTAATTAGTGATAAATACAGCGGCTGTTGACATTAAGCATCACTGCACACTGGAGAAGGAGATAACGTATTAAGGAGTCTAATATGAAAAGAATATTAGTCACGTTCTGACGTATGAACGTAAATATCAGGCTTTCTTTTCACCAGTTTAGGGGGTCTGTTGTCACGGTGGCATAGAATATGTGTCTGTACTGCAAGTAAACTTGTTTTAAATGCAGCATACTGTATCTATAAACAAGCATGACTGTAAAGTAAAACTTTCCAAGCTTTTTTTTTCTTTGCACTCAAAAAGCAGTTTAAATTTACCCTCCGGGAGTCTGGTGTAATGACTGTTTTCACGGTTGAATAACAGTAGAGTGCATTTGCCAATCTCTGACCCACAAAATAGACAGGGAGCCGTTATTAAGATTCTGTCACAAGAGACGAGAGATACAGACCACTACACAATACTAATCAGTGGGGAGAGCCACATGCCAGTCACAAATCTGCCAGTGCTGATGTAAATATAAGTCACAATGACCTAGTTTGGAGAAACACTGGTGAGGCTGTGCCGAGTTCACCCAATAGGGAAACTCATTTGTTTGGATTGTATTGACGAGACTGTCGACTGTGACGCTAGAATTAATGGGCTAATTAATTGAACATTAGAAGGTCAGTCTACCTAGCATCAGAACAGATTATAGAAATTAAAATCAGCTTTTTAGGAGAGCCTTTTACGGCATTTTTTTTTTTTTTTTTTTTTTTAAATGTGCATGCACAGGCGATTTTCAAAATTGCTGAAACTCTCAAATTGTACCGACTTGTGTTATTATTCACACATTAAATGTAAGACAAAACAAAGAAGGGGACGCAAACACAAGAAAAGCTCTCTAGTAAAATGTCTAATAACAACAACTGGATTTTGCTAGTCGATGAGTTGGCAACAATTACTATGTATATAATTACTGTACAGGCTCCCTTGCTGTCCCATAATGAGATGCGTCAAATCCGTAGCTAAGGAAATACTACATGTTTAAAATCTGAAGTCCTGAAAACAATTGTGTTTGTTGTGTTCTCTGTTGCGATTCTTTGGCATAGTGTGTTACGATTCATTTCTATTATCCACCTCTGCCATAAACAATCAGCTACATTTTACTTGACAAATTCAATTTCTGAAACTGGATTAAAAGATACAAATGTAGGCAACAACCCAATCTTTGACGCTTTGCACATGACACTAGCATTGTCCTGTTAACACTTGAATCAGTACGATTCTGGTCAAATTATATTCTAAAACTGAAACGACCGATACAATACCCCTTTCTGTCCTAACTCAGTGTTCCACACCAGTACAAGACCAATACTGTTGCGATATACCTGTCCACGTTTAAACTGGTTTATAATATATGCACTGGTACAGATATGAAAGCTATTCTACAACACTCAACTCCACTGATTCTCTATGGGGGACCTCCATCACGCTAGGAGAAGATCTTCTATTGAGAGTCAAAGAAGCGGTGTAGGAAGAAACTGCTTAGAGCTTATTTTAACAATGTTTCAAAATATAAAAAAACACGTGAAGTCTATTTTACTATTACCCAGGGTGTCTTGACGAAAAACATAACCTGTGGTAATGATGTCATACCACAATATATATGAAAAATCGACTTTTCTGAACGCAGTACCATAGATGGCGTGTGCGCAGAAAACAGAGATGTGTGTTTCACACAGTGCAGAGTAGACGGGTGCAATTATAAAACTTGGATTTCTTGGCATTAGTTGTCAGTTTTTTATATTTCTAACCATTTATTCAAATTTCACTTTGATCATTTACTACTGTAACTACTGTAAATAAAAATTAAAAATACATTAATAAAACAAGCATGACATAAGTAAAGGCAGAGATGAGAATCTTGGTATAGAATATCTTTGGTGTACTGTAAGCATGCACGTGCCTCAAACTTACCCATGCCATTGTCACACCGATCCACCTGTCCACACTTAAACTGTTTTGAGTCAAAGCTTAGTTGTACCAGTATGAAACTTAGTCTTGCCTGGATTTTGTTTCGATAGAGTTATACCTGTGTCGGGCCAGAAAGTGGTACCTCATCAGAATGTGGTATGTGTACCAAGATTTGACCCATCTGACATCAGAAAATGGTACGCTGCCAATCCTGTGATTGACTACTGCACAAATCACTACAAACAAGACAACTGTTGTTTACCCAGAAAATTACAATTTTAGATAACCCAATTTGTCCTCATCAGTTAAAGTCACAAATTAGTTGAATTGTGAAAAAAAAAAGTTACAAAAGAACTTTAAGGCCAAACTCAGCATATCGTACCCCTTTCAGATGGGTATTTCTTTGTTTTCTGTGCTAAAATCATTTACACATGCCCGGGCAAGCTCAGTACACAGTGTACCACTTTTTAACATGTATCACAAAATAACACCATACGGTACCACTGCAGTGTGAAGATGTTGCGATATTGTTCCTCAGTGACGCTGGTATTAGAAAAAAGTGTGAACTAGGGCTGATTATCAGAGGCTGTATTTACCTTGCTGTACAGAGAGGTGCTGACAGAAAACTAGGACTGGTCTGTATGAATTCCAGCCAAGATCAGCACTTGTGTTGTGAAAAAGCTACCAGCCTGTAATGCTTTCATGGTCATGCTCAATCCATCTAGTTGAAAATCAGTCTGACTACTATTCCATTTAATAACAAGGAAGGCCAGTAAAGATGCAAGATGTAAACATCTTGTTTACAAAGTCCACCAAGGTATGTTATAAACAGTACTGTCACTCCATAGCTTTAATTATCCAGATCATTCTGATCCTAAATGTATGCCTGTAAATGCACACAGCAACAACAGATGAACACTTCTCCATAAGACACAGAGATGAACACATGCACTGCTCCAGTTTTCCTTGTGCTTAAGAATGTCTTTGCGTTTCATAATTTATTGGATTAGCTCTTCTGCAGTAAAAAATATTTGACATACATATGTAGAGATGAATGGATAGGAAATGGTATAGATACCCAAAATCACAATACTCTCAATGACTTAGGCTAAAGAACATACTTCAGTTCCCTTATAATCTGATACCTCCACAGAAATCCAGGTTTTTGGGTTTGCAAAACAGTAAATGATAAACTTAAAACTCGGGAACTTCTATATCCACTGGCAGGGTTATGCATCCCAAGAGGAAGATAATTATTGTTTCATAGTCATGTATCACACATGGGTTGAATTCTGTCTGGGAACTAACCCGCATAAACCCAGGATCGCATCAAATATCGAACATACATGGTACGTTATAGACCGAGGACAGGAGCACAGCCAGATCATTCCTCTTTCTTCAGGTTGAAGGGTAGCTCTGGTCACCTGGCTATATTGTATTAGAACTATAGTTATAGTAAATACATAAAAACAAATGCCGGTACTGTAGCATTTAAAAAAATAAAAAATAATATACAGGTAACCGTAGTTGGTGCCTTCAAGAATCAACTATTTCACTGTCCCATTTGTTCTTCAGCAGGTGGCTTCACATACCGAGACTATACAACTAATCAACTATACAACACATAGTTAACATTTCCAGACCCCCGATTAACACTAAAATGTTACTTAGATCAGGTAGTCCAAAAAAAGCTTGGCGTAATCAGGGGGAACCACCCCTACTTCACTAAAGGCTTAACCGACAGTCCGGGTAACGTGTCCAGACCCAAAGAAATGCAGTACCGGTGTCATTTTATACATTCGCAGATCTGTGAATTAAACTGAAAAGTAATTCCTGGATAATGTTTGACTTCAAATCTTAATTATATAGCTTCCGTTTCCAAAACAAGCATTCCGAAATAAATACGTACAATACACATACATACATACGTTTTCTAAATATAAACGAAACACCACTGATGTTATAACAAACCATACTATTTTAATGTGCAACTCGTGTCACTCGAACACAGATTATGCAAGACTTAACATTCCACAATACACTATTTTCAAACATGTAACTATCTTTAAAAATCTGTAAACTGATAGGCGAGTGTAATATAGTCACTAAGTAGACTGACTACACTCAGACAGCGGCAGTTCACATTTGATCCCAAACATTTTACTAACTCCGACGTGCAATTTACAATATATATGGCTATCCACAGAGAGTAACTGGATTTTAAATACAATACAGAAACTGAGTGCTCCGACAGCCAGACAGCGTAAACTCGGTTCCCAGTGTGCAATGGAAAAAAAAAACTTTCCCATTTGAAAGTCTTATTTTCTTACCTTCCTAGATTATCTGTATCTCCGACGCATGCAATCCCGTGGTTCAGTGAATATTGTACAATATTAATGACTTAAGCAAACGTTTGAATAACCACCCCCCCCAAAACGATGCCTTCCACCCACAACAGTCACACTTTTACTGCCTACAAAACACAAGCCGCCGCAGCTCAGCAGTGCTCGCTCTCACCGGACAAGGGCGGTGACGCGCTTTCCACGAAGGGTGCGCGCTTGATGATAAATTACGTGCGCAGTAACTGTTGGTGACATTAAAACATAAACAAGCCTTAATTGAATTACTGTGTCAAAGTACATATTTTTTATATTTTCATAGAAAGCATGCTAAATGTTCCTGTCAGACAAAAACTGCTAAAAATTTTGTACTGTAACATATTGCGTTGCTGTACTTGTATTTAGTGCTGATAACTTACTTTGTATTGAACATATTAATAGCTATAGATGCAGCGCAAAACCATACAATGAGGGCAGTGGTTTTGAATGAACCTAATAAAGGTGTATCTCGACATTCTCTATTAGGATTTAAATATTGCCCTTATAGTTTACTTTTAGGGCACAGTGCAACACAAACCTCTGAAATATAATTTTGGGTTTAGTGTTAGGTTAAAGGTTATACTATGCAGCTGTTACAGTGTTATCACTGATTGCTATACCAGTTCCAGCAAGCTTATCTTATCATCTATACAGCTGTGGATAATAAGATTACATGCTTAGACTACTCGTTGCAGGGGGGGGTTCTTTTGAATTCATCTGGTTATAAAACCATATCAAACTTGGCTTTTATCCAAATTACTTGATAGCTATATAATGTATCTAAATATTGTACCTTTGCTTAGATTAGGGGGGTCATAATACCTCCAGATCTCAATAGGTACTTAATATAATTGGAACCATTTCTTTAAATTATTTAACTTGATTTACAGTATGTCCAAAACAATTTACATGCACAAAAAAAGTTGCATGTTTTTAAATGTTAATAGTGTTTTAGGTAATAAAAAATCATCTGAAAAGGGTTTAAAACCGATATTTACAGCTGTGTCCTAAACTCTGTACTCATACCACTAGGCCATCCTTGTATTAAATCACTGTGAATGAAACAATTCAAAATGAAAATCCTACAGTGCTACACATTACAAAAAAAAAAAAAAAAAAACCTGTATGTAATAGTAAAACTGCACAAAAAACAACATAACAACATAAATACAAAAGTATTTAGGGCATTTCGGACATAAAAGTCCTTCATCAGCTAAAATGCTAGTGTCCAGTGAGTTGTTTGCTTTTATGAATTCATTTCAAATAAAGCCAAGTGGGGCTTCATGGTAGAATGTTCATCCCAAAAGGTTCCAAAGTGCAAGTTTGAAAAT
The DNA here is from genome assembly GCF_017654505.1 of Polyodon spathula. Lineage (NCBI taxonomy): Eukaryota > Metazoa > Chordata > Actinopteri > Acipenseriformes > Polyodontidae > Polyodon > Polyodon spathula. The sequence continues at coordinate 20,595,306 of NC_054552.1, read as the reverse complement.
CAGCTTGTGTTCTGTCTGTTTTCTGGATGTGTGTGTTCCATAGCATTTTTAAATTCCACAGACAGTGACATCATCGATAGACTGTCCATCAGTATTAAATACATGTTGCAGGAACACATGATTTTTCCTTATTGTATCATGTTAAAATCCTATTGTTTTATGTGATGTAAGTTTCTAGATATGTTTATAAACATGCAAATAATGGTATTCCAACATTTGAAAGTGCAGTGGCAATACCAAGATTTGCCTAAATGTTAAGCCCTGAATACTGAGTGGCATTAGTTTTTCCCCACCCTTTATTCTAAGCTAGCAGGAGTCAATGTTGTTAATATAGTTACCTGCATATACAAAGCAGAGGCTGTCCCAGACTGAGCAAGTGATTAAACCTCTACAGCTGTACACTCATTTTAAACTATACAGCTGGCAGGGGTCCTGTCAGGAACTGTCTACACATCCTACAGAAAGACAAAGGAAATCATTTTTGATAAGGAAGCAAAGATTCACCTAATTGTTATTGTCAGAAGACAGAATAAAGGGGCAGCCATACGTAATACCTACAAAAGACCCCAGGCTATGCGCTGTAAAGATGGAATGATAAAATGTGTACGTTTTATAAGATTCCACTGACTGGGACAAACGGCTCTTCGTTTTTAATACAGGAACTAGTAGCAACATATAGCAACTCTCTTTGTCAACCCAAATCTATTTACAGATATTGACATATTGGTTTGTATGTGATGTTATGTTCTGTGAAAAACGTTGCAGATATATTAAAAAAGTGTAGTGTGGCATTACATGACAATAGCATAGCACAGTGAAAGCGCATTACATGTAACAGCTATTTGCGCTAAACTACAAAGTTAAAAATGTTTTCATCCAGCTCAGTAAGTCACATGGTCAGATTGCTGCAAGAACAGTGTTTACATGAGTTTTGCTTTCGGGATTACATTTCAGAAAATTCCATTCTGGTTGTTGAGACGCAGCATTCCTGGGTGTTTACGGAATGAAACTTGGTTATCTGCCTACATGCAGTAAGGTCTAAACCCAGCTGGAAATATAAACCCCTACAATACAGCCGCTAAACGGTTAGTCCGCTAGTATTAATAGAAAATCTAATAACAGCAATAGCCTTGTACAAATAGTATGATGCGCCACTTATACTTTGCACTTTACTGTAAAAAACGTTTTTTTAAAACAATGATTAGTCGCCTACCATGATTATTTGTTTATTTTTAAATACTACATCTCCCAGCATGCCATGCGTGCTTATGACTCGCCACTAGCGACTAGTCGTTCGTTTTAACGCCAGGCACAGTTGTGCGTCAAGGGATGTCCATCCGCAGGTGAATGTAGGTCTCCAAAAAGGTTTACAATATTCATTATTCTTTACTAGGATGCAATGTAAGTACTGCCTTTTACTTTCAATTTTGACTTATTTATTTTATAAAGTTATTTATTGTAAAATAGTAATAGTGTTGAATGAACTGCAGATTGATATATCAAGTTTACGTAGTGTTCATGCGAGTTGTCGTGACCGCATTGCTCCGGGTACACCCCATTGTTTCAATCTGTGGAACCCCCTACAAAAAGCGACTCCAGAAACTGCAGGTTAGTGTGGTTGTATTAGAGGGGTGTGGATGTGTCACAGGAAGATACAGTCAAAACATCTTCTATACAGAGGAACTACACAGCTGTTCTGTGTCCACCGGAAAACCATGTATTAATTGAATCTGTACTCGAACCGAATTTGTTTTCGTGACCGTATGCATGTAGTTTGTTCTGTGGTTTTTCAAAAAAAAGTTCTGTTGTCCTCGAATGAAAAGCAACGGTGGTGTACCAGCCTGAACATAAACGAGGAGATACCTATATACATTACTATGGCAACTCTGTCAGGTAGATTTCCTATAGACTATGCTGTGGTACATTTTATAAGTTATATCTGTTTATTGCTATTATTTTGTATTTTTACTTTAGTTTTAGCACTGAATTTGTTTAGTCATCCTGTCTTGATCTGACAGGTACCGTGTGTGTGTGTGTGTGTGTGTGTATATATATATATATATATATATATATATATATATATATATATATATATATATATATATATAATGGTTCTCTCAGAATTACTTTGTCATCTTCAATGATAGGTGCAAGAAAAATAAACTCTTTTGCATCATTAATTTTACACTGTCAAAGCCTGTTGCATCATATCTCAGACACTATGAAGTAGTAGTCCTATTGGCAGTGTTATACTGTGTATGACATCATCTGCTATATTGAGGTCTTGTGACTTTTTACATGTGTGCTGTATAGAGTCTGTTGACCTTGAGTTGGTCGGTACATTTTTGTGTGTGGTAGAGTGAACCCCCCCCAACACCCCCAGGCCCCAATGGATTTTATCTGGACAGGTTACCGTTAACACTGGAGGTTCAAGTTTCAAGAATATGCAGGGAGATATAGGAGGTGGGTTTATGCAACTGTACAGTTTTGCATATACTGCATCTAGAGAACCGCTTGTCGAATTGTCCAGAAACATACTTAAGACCTTCAGCAAGTTGTATTTTGTCATAATCTCAGGTTCTGTGTAGGCTGTTTGTCTCTCCAACTGTCTTTGTGTCATTTTAGAATTTTTCTGTAGCCAGTCATTTGGGATGAAACTTGCAAAGGACCTCCTATAGCAGCACTTATTGACTGTGTCTTAATCTGGGAATATACAGTATGGCAGATGTCTGTCTGCTCCATACAACTGCATCACAGTTACATTGTTATAAAGACAGGGTCATTTTCACAAAGCATCTAACATAGTTTGTACTGTTTTGTGCTAAAAGGAAAACAGCAAGTTTTTTTTTTTTTTTTTTTTTGAAGCTTTGTTACATCAACACTTTGTTTTTGGTTTTTTAAGAAAAGAAAATGGTAGATTTACAGTAGTAATATGGCCCACAGTATCTATAGCACTGCTTCTCCACTTCAGACAAACTTTCCAATGCCATTGTATAGTTGAATTTTTTAAGTAAGCCTAATACTCTTGGGCTACGGTGCTGAGAAAAAGTTTGTAAAACCCTTAGGGTTTTCACATATTACACATATTTCAAACCTAAATTAATAATAAAGATAGCCCGATTAAACAAATGACAAAAATTATACTTTTTCAACATTTATTTATCCACAAATGATTCAACATTCAATATCCATGTGTGAACAAGTATGTGAACCTTTAGCTTCAGTAACTGGTGGCACCCCCTTGAGTAGCAATGACTTCAACTAAGCGTTTTCAGTAACTGTTTGAGGAATTTTGGCCCATTCCTCCTTACAGAACTGCTTGAACTCGGTGACATTTGAGGGCTTCCTTGCATGGACATCGTGCTGCAGGACCTGCCACAACATTTCAATGGGTTTTAGGTCCTTGACTTTGACTAGGCTATTCTAAAATGCGGAATTCCTTCTTCTGCAGCCATTCTTTTGTAGATCAGCTTGTATGTTTAGGATCATTATCTTGCTCCATGACCCACTTTCAGTTCAGATTCAGGTCACATATGGATGGCCTGACATTCTTCTCTAGGATCTTCTGATACAATGCAGAATTCATGGTTGTGTCAATGATGGCAAGCTGTCCAGGTCCTGAGGCAGCAAAGCAACCCCAAACCATCGCACACCCACCACCATGCTTGACGATTGGGATGAGGTTCTTCTGTTCGAACGCAGTGTTGGGTTTTCACCAAACATGTAATTTCTCATTGAGGCCAAAAAGTTCTCCCTTTGACTCACCTGTCCAGATAACATTGTTCCAGAAGTCTTGTGGATCATCTATGTGCTCTTTGGCGAACTTCAGATGGGCAGCAATGTTCTTTTTAGAGAGCAGTGGTTTCCTCCTGGCTATCCTTCCATGAACACCATTCTTGTTCAGTCTTTTTTCTGATAGTTGAGTCAAGAACACTCACATTAGCCAAGGTGAGAGTGGCCTGCAGATCCTTGGATGTTACTCTGGGTTTCTTTGCGACTTACTTGATGATTTTCTGTTTTGTTCTTGGAGAGATTTTGGTAGGACAACCACTCCTGGTTAGAGTGACTGTGGTCTTGAACGTTCTCCATTTGTCTGATATTAGATTGGTGGAGCCCCAGATCCTTAGAAATGGTTTTGTAACCCTTTTTAGACTGATGAGCATCAATAACTGTTTTTCTGAGGCCCTCAGAGATTTCTTTTGATCGTGGCATAACATGTTTCCACACACCTGTATGGTGAAGAATAAACTCACAAAGTTTCTGATCTTTGTATAAGGTGGGTCCTTCCAAACTCACCCCTGAAGATCTACCTAATTATTTAAACACCTGATTCTAATTATCCCCTTAATTGAGCCAATAAAACCAGGGGTTCACTTACTTTTTCACATACCCTGAATCTTAATTCCTAATTGTTTGTCCAATTCATACATCATTTTGTTTCAGAAGACATGGAATTAGTTAATTTTTAAGAAAAGACTTGTTTTGATTCAAGAAGGCTATCATGGTAAAACTGTGAAATTTCCATATCATTGGGGTTCACAAACTTTTTCTCTGCACTGTATGTGGAGTCTGTCTAGCTGTCATTCTGTGAACAATTCACTTACAGTGTATATATATATATATATATATTAGATATAGAGATTACATATTTACAAGATAATCTAGAAATCTGCTTCCAAATGTGGTAAAATCTGAAAAGGGTTTGTTAGGTGTGAAAATTTTGAAGTTATTGTTGTAGCTTTCTCTCTCACACAGTAACATGACCGGTGTCTTTTCTAGCAACCATTGTTTTTTTTTGTTTTTTTTTTTCCCTCAGCTATTACTGTCATCTGTAATGCAATCCTTAAGCTTGCCAATTATTTCTCTTTTTTTTGTAGTGCTTTTTTGTAGAGATTTGCCAGTACAAAATTCTAAAAGCCACATTTAGATTGTTTTTGTCTACCATCAAGGACAATGTAGCAAGCTTGAAACACACAGATTTACTCTTCTGAGCCTATGCAGCATTTTTACCATTTTAAATAGGAAATGACAACAACACTGTTAATGTATCTGAACTAGAAAACAATAATGCTGGTTTTGCAGTTTACTTGTCTGACTTGGAACTTGTCATGTAATTTATACTTTAGTTTTATTGTGCAAAATGTAAAGTACTGTAAACTATTGGTGACTTTTTTTTCCTTCATTTTATCAGATTTCTGGTTGTAGGTTTTAACCAATAAACACTGACTATTAAAGCGCAAATCCTGTAAACACTGAATGTACACCAGATACTATTACTTATTTTGTGTTTGCATACAATAACCTGTTCATAGTGCAGTTGACTCTGTTTTGTTGCAATTGAGGTACACTCTCCACTATGATTCCCGTTTGTGTGTTTGTTTGTTTTCAGCAATCCGGATGCCTCAACCTATCATCAGTAATTCTGAAGAGTGCTTTTGGGCAATACCAGAAATAACTGGTCAGTTCACTTTTTGGACAGCATAAAAAATAAGCCAAAAACAAAATCTGAGCCACAGAAAAAAAGGTATGGTGTGCTGACAAATCAACAAAACACACCTAGCCTCGTTTTTGATCTAATGTGTTGCTGAGCTAAAACTGCAATAGCAGCAGTCGCCAGGAGACAAACAAGGTATTGTACTGAATTCTTGTGGTTTAGTCTCTTCGAATAAGTGAATTTATAGTAGTTTAAATTATCATTATCAAGAGTTAGAAATTAAACCAATATCTAATACCCAAAGCCATCTATGATCTATCCGGACTACCTGTAGTACTGTCAAGATATAGAGAGAATATTATGACAACACACTGTGATGGAGACATGCAGAGTAGCGATTCTCCACTTGCACTTCAAAATCAATGTTATATTTTGATGATACACGTCCGCTTATATCGTCATCCAACGTATCGAACCAGTAAACTAAGATATGTTTCATGTTACTTGTGAGTTCAACATGGTCCTTGAGAAGCAGACACACAAACATTGAGCAATCACTCTGGGTGTCATCCCAGCAAAGTCAAACTTAAATGTCTGTCCAAAGTGCACCCCCTCTCCCAGCACCTGCTTCAATGGACCAGTCTGAGTGGCTTTGTAAATATTTGGAAGCCTTAAATAGACCTAGCCGCATACCATTTGCATGAGAAAGCAGCGCTGGTTTCAGCTTGAACTTCAAGCTTTTATTGCTACCAACCTCCCCTCTTCCCTTAATGTTCAATACAGTTCCTCTTTACCCGCTATTCTGGTTAAACTGTCAAGACACTTTGGTTACAGCCTCAAAAAGAGAACCCTCTGCCCCCTTTAAATAAAATGACAATTCATGTTATTTTGTAGAATTGCCATTTTAGACTCCTGCTTTTTTGTGATTCATTTAATACTGAAAGGTGTGGGAGTTCTCTGTTTATTGATTGATAAATTCCTAAGCAGTCCAGCAAATTCCATTGGGTACATCAGATCATGCACAGAATGGTAAGGCATGTTGAAATGGCTGCCACTAAGAGAGCTGGTAATTCTGTTGCTGATGGTGTGTCTGTAGATTCAACCTCTTCTGCAGATGTTTTTTTTTCTCCTATGTATGTCCCATCTGAGCATGTGCAACATTTAATCATGAAGATTACATGTTTGGATCTGCAGGTTTATGATCCTTTTATCTCCAGTTTCTCTTGTGCTGTGAGGAGGATATTCTGCATAGAGATATGGGGACAGGTTTTACATCTGTTGGTATTGCAGGGTTTAGTTCCATTGTGTGCATTGTTTAGGTCAGTTGGTAGTTTGCTGTCGATGATAACCTGGGACAGGTTAGGTGGTTGTCTGTAGGATAGGAGAGGTGTTTCTAAGAAAATATTGGAGAGGGTGAAATCTTCAGCTAAAATTGGGTGTAATTCTTGGGTGATTTTGCAGAGAGGTCGTAGTGCTGGATTGTACATAACAACTAAGGGTACTCTATCAGACACAGGCTTTACTTCGTATTCCAACAAAGCAGAAACTCCTAGTAGTTGCTACCTGTATTGAATGCCTTTTGGGGCATTCAATGCATCTTTTTTTAATCTGAATATTATAGAGTATTAGGTTTTCAGTACTTTATTCAGTAGTTGGTTTGTCTTAAATAAGTGTTTACGTCTATTTAATTAGCCACCCTCTGTGAGGGACTGATAACCCGTTTATGTGCCTGCCACTACAAAATGCATTCAAACTATTCGTTTCACTGACCTTAAACTAAATGCACGCTTTAGGAATTGGTTTGGTGTCCTTCTATAAATGTATTTGCTTGTGATAACAGTCACTATCTCCAAAACAAATGAATGGATTATCTTTGAATCGCTGTATAGTGCAGATTAGATTTGAGAGGGATCTGGTAATGACTGTACCTTTTTACTGTACGTTAATATTCTGCAAATTCTTCCAGCACCCAACTTTGTGTCATTTGCAAATTTGAAAAGCTTGCTAATTATCCCTTGGTCATATCTGTAGATAAGAAACAATAAGCCCAGGTGTATTGTCATGAGCTCTTTTTGTATCCACCATTGCAGTACAGTACAACCTCAGAGTTACGAACCCCTTGGGAATGAGTCTGAAATGCCTTTAACTCTGAAAATTAGTTTTCTATGGTTTTAATAAATGTGTACACCTGCTATCTACACCCCCAATCTGAAGAATAATAAAAGGATACAGCACAGTAATGCAATACTTATATTGTTATGGTTCTAAAGTCTTTAAAACAGTACTATAAGTGGAAAAAGGTTAAATTGAAGTTACTGTTGAAATCGTAACTGTTGCAAAAACACAGATTCAAATGTCCAAGAAAGCCTGGGTTAACACTGTGCTTGTTTTTAAACAAAATGCATTTGTGCAGCTTTCTCAGTCATTCAGCTTCCTTTGGCTTGAAAAAAAAACTGCTTTGTATAAAACTAAAATGTCCCAGTAAAATTGCCCATACTTGCTTTGAAATCTGCCTCACCTTTCTGAATACATTTGTTGGTACAGTAATTTTGCCTTCTCATGACCAGCACAGCACTTATGTAGGAGCGCCTATCTGGAGGAGTGATTGCATACTTCTGGTTGAAAGTGGGGGCTCAGTAGACCGGTCAGTTCGTAAGTTTGGTGTTGATAACTCTGGGGTTCTACTGTAACTTCAGAAAAGTGTAGGAAGTTTGTAGCCTCTACGACAAGGGTTGCTTTAACTTCTGAGTTATAAAAAGCCAGACAAAAAAAAAAAAAAAAAAAAAAGAAAAGAAAAGAAATTGTATCATCGATGTCACACCAAATTGCTTGTTAAATAAGAACATTTTCAGTAAAATTTTCACACTTTTTTAAAGTACAGTATCTTACAATATGGCTGGATCTAAGCTGGGTTATTTTACTCCTTTATTTAATAGTCTTTCTCCAACAAAAAGGTCAATGTTTCTTTTTAGTTTTATCAGACATTTTCCTACTGAAAGAATACATCTTCAATTTTCTAGAATTTTTGTACAAAACATTAGATTGCTATTGTCTGTCTTCTACAGACGATACACTGTTGTGTTTTCTCTGTTACATTGTTTTAATGCTTTCTGTTTCTACATCTGTTTGTCAGTTGACCTGTTTGTTTGTGAGCAATGTATCTAATATGTCCCTGAGGCTAGGAGACTGGGAAGTGAATCAGCATGGTCAAAGAAATTAAACACAGACATCTGGTGGGTTGTGCAAATCTAAATGACTGTAAATCTGGCAAACAATTCACCTAAATTTTATTGAAACTGCATAAGCTATTTTATATGTGTATATATATATATATATATATATATATATATATATATATATATATATATATATATATACAGTGCCTTGCAAAAGTATTCAGACCCCTGACCAATTCTCTCATATTACTGAATTACAAATGGTACATTGAAATTTCGTTCTGTTTGATATTTTATTTTAAAACTCTTAAACTCAAAATCAATTATTGTAAGGTGACATTGGTTTTATGTTGGGAAATATGTTTAAGAAAAATAAAAAACTGAAATATCTTGCTTGCATAAGTATTCAACCCCCACACATTAATATTTGGTAGAGCCACCTTTCGCTGCAATAACAACTTTAAGTATTTTGGGGTAAGTATGTACCAGCTTTGCACACAGTGTAGGAGTGATTTTGGCCCATTCTTCTTGGCAGATTTGCTCCAGGTTGTTCAGGTTGGTTGGACGACGCTTGTGGACCGCAATTTTCAAATAGTGCCACAGATTCTCAATGGGATTGAGAGCAGGACTTTGACTGGGACATTCACCTTTTTGTTCTTGAGCCACTCCAATGTTGCTTTGGCCTGGTGCTTGGGATCATTGTCCTGCTGAAAGGTAAATTTCCTCCCAAGCTTCAGTTTTTTAGTGGATTGAAGCAGATTCTCTTGCAGTATTTTCCTGTATTTTGCTCCATCCATTCTTCCTTCAATTGTAACAAGATGCCCAGTCCCTGCTAATGAGAAGCATCCCGACAGCATGATGCTGCCACCACCATACGTCACTGTAGGGATGGTGTGTCTTGAGGCATGGGCAGTGTTAGGTTTGCGCCACACATAGCACTTGAGTTTTGGCCAAAAAGCTCTATCTTGGTCTCATCTGACCACAAAACCTTTTCCCACATCACAGCTGGGTCACTCTCATGCTTTCTGGCAAACTCCAGATGTGCTTTCAGATGGTACTTTTTGAGTAACGGCTTCTTTCTTGCCACCCTCCCATACAGGCCAGTGTTATGCAGAGCTCTTGATATGGTTGACTGGTGCACCATTACTCCACTCCCAGCCACTGAACTCTGTAGCTCCTTCAAAGTGATTGTTGGCCTCTCTGTGGCTTCTCTCACAAGTCTCCTTCTTGTTTGAGCACTGAGTTTTGAGGGATGGCCTTTTCTTGGCAGTGCCTGGGTGGTGTGATGCAGCTTCCACTTCCTGATTATTGATCCAACTGTGCTCACTGGGATATCCAAACACTTATATATATATATATATATATATATATATATATATATATATATATATATATATATATATATATATATATTATTTTGTACCCTTTCCCTAATCTATGCATTTGTATTACTTTATCTCTAACTTCTGTAGAATGCTCTTTGGTCTTCATTTTCCTTCAGATTCACAGCCTTACCAATGATCCTTCAACAGTGGGGTTTTTATCCAGAAAATGTGACAGCAACTTTAATGGTTCACAGGTGGAAGCCAATGGTAAGGTAATTGTGTCCTCGTTAGGGCAATTTCTTTCATCGGTGCAAACTGGGAGCTTCCACAGCACAGGGGTTGAATACTTATGCAAGCAAGATATTTCAGTTTTTTATTTTTCTTAAAAATATTTCCCAACATAAAACCAATGTCACCTTACAATAATTGATTCTGAGTTTCAGTGTTTAAAAATAAAATATCAAACAGAACGAAATTTCAATGTACCATTTGTAATTCGGTAATATGAGAGAATTGGTCAGTGGTCTGAATACTTTTGCAAGCCACTGTGTGTGTGTGTGTGTGTATGTATGTATATATATATATATATATATATATATATATATATATATATATATATATATATATATATATATATATATATATATATACATATATTTAATTCTTATCAAAACAGAAAATGAAATACCATACTGTCTGCACACATGGAGCCACAGTTAACTCCCCCTTGAAAGTGTTGAGGGAATTATTTTTGACAAGCTTTGATTGAGCTGCACTTCTTTGTTCCAGAAATGTTTGCTAATGTAACTTTTTAGGAAGTAAATATTAAAGAAACACATGGAAAAAGAGAGACAGGGAAATTAGATATGACAGGGAAGATCGTTTGATAAAGAGGTGTGTGTTAAGTTTTGCAATTAGTTCTTTTAGTTTACAGTCCTTAGATGTCCTAGATCAGAGATGGGAAATCGATGCATGCTGTCTAAGTGAGACTAGCTCTTTAATACTGAATAATGTTTTCAGCTGTTATGGAATTAAGGTTGGATGTAGTGATGGGGCAGAGGGACCCATAATACATATAGAGGCAAAAAGTAATATACAGTAGGATAGACCAGTTGAAGGTAGAGGGATTTAACTGTGTTGTCTTTGTCCTCATTTAAAATTGCCTTTTGATTTCTCTACTAGGTCATTCAAATATATGAAAAGTATTTTCTGTGAATCTTCAATTACTTCATATCTTAATATTTGCAGTTTAGATATCAATACTATTAGGAAGACTGTGCAAGCCAATTCCATTATTCCAACAGCAGCAATATTTCACTATGCAGCTGGGGACCCAAGTTGTCCTGCAATTTTCCTCACATTCTTAACATTGTAAAATAAAGCCTAGTTCCTACGGAGATCTTGTTTCCTGTCAGGGCCTCTCTATCAGAGCTACAAACATACTTCCTTAAAAGTAGTGTTATGATAATTAGATCCCACTGTGGTTTATTTGGCCTTGTGTCGCAGTAAGCAGATCACATTGCAATGTAAAAAACATATTTGTTATGTAAAAATAAAGCAGGCTTTATGAGAAAGAAATGCGCACGTTTATTAAAAATCTTATAGGGAGCTCCCAAGTGGCGCATCCGGTAAAGGCACTCTGTGTGGAGTTCAGGATGTGTCCTATAGCCTGGAGGTCGCTGGTTTGGTCCAGGCTATTACACTGCCGGCTGTGGACCGAAGTTCCCAGGGTTCAGAGCACAATTGGCAGAGCCTGCAAGCGGTCCTCTGACGCTGTAGCTCAGAGGTAGCTGCAAGGCGGGCCTGCAGAGTGAAAAGAAGTGGACGGCTCTTGAGTCAGAGCGAGGGTTGCAGCGGTGAGCCAGGCTTAAAGAATTGGGCATTTCACATTGGGGAGAAAATGTGGTAAAAAAAACAATTGGCAACTCCGATTTTTATTTTTTTTTTAATTTTTTTAATTTTTTTATTTATATGAAACCTCTTAGGACTTTTAACTTTGCAATCCATCATTGTTGCTTTCAGTTTCAGCTTAATGCAAGTAGAGCATGAGGTGTTTTGTATACTTGTGGGCCTTTTATGGGTTGGAAAATGGTTTATAACTTATTTATTTTTTTTTTTACAGAAGGATGGAGAATTTGATGCTGAACTCAAGCCTGCCCCCCATCTTTGCAGAGGAAGAGGTTTTGAAGCAGAGCAACAATGCTGGATCAGGGTATATACCAAACTGACTTTTAGAGTTTTTCCCATACAGGCGTACAGTGCTATGCCAGTGCTCCCAATGGTACAACTCCCACGATCACTTTGAGAATGGTATATTTATATTAAAAATTCCATTTCACAAATTAAAATTCCAAACAACTACATTTTAACTAAGAAGCGAGCGCTGTGCAGAGAACAGGCCTCTACTGTGTCATTGTAGCTGGCTTTGCTAAAATCATTCTTGGGACAGTGAACACTAAGCCTGTAAAATGAAAGCAGGCTCACATAGGCAGTTGCTTCCTGCTCAAATTCAGCAGTTTATTAATTAGCACATGACAAATAAACAATTAAGGACCACGCCAAACCAAAACAAAATAATAAAAACCTCTCTCTCTGTGCTAAATTCCAGTCTACCTCTTGCTCTCACTGAGACTTTTACAATCGCTAGAAAGTCAGAAAAAAGCATTTTCCAGCCAGGTATTGGCACCCCCCCTAATAATCACATTGCTCTCCCCATAGTTTAAAAACCTTTGCCCTTTTTAAAGTTTAATGCTTGCACACTGTGTATCACAAAATGACACGAAGATCAAACAAAGTTCAAAACAGAAATATATTTAATGTTATTCACACTCACATGTGCAAAAAAAAAAGTGAATAAAATGTTCAAAAGTGCGATATTCCTAATGCTGTTTTTTATTAAGCGTCCGTGTGGCGTGAGTTTTGTATGATTTTTCAAACCCTGCATGTGTTTCATAGACCATCCCAGTTAACCATTTCAGTACTGCTCTTATTCACATATCCATTTTACTTCAGGTTTTACAAGCCATTAGATTCAATATGACATTGCCCTTTTAATTTATGCTTGTTTTTTTCATTCACAAAAACTCACAATTCTAGTTTTTTAGATTGCTTCTAAATTTCAACAGAACAGAGCTCTTAAGCTCCTGGTCAAAGCACGTTACAAAGAAAAAAAAACATACAATATATTAGTAATTGCAGTAAGATTCACTCAGAAAGATTGCAAACAAGGGGAAGCAAGGGGGCCGAAGAAAAACAAGAAAACCTGCTGTCAGGTCATTTCAATGTATAATCGGTCAACTGCATTATTTGCATAGTGGTCCAAAAAGTAGTGGTATGATTTAGAAAAAAAAAAAAAAAAAAAAAAAATATATATATATATATATATATATATATATATATATATTATATATATAGATAGATAGATAGATAGATAGATAGATAGATAGATAGATAGATAGATAGATAGATAGATAGATATCAGTACCATCAAATGCTGTGAATGTTTTAATTTTAAACAATCAAAAAATCGAGGTATATCATGTATATTTAAAATAATGTAACTGACTTGCCAGAGCAGGGCTATACTGACAGAGTGACCTTATGGAGTCACCTCTCTGTTTGTCAGTACATTTCAGTGAAATAAAAAAATTTAAAAACTTTAGGTCCCATGGAGACTGGAGCCAAAAACATGTGAATATAAACGTATTGATTTAAATGAATTATTGCACACCACAAGCAAAGTGAATGCTGCAAATCTTAATTCTGAATGTAGGCTTACGTTATTTGTTTTTGCTCATTTCGTGTGCGGTGTACATTGGTGTTTATTACTCACACCAACCACTTGCTTGACCTAATTGAATGGGTATGTTAATTGTTGTGCAGTTGAATGAACGACCATCCAAATTCAATCACAGTATGTGTTAAAAAAAATACCAAAATCTAAAAGTATAACTCGCCTGCTAAACAAATGCCAGTTGTTGATTTGTTTCATTTACAGCCCCAGGCAACAAGCCATGTATTATATCCCAAACTGTGTTTGTCCTTTCCTTTCTTGTAGAATGCTGATAGCTTAGCATTTAGCAGACAAATCACAATCATTAATCATAGACCAGTTTTACACAGGTATTCTCTGTGTGAATGACAAAATTTTTCTTTATAAAAACATGATGGGTTGGACAGTGAAGCTAAATGGTTCTAAAATCTATATAATGTTTGCCATGCACCTGTCTCAAAACCTCCTGTACTGTACATGAATGCTGTTGTGTTTAATGTAGTGATTTTACCAGTCCTGCTGTGAGAGGGACACGGTTACTGGGTACTTGAAGCCCTCTGGTAGTGTTGCTTTTAGTGGAGGTGAATGTAAACCAGCAGATACTTTTCTAAAGATGGAAATAATTAAATTGAATCATCATTTTATCTAGCGAAAGCACTTAAGCACGTTTCGCAATTGACATGTTTCTTTGTTTTAATTAGAAAACTGCTCTGTTGTACACATTCATTACCTCTTCATCATTCCAAGTTTATTGGCATGTGTTTGTTGCTGACAGTAGTTTATATTGAAGTGAAGACCACTGCGGTGTAAAAAATGCATTGGAGTTAAAGTGCTTAAAACCTACCACAGCATTAAAAGAGAATTAATTTCTTAGTGTCATTGTATTACCAAATTGTTATTAATATTTTTGTCATATACACTCCTGCATAGGTTGAGTAGAAATACAGGATTACACTTAAATAAGTAATGCATACAACACATGCCATCTCATTCACTTGTACAACACAACAGAGCAGTGTCATTTACTCACTCTTTTGTTATTAAAAGCGCTGTATGCCGTGCATTCATGTAGTACACTGTATAACATAAACGTGCCCTTTTGTGGGAGAAATAATAAAATGTTGTTTTATTACAAACACTAAACAAAATGTACGTCAATAATACTTAATTAGTTTCATTTTGTATAAGAAAATAAAATTACTTGTAAGTAACATCATTTAAGATATTGAAAAATGAATGGGGGGGAGAGCGTTTATTAATCTTTTGCCAGTAAAACTGGGCACTAATATAAATAAGGGCAGACAGTGGAGATTGGACGCTGTTTCGAGCATATACAGTATTATCTCACTACAAGATGTAGCCAGTTAATCAACCATGCTGTGCATCAGGGGATGTGTTTTCTTGTTTATTGAGGTGCTTATATTTTCTGGTCATGCTGTGTTCCCCTGACATCCTGACTATCCACCCTGTCTTACAGGTCCACTGGCAGTGAGAGCAACTCACAGGCCGCTGGCCATCCTGAGCCCATGGAGGAGAATTCACAAGCCCCTCCGCAGCCGACAGAGTCTCCCAGTGGCAACAAAGAGAGCAGGGTGCAGAGGAATGGAGAGGAGGTGAGGACAGCAATATAGTTGCTGTACTGTTATTGTTCTGTTGCATCCACTTTATAAAGTTGGCTGACAAATTATTGAGGTGGGCATCGCTGATCTTTCTTGATATATTGATCATTAAAAATTACCATTATACTGGCACTTTTATTAGCCCCTGACCTTATATTTGATACACACCCTGAACTTTGAGATCTTCACATTTGGTGCCATTGCCTGTATTTTATATTTTATTTCTGGTGACCTCCTAACAGCAGTGTTGTCATGTTCTTGCAGCAGAAACCTCGGCGCCCAAGCTGGCCTAAAGGGCGGAAGCGGAAGAAGCCTATCAAGGACAGCAACGCCCCCAAAGCACCCCTAACTGGGTATGTGCGATTCATGAACGAGAGGCGCGAACAGCTGCGGGCCGAGTGGCCAGACGCACCCTTTCCAGAGATCACCAGGATGCTGGGCAATGAGTGGACCAAGCTGCCCCCAGAGGAGAAGCAGGTGAGCAGACTCTCTGGGGCATACTGCGATATGTACTTCAGAATGAACCAAGGGTGTATTCTTTTTTTCCTCTTTTGTCCTCCAAGAAAAAACAAATAAGAGCTGTATTATACAGTTCTCTTGATCAAGTTTCATAATGGTTATTATCCAATAAGAAATGAAGCATTTAGCAACCACAATAACTTTCCTACACCTAAATTTCCTCTCCTTAGAGAGATATTAGTATACGTATACGTATCTCTTCCGCTTAGGGCTGTGTTGATAGTTGAAGGTTGGTATACCCTGTCACACACAAGTCTTTTTGCTTATCTGTCGGCAGCACTATCTCGAGGAGGCTGAGCGAGACAAAGAGAGGTACATGAGGGAGCTGCAGCAGTACCAGAAAACTGAGGCCTACAAGCATTTCAACAGGAAAGTGCAAGAGAAACAGAAGGGCAAGCAGCACAGACCAGGTATCGAGTGGGTTTCCTTTGTGATCCTCGGGACATATCACCACTAATGATGATATACTTTTCTAACTTTTCTAACTCTGCTGCAGTATTACAGCCAGTACATTTCAACCAGTACATTTATACAGTGACTGTACAACACTGATCAATGGGGATTCAAGCTCTGCTTCATTCAACAAGTACTTGTTTATATTTATAAAAGCTATAAGGACTCGCTCACAACAAGTGTGTACAATGAAAAAAGGACCACACTGTAGACTAATCGTGGGTCCTGGATGAATATTTTAAGAAATCTATGAAAGAGGATTATTAACCAACATGCAACCAAAACATAATGCAGCATAACTGTATAATGTTTAAGATGAAAATTACTTTCTTCAATACCCCTTTCTTTTGACGACACCCTATAGCATTCTAGGAGGTGATTCACCATGGTAACGTTTTTACTAAAATAATTCCTAAATGCAGTTTTCTTATGCTTACGGATTCTCTGAAATTTCAATCAACATGTTTACACAGGGTGTAAATTTTAATTCCTTTTAAGAGTCCCACCAAGCAAGAACTAAAATACTGCAAGAAGAAATGTGGAGATTGAACATTTCATACCATTTTTTTCTCCAGCAGATGTCCGGCAGGCTGCCAGCGAGTCTCTCCATGAGGTAATCTCCACTGTCCAGTTTAATGTAAAATCCCAAGGTGCTCATTTACCGCCTCTGCTTGTTGCTGGCTCATGGGTTCCTTTCCGCCAATGGATCCATTGTAATATTGGTATTTCCTTCACCAGCCACACCAGCATATGTCTCTGAGTCACTGACCCAGGCAGTGACAATGGGATCTTAACCTCCTACAAGAACACCCTAGTTTAAGTAAGCAATGAGACTTGATTAACAATAGTTCAGCATAGTTTATCCATTCTGCATTCTCTAAAAAGAGGGTGTCATTAAAAAATAATACAATACTGATGTTGCCACACCTTGTTTGATTAATGCTAAATAAATATAAGAATATTATTATAATGGTCAAATGTTTTTAACTCTGATTAAAAGAATTTAGAAACTGTAAAAAAAAGAAAAACAAATCAGTTCCACACTTGTGCTTTAAATGCTACTTTAAACAGTTTGCATTTGATTTAAAGATTTATGGACTAAACAGCATTTTTTGCTTGCGAAAACCACCTAGAAATCATCCTATTTTTGTAAGTGATGCCTTTAATATTTTTTTGCACAGCACTCTGAAATTTGTCTTTTTGTTTCCCCCCAGAAGGATACAGAGGGCAAGGAGAGATCAGTATTTGATATCCCAATCTTCACTGAGGAGTTTCTGAACCACAGCAAAGGTATGATAACTGATTTTTTTAAGTTTGGAGTTTCCGTGAAATAAAAGATGAAATCAGCATTGTCTGAAGTTGACTGCGGTATTCCACAGGGCTCTATTTTAGGTAATTTGTTATTTTCGTTATATATGTTAACTTAGGTGACATTATGCGCAGACATGGAGTGCACTTCCATTGTTGCGCTGATGATACTCTGCTATATTTGTCTTTTAAAGCCAGGAAATAACACCCCTGCAGAAGTGCTCCTTGCCTTACTGATATAGTGTTGGATGACTCTGAACTTTTTAATGTTGAATTCTGATAAAACAGATGTTATGCTATTGGGCTCTCAGAACCAACAAAAAATGTTGGTTTACTTGAGTTAGACATTAGCAGATCCTCATCAGAACTGAAACTAGAAATTTGTGGGTCATCTTGATCTATCATTTGAGACTCATATTAGGAAAGTTACTAAAGTATCCTTTTATCATTTGAAAAACATAGCCATACTTAGACCTAGTATTATTAGACATGTATCATCTAGAATTGACTTGTAATTCACTTTCTCTGGTATTCCAAATTGCGTGGTGTCTCACTTACAGCTCATTCAGAACACTGCTGCTAGAATTCTGACTAGAACCAGAAAAAAAGTGAACATATTACTCCTGTTTTGGCCTCTTTGCACTGGCTGCCTCTGCAGTTTAGAATTAATTTTAAGATTTTGCTTTTAACTAACCCTGAATGGATTAACCCAGTTACTTACAGGAATTATTGCCCCTGTATACTCCTAACATGATGCAAGGCTGCTGGCTGTTTCTAGGGTAAATAAAAAGAATACAGAAGGAAGGACCTTTTCTTGTAAAGCTCCTTTGTGTTAGAATCTTTTATTTGTTCTATTTCTACCAACTAGCTTTTTTACAATTAAAACCACATGAGAGAGAGAAAGAGAGAGACTTACTTACAAGTGAGATGAAACTGAAAAAAACATTTTGCACTTTTTGCTTTACAGATAAAGGTTCCTTATAGATTTATTGCTGATATACCTATTCACAAACCCACTGTAATGAGTGGACATGTGTTATGCTTCTTGGGAGTAATGTCTACCTCTAACATTTTTAACAGCCTGTCATTTTTTTGGTTCCCCAGCACGGGAGGGGGAGCTGCGGCAGCTGCGGAAGACTAACATGGAGTTTGAGGAACGCAATGCAGCTCTGCAGAAACATGTGGAGAGCATGCGTGGTGCTGTGGAGCGACTGGAGGGGGATGTGATGCAGGAGCGTAGTCGCAATACCTTGCTGCAGCAACACCTGGAAACCCTGCGTCAAGCACTCACAGCAAGCTTCTCCAGCCTGCCGCTGCCTGGTGAGATGAGATGAGATGAGGTTAAAAGCTCTATAGCCAGGAATGTGGATGAGCCTCATTTGCATTGTGGTTGAGATGGTCACATGCAGTATGCATGGTCGCTGGTTAACGTCCAGCCTCTGACCTCTTGTAGTAGATCCCATGTACTCAGTCCTTTGCTTTAACTGTTTCCTTGCCTTATAACAGGGGTGGGCAACTCTGGTCCTTCCAGTCAAGGTCTTTGTACAAACCATGTTCTTAATGGTTTATTTGAACCAATTAAACCTCCATCTAGGTTATAAAGCTGTTAACTACTCCGTTACTGGAGTTGCCCTGCCAATTATAAATGTAACTCTGTTCTCATTTTTATTCAGAACTTTAACTATGTGCATGTCGGTATCGGTCTGAAGGGTTGTATGTACTTTTTAAAAGTACAGGTTTAAAATGAATTGTGGCTAAAATGAAATTGTGCATCAGTCGCTGGGCTGTGTGCTCAATCTGTGTTCTGTACTGCAGGCAGTGGGGAGACTCCCACCCTGGCCACCATTGACTCATACATGAATAAGCTGCACAACATCATCCTAGCTAACCCACAGGAACACGAGAACCTCATCAACACTGTGCGGGACGTCATCAGCCGCCTCGAAAGGTGGGTGCACAAGAGTTTTCAAAACTAAAAAGCCAGAATTTATTTGAGTGTAACAAATAGGCTGATTACTAGGGGGTCAGAACTAAAGTAGTCTGCACAGTTTTGAGAAATCATTCATAAACCCAAAAAGAAATTAACTGTTGTGAAATATACATCGAGAAACTTCAGGAGTGACACACCAATCCGAAACACATTTCATTAAAACCCCAAGCCTATAATATATATATATATATATATATATATATATATATATATATATATATATATATATATATGTAGTCTGACCTTTTCAGCCAGAGTCTGTGTTGTTCTTTCAAACAGGTGTCTCTTTAATTACACACGATACAATGGAAGTGCTCTTTAAACGCTGTGGCGTACATTTATTAGCAAACTGATATTTCCAACAAACAAAAACACAAAACAAAACCTAGCCCTTCTTTAGGCGCTAACTAAACTGGTTAACAGTAGTGCTATCTAATGCAGGGCAGGGTAAGCCTGTTCCCCTGTTTAAATTAATTCCATAAATTACCTAATCCAAATCACATTCAAGCACTTCTTTGTTAGAACCCGTACCTTTGTTTCATTATCAGAAAACTCTTTCTTTGTCTGACACACTTTTCCACTGTTCAGTTTCTTTCCTCTCTCTCCACTTCAACCCTCTCCCCTGAACACACCAACTGAAACCTTTTTAACCCCAACTTGATCACTCATATCTTATCAGCATTTGCCCATTAACTATACAATTAAGCAATTGTTACATTTGTTATCATACAATGTGTGTGGCTATCCCCAGGGTCCTAAAGCCTCTAAATTGACGTTTGGTACATACACATCATCACAATATATATATATATATATATATATATATATATATATATATATATATATATATATATATATATATATATATATATATATATATATATATAAAGCGATACATCATTTCAGTGTCTATGGTTCTGATTACCATATACTAGGACTTCAAAGTGCAGGCATTACCGGAGAGCATAATAAATTGCTTTCCATAACCAAGAATGCTTACCAACCAGAAAGAAAAAATATTGATATGTTGACAGATCTCAGTGAAAACGTTATTTTCTTAATAATCTTCAGACCCTCATCTGTTTACAAAGATATAATACTGTATACTTTCAGTGGATATTTGCCCTGATAGAAGCTCTGCAGTCAAGTTATGGCAGACCTGAAATAGGTATTCTCTTCACAGTCTGCAAAGTGTTAAAAGGAGATGATATAGTTAAACCAAACCAATACTTTTAAGCACAGTACAGAAACCAGGACCAGAAGAAATGTTTGAAAATGAAGTAGAGAAAGACTTAGGACAGGGAGAAGGGGACACAGAGAGTGGTGAGGGTATGGAATAGGCTGCCTGGACATACTGCTGAAGGAGATACTTCTTCACACAGAGAGTGGTGAGGGTATGGAATAGGCTGCCTGGTCAACTTGTTGAGGTAGAATCACTTGGATCCTTTTAAGACCACCTTGACAAATCAGCTACGAGGAACCGGACAAGGATAGATGGGCTGAATGGCTTCCTGTCATTCATAAATGATCTTATGTTCTTAATGTAAAGGGACAGTGATACTCTTATTACACCCTAAGACACATTATCAGGTTACTTCAGCTTTAGATTTTCATCCATTTCTTTGTTTGTTTTTTATTCCAGGTGAAGATGAATTGTCGTTGTCAAAGCTTCTTCAGGTTACTGCATAACGGGCAGAAAAGTGCCAGAAATAACAGACTAAAAAACGAGCTCTCAAATCTTCAAACTCGCACTTGAGTGTGATGGGGTGCTCCCTTCCGGATTTCAGTTTCACCGCACATGTGTTTGAAGCATCAGCTCCAAGTCTGTTTTAATTTAAACTGTTTAATATGCTTTATGTTGAAGTTGCTCTTGTGAGCATTGGCTTTGCAGAGGACAAATAACCCGGTGGTTTTAAAAAAAAAAAAAATGTAAACTATTTTATTCTATATAACTCTGATTTTTTTAGTTGTGTTTATTATTTTATACTTATTTTATGTACATTGTCCTGCCTCCTGCTTGATAGTCTTAAACATTTCAGAAATGGTTGTTCAGGGGTATTACCAACCTCAAGCTCCCATAACAGAATCGGAATAACTTTTAGCGCCCAATTTTGACAGGACCTCGCTGTAAAGTATCAGTTATTGCTATTGTTAAGTTGAGTGTCACCTTGTATAAAGGTACTTTAATATATAAATACAAATAATTAAAAGGAACCTTGCATTAGGGGGTAAATAAATACAATTATACCCAAACAAACTTGGATTTTTCATATTCACATAAACTTTCTTATTAATACTGCCGTATCAGTTAATTTAAGAATTAAAGTTAAACCCTTGTATACCATGCGTTTCCCTTACAGAAAAAGAAGTGAAACACAAATGTCTTTTTGTGTTTTTGTTTATTACATTACATATAAAAGTATACATTTGTTTTGAATGATATCTTTTTGGTGTACTAATTTTAAAAACATTGATACAAATACTACCTTGGTCACTTCTATTTACAAATACATTTCATTCCATGGATAATCCAGGAAACCCTGTCTGAGATTGTCCAACCCTTGCTTAGGATCAATAAATACAACTATAAAGTCAACTTACTATCTCCTGTTATTTCAAATGTACTACATTTGGTGTAAATACTGTAGCTGTTCAGAGTTTTTAAATGTATACTTATTTTTTGTTGCAATGTTGGTAATTCTGTCAGCTTTACCAAGTCGACTGGCTTATTTTATTATTATTATTTTAAGTTGTTGTGCAGTTCGTGTTGTACTTTCGTTCTAAGTTAAAGACGTTCTTGATTGATATGTTTTACATTGGTGTCTTGTAAAAAAAAACACCACAGGTACTGACATCACCAAGGGTTTGCTGTAGACCAAGTTTATCCAGCACAATAAAGTAATACACTTATTATTAAAAAACAAAACAAAACACAATGTTCTAATAAAAGGAACAGAATCATTTATCTTGAAAACAAATAGAGCAGGTCATCTTATTATTTATATTACAGGGACAATGTTACTCCATCCTTGCTTATGACTGTTGATATGCACCATTTGAAATGGAAAGGTATCGTAAAATGGGACACTGCTCAGACTTTTAGTGCATAGTGTTTAAAATAGATTGTAGACACAGATATAGGGAACATGAACAAATCCAATGGAAGTCTAAAACTTTAAGTCTGCTGGGCCTGTTATTAATAAATATGTTTGTTTTTATAACCTGATGGGGTTTTTTTGTAACCCTATTAAAGCCGTTTAAGTGTTCATAAATGTACTTTCTTTTTTGCTTGGTTCTTATCTCAGCCATGTATGTTTGTTGGATCACTTATTTTGTTTTGTAGTCACTAAGTGGACATTTAGGTCGCAAAAACTGCAAAGCAGTTATAAGTTTACATTACATGAAAAGCATATCTTTCAGCAAGGTATTATTGCTTAGAAAAGTAAGGGTATCCATGGATTTAGACTAAGCTTTTTTTTTTTTTTTTTTTAACCAGAAGTTTTTCCACACAAAGCAAAAATCGAATGTTTCCAGATGCAATTCCTCTGTTCTTCTATTGAGCTTCCAGTTTTTTGGCAACACATAAAGCCCCAGCTGTCTAAATACAATTCTGCCTTGGTCTGTGTTAATGAAGAGTGTTTCATCACTTCTTGCTGTGTTATTGTGGAATGCATTTGTTTGACTTTACTTACTGATGGTGGAGTCCCAAGCCTATGTGTATATATCTTATGAGATTGCGCAGTGAATGATTTTACAAACAAAGAATTTCTGAACAAACACACACACACACACAAAAACATATCCTAACACACGTCACTGCATTGGAATTATATTGGTACTCAATTAAACCAATGGATCTTAGCACACAAATGGAATAACACATTTCTTTATTATGTAGTTTTACAGTGGTTTGTAGAAGTATTCACCCCCCTGCAAAGTTTTCACATTTTGTTGGCACCTGAGCGTACTCCGCGACACTTTCACTTTACATGTAGAATCTACACAAACTACTCCACATTGATGAAGTTAAAAAATGCATATAGAATATAAATAAGTAAGATTTACAGACAAAAACTGATTAATCCCAGTTGCATAAGTAGTCAACCCCTTTGCTACTGCAGCGCTAAATCAGCTTGGGTGCAAATGATTTCATTGAAAGGTCACAAAATTAGTGAAACGGTTTCAGCCTGTATGTACTCAAAGTTGTTTAACTTGTAGATAATTTCCCTCAGGTATATAAAGACTTTAAAGCTGCAACTCACATAGTGATCCAACAAATCAACCATGAAGACCAAGGAGCTTTCGTAACATGTCAGGGATAAAATGGTAGAGAGGCACAGAGCAGGAGAATGGTACAAGAAAATTTCGAATGTGCTCAGTGCAGACCATCATTAAGAAGTGGAAGATGCAGCATACCACCCAGACACTAACCAGATCAGGTCGCTCTCACAAACAGCAGCCAGGCAAGCAGGAAACTGGTTTGGGATGTCACTCTGAAGCCAACAATGTCTGTGTCTCAGATGGGAGTCAGTGTTCACACATCAACAATAAGCTGGTCCCTACACAAAGCTGGCCTGTATGGACAGGTGACAAGAAAGAAGGCATTACTCAAAAAGTCTAATCTTAAAGCACTTATGCAGTTTGCGAAAAAGCATATAGATGATACTGCAGACATGTGGAAAAAGGTTTTGTGATCAGATAAGACAAAAATTTAACTTCAGTTTAAATTCCAAGCGTTACGTCTGGCACAAGCCCAACACTGCACATCACCCAGTCAACACCATCCCAACTGTCAAGCATGGTGGTGGCAGAATCATGTTATGGGGATAACTGGGGACTGGGGAGCTTGTCAGGATAGAAGAGAGAATGGATGGTGCAAAGTACAGATGAATCCTTGAGGAAAACAGCCAAGACTGAAACTGGGGAGGAAATTCACATTTCAGCAGCACAATGACCCAAAGCAAAATCCAAAGTCACACTAGAGTGATTGAACAAGAACAGAATTAATGTTCTTGAGTGGCCCGGTCAAAGTCCTGACTTGAATCCAATTGAAAATGTATAGCAGGACTTGAAGATTGCAGTCCATCGACGATCCCCAACAAACTGGAGCAATTTTTGCATGAAGAATGGGCAAGATGGGCAAATATGTCACCAACCTACTGTGCAAAGCTAGTAGAGACCTATCCAAAAAGACTCATAGCAGTAATTGATGCAAAAGTTGCTTTTACCAAGTAATGACTTAAGGGGCTGAATACTTATGCAACCAGTAAATTCAATTTTGTACATTTTCTTTACATGTTTTGCTGACATTTAACCTCCTCCTCATATAACAGTGTTCAGTTTAACCACTACAGCTTTGAATAAAAAAAAGTTTGTTTGAAAAACTGCATAAATTATTTGTAATTCAACAAAATATGACATTTGGTAGGGGGTGAATATTTCTGCAAACCACTATATACAGTGCCTATAGAAAGTTTACACCCCCTTTCATTTTTTTCACATTTTCCACTTATCTACACACCATACTCCACACTGTTAAGGGGAAAAAAGTTATATATTAAAAATACAAAACTGAAAGATCATAAGTGGATAAGTCTCCAGCCCCCTGAGTTAATACTTGGGGGAAGCACCTTTGGCAGCAATTACAGCTGTGAGTCTGTTGGGATAGGTCTCTACCAACTTTGCACACCTAGATTTGACAATATTTGATCATTCTTCTTTACAAAACTGTTCAAGCTCTGTCAAGTTCCTTGGGGAGCGTTGATGGACAGCAATCTTCAAGTCATGCCACAAATTTCCGATTGGATTTAGGTCAGGACTCTGACTAACTGACTGACTTTTTGCCACATGGCTACATAATCTCCTGAGTGTTTTTTGCATACTTCAAATGGGATTCAAGGTGGGCTTTCTTGAGTAATGGCTTCCTTCTTGCCACCCTACCATACAGGTCAGATTTGTGGAATGCTTGCGATATTGTTGTCACATGCACACTTTGACTTGTATTGGTCACAAAAGCCTGCAGCTCTTGCAAAGTTGCCACTGGCCTCTTGGCAGCTTCTCTGATCAGTTTCCTTCTAGCTCGGTCATCCAGTTTGGAGGGACGGCCTGATCTAGGCAGGGTATTGTTGGTGCCATACACATTTCACTTCTTAATAATCATCTTGTCCGTGCTCCAAGGGATATTCAAGGCCTTTGATATTTTTTTATACCAACCCCTGATCTGTACGTTTCAACAACTTTGTCCCAGAGTTCTTTTGAAAGCGCTTTGGTGCTCATGGTTGAGTCTTTGCTTTGAAATGCACTACCCAGCAGAGGGAACCTACAGGAACTGCTGAATTTATCTTGAAATCATGTGAATCACTACAATTTAACACAGGTGGAGGCCACTTAACTTGGTGTGCTATTTTGAAGGCAATTGGTTACACCTGAGCTAATGTAGGGTTGCTATTACAAGGGGGGTGGACGCTTATCCAACCAAGCTAATTCAGTTTTTATTTTGAATTAATTTTCGACAAATTTCTAGAATTTTTTTTTTTTTACTTGGAAGTCGTGGGGTAGGATATGTAAATAAATAAAAAATATATATATATATATTTTATGCATTTTAATTCCAGGCTATAAGGCAACAAAAGGTGAACAATTTTGAAAGGGGGTGTAGACTTTCTATAGGCACTGTATATATATATATATATATATATATATATATATATATATATATATATATATATATATATATATATACCAAAAAAAACATGTTAGCCCAATGTCGCTAATACCACAATGTCACAATGTTTAACAGGGATATGTGAAACGATGTCAAAAGCTGATACCACAACTGAGGACTTTCAATTTCTCAGTGGATTTCCTGTGGGGGTTTCTTCAGCCACTACACCAAAATTAAATATTATCCCTGTATGATTTCCTTTCTGACATAACCTCCTTACAGTCTACATTACCAGAAAAATAATCATTCCAACACAGCTGATGATTACTTTTCTCTTAGAACATCTTCCCACTTCCAGTTTCCCAAGCTGGGACTTCCTGCTTCCTACAGGAATAGGTCTGTTGTTTGTGAACTTGTTCACCATTGCTATAGTAACGGATGCATCATCTTCTATAAGACATTGGCTCACCTCTTTTCAATTTTCAGTAGTTTAGTAACATATACTTACTAAGGTCTTTTAACGTTTTATTTATGAGCAGAATTTGCGTCATGCTAAATACATTTAATAACATTTAATTTGCTGTTATTCCTATCCAGTCTGTATACGTTTTAAATCCCTTTTGAATTTTCTGAGCTGCTGCGTACACGTCAGCTGCACCTTTCAAATCAAAGCTGGCTTCTGTGATTTATGAATGAGGATGAGTAGGGGTCTCAGAACTGATCCTCTGTGTGGCACTTTGTTAGGCCCACAGCAGCTGTGGTAAGAGAGCTAGCCTGGCAGAGTTAATGCTTCCCTATGCATAATTGCATGCACATGCACTGGAGCCCAAAGGAAATGTGGCCAAGTGTCGAAGCCCTCAGCATCTACTCGGCTAACTTCAAAAACTTTTCGTGTATTAAGTTATTCAAATTGCAGTATACTGAATGTAAATCTACATATTATAAATAAATAAATAAATAAATAAAAAAGAACAGGACAGGACACATGCGGGGAAATAATTATTTGGTTATCGCCAGTGACCGGGATATTCATAACCAACCTTTATTTAGTCCATTCTGATTTTCATTTTAAAAGAGGGAAAAGGTTAATGAAGAGAATAACAGTGATGCCACCGTTTTGAATTGACTTGCTGTTGAAGTGAATTCTGAGATGTGACTCAGGTATGATTTATTAAAGCAGGTGAAGCCAACCGTACCGATATTGAGAATAAAGCATGATCAAAACTCACAATGGTATGGCTGATATGATGAATTGGCTTTTTCTGGGATATGTTGTTGTGGAAAACAATAGGTGATCCCAGCGCTCTGATTGGCTGAACGATCCTCAGCAGTCTATAATATTGCATCTGGTATAATAAAAATATTTTTGTACTGTCTGGTCACATATTACATGCAGCATATAACACATTATTTATACTGCTAAACGTAGTTGACGTTGCATGTATGAACTAATATAGTAAAAACAAAAATATTATTATTATTATTATTTGCCCCTGGCAGAATTTTGTCTTTTGACAAAGTCCTCTTCCAGATGCATAACTTTGCAGAGGATCATGTCAAATTGCTATTAGGCACTTTGATTGTGAATCATCAGCTGCAGTATAAAATAATAAAGTTTGAAAAAAATAAACAGGGTTTGTGCCAAAGCCTCTGATCTCCCTCCTCAAGCCAAATTGGTCTTGCCCACTTCCTGTGCTCTCACTCTCTGTCTTTTCCTGCCCAGATTGTGGCTATGACCGGGGGTGGGAGGAATGAGTCCCAGTTCCGAGGGAGGGCAGAGGTCCTGGCTGGAGGATGCTTGAATCAAGCTGGGCGGACAGGCTGTCTGCAGTGAGCTGAACTCACATCCGCATGTAAGGAAATCGCCCAGCTTGTTCAACACATATCCTTTCCAGAGCAAGTGTTTGCTCTCTGACTGTTAGGTTGCAACTTGGGATATTTCAGGATACAATGTATTATTTCTCATCATGCCACACCTGTGAAAAAAGAGGTTGACGGGCCTCAGTTTTCCTGTCTTTAGTTCTGGTCTTCATAGAACCTAAGGAGTTGAGCAAGGCCCAGCCTGGTCAGTACTTGGATGGGAGACCTCAAGAAACAGCATTCTTCAACCAGAGCCCCGTTGTAGGTGCTGTCTTACCCCCCCTTTCCTACTGGAGCACTTTCAGCAATTATATCCCAGGAGTGGATCTGATTGTTTGAAGAATAGTGGGAAAGACTATTAATTGGTTTAGTGGGAAAGCAAATGAACCTGGGTTTCCATGCTGAGGGGATGACTAATGCTAAAATAAACAACTGCCGTAGGGCTTAGGATGCTTCGGTTTATTGCTAGTCTGTTTATATGTTTAATGTAGGATGAGTTCATTTAAAAATTGTAATGTGAAAAACAATCGGAAAAAATGGAAAGAAGCTAATAAGTGATTGTGGCTCACATAATTAGATCATAATTAGATCAGCAGTGTGAAAAGCAAACAATCGTGGGTCTGAATCATGGAATCGATCCCTGAACTGATCCAACCCCAGATTTTTTACAAACACACCAGTGACGACCAGGTATTAAAGAAGAGCCAAAGAGAGGTTCCAAGTGTGTAAATACAGGCTAAGCAACCGTAAGTGCTGAATTGGTAAAATAATTCACTGTTTCAAATACACATATGCATTCTTCAATACAAATAACTACCAATTCACATCAGGTCAGGTCTTGTGGAGAGTCCAAAATACTGGCCTCAAACATCCCCACACCACAGAATAATTTTTCTGTGGTGACTTGTGGTTCATGTCATGTATTTCTTTCAGTTGAGCTACACTGCTGTGTCCAATACTGCAGTATACCATTTTTCATCTGGGTTGTTAGATAATCTGATGTGTTGTAAAGTGGTAAGCAATGTTTTAAAAATCTATCCCCCACTAAGGATGAAATCCCTTGTGAAGGGAATATAGTGGAGGCAGTCGTAAGTACGGTGCCGTGAAAAAGTATTTGCCCCTTGTCTGATTTTCTGCATTTTTGCAGATTTTTTACATTGAATGTTATCAGATCTTCAACCAAAATCTAATATTAAATAAAAGGAACCCTGAGTGAACAAATAACACAAACTTTTGATTATTATTTGTTTATTAAAGAAAGTTATGTAACACCCAATGCCCCCGTGTGAAAAGTAATCACCCCCTTAGACTCAATAACTGTTTATGCCACCTTTAGTAGCAATAACTGCAACCAAACGCTTCCTTTAGCTATTGATCAGTCTCAGACAGCGCCGTGGAGGAATTTTGGCCCACTCCTTCATGCAGAACTACTTCAACAGTCACATTTGTGGGTTTTTGAGCATAAACTGCTAGTTTCAAGTCCTGCCACAGCATCTCAATGGGGTTTAGGTCTGAACTTTGAATAGGCTATTCGAAAACGTTCTTGTTGTTCAACCATTCTGATGTAGACTTGCTTGTGTGTTTCAGATCATTGTCTTGCTGCATGACCCAGCTGCGCTTCAGCTTCAGCTCATGGATGGATGGCCTGACATTCTCCTATTGAATTCTCTGCAAAGCATCTCCAAATCATGACACTATCACCACCATTCTTGACCGTTGGTATGGTTCTTACTGTACACACCATACATAACGGGGCCCATGTTGGCCAAAAAGTTCCACTTTTGACTTATCTGTCCATAGAACATTGTTCCAGAACTCTTGAGGATCATCCAGGTGTTTTTTGGCAAACTTGAGACGAACATTCATGTTCTTCTTAGTGAGCAGTGGTTTCCATCTTGCTACTCTGCCATGAATCCCAGTGTCTTTCTGAACACTGACCTTAGCCAAGGCAAGAGAGGCCTGCAGATCCCTGGATGTTGTTCTAGGGATCTTTGTGACTTCCTGGACGATTTTATGCCTTGCTCTTGGAGAGATTTTGGCAGGATGGCCACTCCTGGGAAGATTCACTACTATCCTAAACTTTCTCCATTTAGACAATTTGGCTTTGACTGTGGTGTGTTGAAGCGCCAGTGCCTTAGG
The DNA here is from genome assembly GCF_017654505.1 of Polyodon spathula. Taxonomy (NCBI): domain Eukaryota; kingdom Metazoa; phylum Chordata; class Actinopteri; order Acipenseriformes; family Polyodontidae; genus Polyodon; species Polyodon spathula. The sequence goes on along the minus strand of NC_054552.1, from coordinate 20,565,047 downwards.
AATGGCTATGTAACCCTTTCCAGACTGATAGGCATCAACAACTTTTTTCCAGAGGTTTCTTCAGGAATTTCTTTTGATCATGACATTATGTGCCTCTAAAACCTGTGTGCTGACAACTTCACTCTGATGGTAAGTGCCAAAGTTAGTCAGATTTATATTGGGCAGGGCTGGCCCAAATCAAGCCTGACTGTTAACCAAAGTATTCAAACAGCTGACCCTGATTATCCCTTTATTTGGGTTGAGTTAACTTGGGGGTTGTGACAGGACTGGAAGGAGTCCCTGTCGTAATTTGCCCTCCCGACCACCGGCAGCGCTGTGTAGGGTTGACCGTGATTGGATCAGGAGGCTGAACTCTGACCATGCTGGAAGTTCCGGGTCAGGCAGCCATCTTGGCCCAAGGTAGAACCATGCGGCCGTCGGGTCCCATCATTGCAATCAGCTGTGCTGTTCTCGTTGATTGGCTGACGTGGGGCAGCGTGCTGATTGCAGGGGTGGGACTTGGCAGTATTTAAGCAGTATGGTTTTGCCATTCGCGCTGTCTGGGCTGAACTGAAAACACATGCTGTGCTTGCTTTGTTGCTTTCATTCACTGCTGTTATTCACAGAAGCTTGAAAATCTTGGACACTGTTGGATTACTGGAGTGAGGAACCGAGGACTGGCCATTAATTTGTGAAAGGGAGCTAAGAAGCGGTGAGAGGAAACCCACCGCAGTACCACAACGAAACCCAGTGCTTCCTTTGTTGTTATTTTGTAACCGTGACGTTTTTGTTTACTCTTTTTATTTCAAACCTGAGTTTACCATTGCTGGTATTCCAGGTGGTTTTCTTGTTTATTTTTTGCAATACTGGACTGTTCTATTTTTATTGTTTTTGTAAAATAAAACCCTGCCCTGATACCATTGATGATACAGGGCTCTAAGGACTAATCTCCATTTCCGGCTCCTGTGTGCTGTCATTTCTGGTCCTTCCCAAAAGCTCCACCCACTACCCTCCCACAGGTGGTGTCAGAAGTGGGATGAGCATGGACCGGCACACCCTGCAAGCCGTTCTGGAGGATCAGGAGAGACACCGTGATGGTATAGAGCGGCGTCGGGAAGAACGGGATGCTCAGAGGGATGCTGAGCGTACAGCCCACATGACTGCGATGGCTGACAAGATGGCGGCCATGTGTCTGGCCATTCAGAACCTGGTAGTGGCCCAAGCCCAAGCTCAGGTCCCGGTCGCAGCAGCTGGACCAGTGCTGCCAGTGCCCAAAATCCGTCTGCAAAAGATGACCCCAGAAGATGACCCGGAGGCCTTCCTGACCACATTTGAGCGGATGGCTACAGTGTCAGGGTGGCCAGCCGGATGTTGGGCAGCCCAACTAGCCCCCTGTCTAACTGATGAAGCGCAGGCAGCATACCAGGCTCTGAGCAACGTTGTGGCGGAAGATTACTCCCAGGTGAAGACAGCTATCCTCCGGCGCCTTAATATCACCCCGGAGACGCATTGCCGGCGTTTCCGGAGTTACAAGCGGCTGGAGGGAACCCGGCCTCGCATCATGGCCCAGCAACTCTGGGACCATCTGACCCGCTGGCTGCGTCCTACTGAACGGACCACCCAACAAATCATGGAGTCTGTGGCGGTCGACCAGTTCCTGGAGGTGTTGGAACCAGAGACTCGAGCCTGGGTCCCTCGCCACAGTCCCGAGACGATGGACACGGCCGTCGAGCTGGCGGAGGCCTTTGAGGACGCACTGCTTCGGGTGGACCCCAGTCCAGCTCCAGTGAGGCATCGGCCTTCGCCAGTGCACCCAAAGACTGCAACGAGGCCTTCAGTTTTCCCCGTCCCTTTGAGCGCCTCTCCTCCAAAGTGGAGACAGAGGTTAGCTCCCAGCTGGGCTAGAGAGAATCCTTGGACCTCCCCTAGTGGACCAAGGGACAAACAGTCGTCTCCCACAGCGCCGTCTTCCCCTACCTGCTTCCGGTGCCACGAGGTGGGGCACATCGCGAGATTCTGTCCCATCGCGATGGAGTGTGACGTGGCCTTGCGATGTCCGGCTGCAGAGGGTGGTGAGTACAGGGGAAGGGGTCGGGAGGGGCCTTGCATTATTAATGTAGATGTTGGTAATATGAGTACCCACGCATTAGTGGACTCAGGGTGTAGTCACACTATAATTCGGTCTGCTCTCTTGGAGGGTACGCCTTGGCGGCCACAGGGGTTTGTGACCATCTCGTGTATTCATGGAGAAACCAAGGCATATCCTACCACTAAAGTTAGAATGACTGTGGAAAGTCGGACGTGCCATGTAGTCGTGGCCGTCGCTAAAAAGGTGCCATACCCAGTGATTTTGGGTCGAGATTGGCCTTACTATTCAGAAGTTAAGGTCAATGCGGCTCGGCCACCCATTGTAGAAGGGGTGGTCGCAACGGGGGATCCAATTGGCCGGATCTTTCCCTTGCAGGCCGACATATTTACTTCCAGGTTCCGGCCCCGTAAAACTAAAAGAGAGCGGAGGGGTGAGAAACTTGAGGGGGCATTAATGAGACAAGGCTGGGGATTGGTGGGGGAATCTGCTTTGCCTGTCAAACGAACACAGAAGGGTGTGGGTGTCCAGTGTGACCAGCGGGAGCGGGTTACTGAGATCCCTAGAGCAGAAGCTACTGAGGCCCCGCTCGGCATACCGCAATTCTGGGACCGGGGTGTGGACCTGGAGTGGGAGCAAAGTAACGACCCCACTCTGGTGCACATCCGGGGGCAGGTTCGGTCTGTCGAGGGGAAGGAAGTTGAAGGCTGCGGGCCGCTCACATTTCCTCACTTCATTGTGATGGGGCATTTGCTGTATAGGGTATCCCAAGCCCCAGGCACAGGACAGCCTTGTAACCCAGTTATTGGTTCCGGGGTCTTTCCGCCGGGAGGTCATGAGGTTGGCACATGATATTCCCTTTTCTGGCCACCTGGGGCGGGAAAAGACCTTGGAACGAATACTGGCCCGGTTTTATTGGATGGGACTCCACATGGATGTGAGGAAATATGTAGCGGAGTGTCCCGATTGTCAGAGAGTAGCGCCGGGACGGGTTCGCCCGGCCCCGCTGGTCCCACTGCCCCTGGTTTGTACTCCCTTCGATCGCATAGCAATGGACATAGTGGGCCCAGTGCAGCCCGCCGACTCTGGATATACGCACATTTTAGTAATGGTGGATTATGCTACTCGATATCCAGAGGCGGTGCCACTGCGCTCCACTAGTGCTGTCGCCATTGCTAAAGAACTAGTTAAGATTATTGCTAGAGTAGGGGTGCCCAAAGAGATTCTGACAGATCAAGGAACTAACTTCATGTCCAATACCCTCAAAGAAGTTTACAAAATTTTGAAAATCCATCCCATCAGGACTTCTGTATACCATCCGCAGACAGATGGCCTGGTGGAAAGGTTTAATCAGACCCTGAAGCAGATGCTGAGGCGATTTGTGAACCAGGAACAAAAACATTGGGCAAAACTCCTTCCCTTCCTGATGTTCGCAGTGAGAGAGGTGCCACAGAGCTCAACTGGGTTCTCCCCGTTTGAGCTGCTGTATGGGAGACAACCCCGAGGCATTCTCGATCTCGTGCGAGAAGGGTGGGAGGACCAAACCTCTACGTCTAAAAATGTAGTCAAATATGTACTACTGCTACGAGATCGCTTGGAATTAGTCGGTCGTTTGGCTCAAGAGAACCTGCGCAATGCTCAGCATCAGCAGCAGCAGCAGTACAATCAAAAAGCACGAATTCGGACTTTTCGAACTGGGGATAAGGTACTGCTGCTTCTTCCCACAGCTGAGTCTAAGTTGTTTGCCAAGTGGCAAGGGCCTTATGAGGTGGTTCGAGCTATAGGGAGAGTCAATTATGAAATCAGGCAGCCGGACCATCGAAAACCACTTCAAATTTATCATGTAAATTTGTTAAAACCTTGGAGAGACAGAGAGGCCCTGTTTATTGCTAATGATATCCCCGAGGAGGATTTTGGTCCTGAGGTGGGGCCACTTGGTCAAACAACTAAGATTTCAATGGGGAAACAGTTACTTCCCTATCAGAAACAGGAGCTGGGCCAACTAATTGAGGAATTCAGTGTTGTTTTTTCTGAGTTGCCCGGTAGAACTGACATTATTGAACATGCCATTATTACTCCGCCAGGTGTTCGAGTGCGTCAGAGGCCTTACCGGATCCCGGAAAGTCGGCAGGGTGTAATGCGCCGGGAAGTGGCCAGTATGCTCGAGCTGGGAGTAGTGCAACCTTCCCAGAGCGAGTGGTGTAGTCCTGTGGTAATGGTACCTAAGAAGGAAGGCTCCACTCGTTTCTGTGTGGACTTTAGAAAGGTGAACGCTATCTCCAAGTTCGATGCGTACCCCATGCCCCGAGTGGATGAGCTCCTTGACAGACTGGGTAAGGCGAGGTTCTTGTCCACTCTGGACTTGACGAAGGGATATTGGCAGATCCCATTAACACCCAGCTCCAAGGAGAAAACCACATTTGCTACCCCGGATGGCTTGTTTCATTTCAAGACCATGCCCTTTGGGTTGCATGGGGCCCTGGCTACCTTCCAGAGACTGATGGACAAGGTGTTATGTCCCCATCATCAGTATGCTGCAGCGTATATTGATGACGTGGTTATTTTTAGCTCTACCTGGAAGGAGCACCTTGATAGATTGGCGGCTGTCCTGCAGTCTCTGAGGGAGGCGGGGCTAACAGTCAACCTAGGTAAATGCGCGTTTGGCAAACAAGAGACCCAATATCTTGGATTTAGCATGGGTAATGGTCGGGTAAAACCAGTGGCTTCCAAGGTCCAGGCCTTGGTGGACACTCCGGTTCCACGAACCAAGGCTCAAATGAGGTCACTTTTGGGGCTGGCAGGCTATTATCGCCGTTTTATCCCCGAGTTTTCCACCATTGTTAGCCCCTTGATTGACCTAACTAAGAAGAGCGCCCCAAACACTGTAAAATGGTCAGATGAGTGTCAGGAAGCATTTGACATGATAAAGCGGATACTTTGCCAAGCCCCTGCACTAGTGTCACCAGATTTCGACAGGGAATTCATCCTCCAGACAGATGCCTCGGATGTCGGTCTGGGGGCAGTCTTGTCCCAGGAGATCGATGGGGTAGAGCACCCCGTGCTATACATTAGCAGGAAAATGGCTCAGAGGGAGCGCAACTACTCAGTTATTGAGAAGGAGTGCCTGGCCATTAAATGGGCCATGAACTCTCTTCGATATTATCTCCTGGGGCGGTCCTTCACTCTTGTCACAGATCACGCTCCTCTTAAGTGGCTAAACACGATGAGGGACACGAACGCCCGGATTACTCGGTGGAGTCTGGCGCTGCAACCCTTTAATTTCACTGTTAAACATCGTTCGGGTAAGGAGCATCAAAATGCTGATTTTTTTTCAAGGGAGGGTGGTGATTTAGGGGAGTTAGGGTTGGCCGAGTGTGCCTATGGCTCCACTCTGAGGGGGGGGATGTGTGACAGGACTGGAAGGAGTCCCTGTCGTAATTTGCCCTCCCGACCACCGGCAGCGCTGTGTAGGGTTGACCGTGATTGGATCAGGAGGCTGAACTCTGACCATGCAGGAAGTTCCGGGTCAGGCAGCCATCTTGGCCCAAGGTAGAACCATGCGGCCGTCGGGTCCCATCATTGCAATCAGCTGTGCTGTTCTCGTTGATTGGCTGACGTGGGGCAGCGTGCTGATTGCAGGGGTGGGACTTGGCAGTATTTAAGCAGTATGGTTTTGCCATTCGCGCTCTCTGGGCTGAACTGAAAACACATGCTGTGCTTGCTTTGTTGCTTTCATTCACTGCTGTTATTCACAGAAGCTTGAAAATCTTGGACACTGTTGGATTACTGGAGTGAGGAACCGAGGACTGGCCATTAATCTGTGAAAGGGAGCTAAGAAGCGGTGAGAGGAAACCCACCGCAGTACCACAACGAAACCCAGTGCTTCCTTTGTTGTTATTTTGTAACCGTGACATTTTTTTTGTTTACTCTTTTTATTTCAAACCTGAGTTTACCATTGCTGGTATTCCAGGTGGTTTTCTTGTTTATTTTTTGCAATACTGGACTGTTCTATTTTTATTGTTTTTGTAAAATAAAACCCTGCCCTGATACCATTGATGATACAGGGCTCTAAGGACTAATCTCCATTTCCGGCTCCTGTGTGCTGTCATTTCTGGTCCTTCCCAAAAGCTCCACCCACTACCCTCCCACAGGGGTCAATAGCTTTTTCACACCTGAAAATTGCATTTGATTACTTTGCACTCCAAACAAATGACAGAAGAACCAAACGTTGGTGTCATTTAATCTCTCAGACTCCTTCTATATACTACAACAACCCACAAAAAGATATATCCAAATTCAATGTGAAAAGGCAAAGGCACCAGGGCGCCAAAACTATTTATCTTTACAGGTGTGTTTTAAATATGGTAAAAATTTATAATATATATATATATATAATATATATTATCTATATAATATATCTATATATATATATATATATAGGAAGTAAAGAACCAGGATAGTCTCAGCACAATAAAAAAGACTACTTTTAATGTATACATACAGGTAGACAGATACGCAAATACACAAAGAAAGAATTGTGGTAAAACTGCTTCCCCTTCCTTTTGACTTCTCAGTGTAGGTTTTCTCTGTTCCCAATTTACCAAACGTGAGACAAAATTTTGAGGCATTTAAGTCTCAAGGCATTTCAGTCAATTACTTTATACCGTTCCTGGCAATCATGCCTGTTACAAATGCAATAGGCTAGGCTTGCTTCTCATCTGATCCCTCCACAGTTCTTATATTCCACATACTGTAAATCAGTCATTTGAACATACTGTAACATAATACTAATAACACAATGGTCTTAAATACCTTTCATCGAATTTTCATTACACTGTTCTGTGTACTCTGTTGATATATGCTATGGTCATCAGCATTTTTGTCTGTGAGAGGTCTAATTCTGAACGTACAGCATTACAGTATGCTGCTGACATGTTGTAGCCTTGCTGGTAAATCTCTCCTGGCAAATCAGGAAACACATGTGAGCAAGAGATGCTTCCTGGGTCATGTCTGGCATGCAGTGGTCTGTGCCTCACCACACGCTTCCTCAGGGTCTTACCACCACAGTTCTTCTTTACCAGGAAGTCTTGTGCTGGAACGGTTTCTTGTAGGTTGCCTGCTTTTAGATCCAGCTTTGGCCCTAATGTAATGAATATATTAAACCAAGGTTAGGTTTGTAAACCTACATTTTATTAAGGTTAGAAACTGGATACCGGTGCAGATTTTTAAATTTTTTTTAAAAAGTATAGGTGTGGGTAAAAAACATGTTATAGCAAGTGTGTATTTTCATTTTTAAAATGATTTCAGGTACTAATTTAGTTAATGAAAGTTCTCAGTTTCTGTGCTTACTCTCAGAATATCTGTTACACTAGCACTTCCAAGGTCATTTCATCTCAACAGTGTCCTCTTGGTTAATGATAGGAAACAAGCCATTGAAAGGGGTGACATGACCAAGAAAGTGTATCAATAATGGAAAGCATGGATTGCAAACAGAGATTTTATAAATCAAGTGTAATATCACACACTGCATGTTTCCTATAACATGTTTCTTTCAAAACTCGACATGCAAAACAGGTAAGATTTATGGAATGATTGTGTTAGCTACAATAGGACACATAAGAAAGCAATCAGTACCATACTGTTCTCTGAATTATTGTTGGACTATTTGAGAGCTGGGATATCTTAGCACACCAGAGTGTGGAATGTAGCTTATTATGAAGTATTTACAAAATTCCAATCCTTAATATTAAAGTAATTGTAGTTAACAAAATAGTTCCACAAATGTTCTCTGCCATGCACGTCAATTCATTATATAGGTCTGTTAACAGGATGCCAGCAGTGGTGACGTCAGACCAGAAAGGAACACACACAGACAGTACTGGTGGGTGAAACTGAGACGCTACAGCGCTCGGCTTTTATTTAATAATAAAACAAAGATTTAAACAAGCACAAAACAAAAGGGCACATTGGCTAAACAAAACAATAAACAACAAGAAGTATCATGCTGGTTTATTAACCAGCACATTTACAATTGTTATCTCTCTGTGTTGACGTTATTACATCCTCTCCACACTTGTTCCACATTCATTCTCCACTCTGAACCCCCTTCTCCGAAAAAGGAAAGCTGCAGGCTTTTATATTCTGGCCGAGGGGTTAACTAGCTGTTAATTATCTTATTATCCTGCGGCCATAGTCTGCAAACAATAATAATACAAATAATTATATAAACAGAGCACATATATATTTATATACCTAGAGGTGGGACACTCCACCACAAGGTCTCAGATGTGAAGTTTAAAAAAAAAAAAAAAAAAAAAAAAATGTATTTTCATTTTAAAACATTATATCTGGTATTGGTCTTCAGACTGTCTTGCACATCCTATGTCATTTCCTGTGGAGGGTGAAATTGTTCTCCACTGTTTGTTTCTATTGTCATTAACCAATCAGCTGCTTAACCTATTGACTGACAGTTTTGACCAAGACAACACTGCAGTGGCAGAATTCCTGAAAGGCAAGGCAAGCAAACTTAGAACTTTGTGTAGTACCAGATGTCTGTTTAAAATGAAAACACATTTGTTATAACATGCTTTATATTGCGTGGCATAAATTAATATTAAATAGATCTGCAATTGCATATTAAATTAATGTTAAATTAATATTTCAAAAAAAATATGGAATAGCTGGTTTCTTGCTAAATGTTAACCAAATGTTGATTGAAAATGTAATTGCATATCACGTGCATTTATATTACATTTTGTTACCCTTGAAAATGTGTATTAATTTCTCATTGTTTATATGTTTTTAATTGAAAATACAGTTAATCTGACTTAAATGTTAATGGAAAGTAACAAGGAATAATTGAATGTAAATTTAATAATAATTGCATATCTATTAATATCAATTTAACATTAGTTTAATATGCAATTGCATATCTATTTAATGCCACACAATATAAAGCGTTACCCATGTTTTTTTATAAAACTGCTCATTTAAGACCTACGTAGCTAATGGAAGTGCAAAATGAGATCAATGGAATTATCTTGTAAGATTCAATTACTTTAAAGGGTAAGTAGCTTCATATGTGAAATGTCTTTGTTTTATTTGTACAGCCCCCTTACCTTTTTACGAGGTGTGCAATCATTCTGTAGGGCTCATAATTATCAAATACTGTAATATTCAGTCTGTCTTCAGGGTTCCTGAATGCAGGAGCTTCTCTAGTTCCAGTTGCCTGCCGAAAATATTAACAACATAGGCTAGATTAAAGTATCATATCAGAACAACTTTAGATCACGTGTCCTTTTCTATGCTTCTATGCACTAGTCTCAGGTCCAAGTACTTACTAATATAAAGACGCTTAGTCTACATTAGATTTGCAGTTATACACTAGAAATGAATACCCTGGAATCTTAGTCAAAGCGACACAGAGTGAACAAAAAATTAAATATCTGAGGAATTGCAATAAGAATCACTCAGAATGGTTGTAAAAAATGATAAAAAAAAAAGTAAATGAACAGTTCCAAAAAAATCCTGTCAACTCATCAAGGGCTGATTGATGCTGTGATGCTCTTTGGTTTTGGCAGCTGGTCTTAGTTTACAGAGTGACTGCGTAAGCAGGGTCAGAGTTCAGGAGAGAGACTAGCAGTGACTGATGAGGAAACAGCATGTGGAATGTATTTAGACACAGATCTGGTGAGATTAACTATCCCCTCTCTTTCCCATACTGATTAATGATTTGGAAACTCAATTGGGTTTTTCTTATTGTGTTTACACTGACAACGGACCTGAACTGGCTCAGTTGACCAGATTAAAAATTCTTGTTATTTGAGCCACCCATTTACACTTCACCACAGATCTGAGCCGGCTCCAGTCCAGGATGTAACCGCATAGTTTCTGATCTGTAGTGCGTGCCTGATTATGTCATATCGACCACTTCTGGAGTGAAGACATTCCTGTGTCATTTGTGTCACTTGTGTGTTTCTGCTTCAAGGTGGTTGTTCCGTGCTAATTAAGATTTAATTTTGCCATCAAAAATGGAGCCAAGCACCCCTTATAAAAAAAGTACCATGGGATTCCCAATAATTAGTACCATGGTACAATAATTATTACAATAGTACATTGATGGTATAATAATTAATGGTGCATTGATGGTACAGTTTAGTATACCATGGTAAAATATTAAGAATGATGGATTGGCTTTGTTAATATTCAGGCATCTCTATGTTTAAATAAATGTGTACTGGAACAAGTTGGTTCTGTTTGCATGATATAATATATAGACAGAGCATGTAAAGATGCGAATATTGCCGCAGCTTTCTCCTGAGTGAAGTACGAAATTTCTGCTTGTCACAGTCTTGTACCTTTGAAAAAGCCACTCATGCAGAAAGACTCGTGGGTAGAAGCGTTCGAGCCTGTAGTCACAATGACATAACATTGTAAAATAATATACTGTACCCAAATGTTTCATGGATATATCAAATAAATGTTTATATTTGTAACTTTCTTTGTGTTCTGTGAATGTTTGTCAAAACATGTTTTAAATAATTAAATGCCAATAAAACCTCATGTCGGTTTTTTCTCGATGTTTTAGTGTATCGTTGAAAATGTTATTGGTTACACATGGTTTTCTTTAAACTACCTATAGTAGTTTACAAATGCGTATTCATGTCATGAAGTAATACAACTACGACTTTTATACATTGTATGTAGTCTAGCTTATAATGAGATTTATTCAATTTGTATCTTATGTGGTTAGGAAATTAACACCTCTTAAACAACATTAAACAGCATTTTAGTAATAGGTACTAGGGCATGCAATCAATTCAGATTTGTAATTCTTAAGTTTATATTAACCAGTTTATTTATTTATCAATTTTTATAGCATTTAACACAGTAACCCAATGTGTAATCTTAAGAGCATCGGCTAGGAAATACCCTGTGCTTCTCCCTACAGCAGGATAAACTTGTATAATATTGTAGCGTGCATGGGGGAAGGCAGCGGCAGGGCTGGTAGGTAATCACATAAAGAGACATATGCCTGATATACGCTCCCTGCAAAGGAGTTGGCTCTCTTGTACAGGGGTATCAGCGCTATGTGTCAATGCAAAAGGTCCCAGGTTTGCTCCCACCCTCTGTCTGTGTGTGGATTGTCTCGCCTTGTTTGATGCGCCAGCCTGTGGGAACAGAGAATGTTGCAAAAACTAGCTTATTTCTGCATTGTACATAAAATTGCTTTTGTATTGTATTTTAAACTGTCTATGTAGCCCCTGTTTAGTAACGTGTTTTGCAATATTTTTTCTAAGCACAGAATGTGAACTATGCACATTTTGGTTTTTATGATGACAAGCCTCATCCAATGTTTTTCTCAAAGAAAACTATGATTTTACCAATGCAGTTCGTGTAACATGGCCCAATGGTGGACTTTCACGCAAAGCGAGTTACCATAGAAAAGAGAATGACAACCATTACTGAATGGGAAGAGACCTGCTGTGAGGGGGAAGTCCCTCCCACCTCCTGTTGAAGAGGGACGACCTGACAGTAGCACATCCTCATTTTCTTTCAAAAACAGAGGTCCACTGGGAACACTACCTCAAAGGGTAATGGTTGTCATTCTCTTTTCAGGGAACCAGGGTTATGGTAATAACCTAACGTTCCCTTTTATTTCAAATGACAACCAAATGGGAAAGCTGTACCAAAGCTGTCGTGGCTCCAGATTACCGACATTGCAGCCCCACGGCGATAGCAACAGACCCCACATGATGCCTAAGGGCATGCCGTCTGCAAAACTCTAGAACCCAGAGAGGGTCTCATTCGGTTTGTCACATCAAGGTGGTAAAAAAGCACAAATGTCTGTATACCTGTCCATGTAGCAGCATTGCATAATTCATCTAAGGAGGCGCCATGAAGGAAAGCCCACAAAGTTGTCTGGCCCCTGGTAGAATGGGCCGTAATATACTCCGTTAACGGGGAGTCCGTCTGTTCATACGCCAAGCTTATTGGATCTGTCACCCAGTGCGCTAGACATTGCTTCGATATGGGCCTGACATCTACAGCGGGACCTATAGCAGACAAACAGCTGGTTGGAAAGTCTCCAGGACGGCGTCCTATCCAAATAACCGCGCAGAGCCCGAACTGGACATAGCGTGTGTTGTCTACGGTCCTCCTCTGATTGGTTAATATGGAATGAGGATACCACCTTTGTCAAAAAGGAAGGATTTGTTTTTAATGTTACTCGCGAGTCATTCCCAGTGAAAGCTATACATGTGTCATCGATGGACAGCACATGGAGCTCACTTACTCATCTGGAAGATGTAATGGCTATTAAAAATGACACTTTCAATGAAACAGGGCGCAGTTCTGCTGACGCCATGGGCTGAAATGAGGAACCCATAAGGGCCCTCAGTACCATTTCTAGATCCCACTTGGGGACCATACTTTTCATGGGATGACAAAGCCTCCTAGCCCCTTTAAGAAATTGCACTGCCAAGTCAATTTTGTCATGGCACACTGATATTGCTGCCACTTATACCTGCTGATATATTCCTGCTTCAAACAAGTGTTGTAAGAAGGTTAATATTGTCTCAATAGGGCAAATCACAGGATCATGACTTTTGGCAAGGCACCTTGGAAAACTTATATGAGTACTGGTCACTGGTGCCTGGCGCCCGAGCAGATTGTAGTGTCTCTACTATTGCATCTTGCAAACCTCGTCTGAATAGACGGCTCCGTTCAATGGCCAGACCCAGAGTTGGAGCTGAGCTGGGTTCGGGTTCCATAATAGCTCCTCCTCTTAGCTCAAGAGGTCCTTGCGCAGCGGGAGCTGCCACGGCTGATCCGTCAACATGTCAGAGAGGCGAGCAAACCAGGGGTGTCCTGACCATCTGGGTGCAACCAGCAAAACATGTGCTCTCTCCACCCTGATCCTCTCCATACAATAGCCCCTGTGGCCAGGGGTGAGTTAGTTCGTCTACTCCCAAGGGCCCCCTGTCTCTTTCCATGGAGAACCATAGGGGGCAATGAGTGGACTCAGCTGTGGCAAAGAGGTTGACTCGTGCCGGTGGAAACCTCTCCCAAAACCTCTCCCAGCACGTGTTTGTGCACTAACTGCTGGTGAAAATGAAATAACGGCAGGTTCACTGTTTGCAGCTCTTGCTCATTTATGTGCGCTTGCTGCTAATGTCCCTTATTCTCTTATTCCTCTCCCATTCCAGACCACTCCCCAGCCCAGGCTGGAGATGTCTGTAGTGATCACTTCCCTTCTGTGAGGGGATCTGAGGGGAGACCTGAGGCATAGCTTGCAGGGACGGAGCCACCACTCCAGTGTCTTCCAGCATTGTCTGGACACTCGCACCAGCCGGTACCAATCGCGGACCAGGTGCACCTTGAGTTTGTTTACCCAGGCTTGAAGCGGGCGCATTCTCAGCAGCCCTAGTGGAAGGATTCTCAGGTGGCTGCCATCAGCCCGAACATTCTGACCTGTAGGAGAGCGTCCTCTCTGAATAGGGAGAGTGCAGCCTCCAATGAACGAATCCTGTCATCTGACAGTGAGGCAAGCATGCTCACAGAATTCAGTTTGATCCCCAGGAACACTGGACTGAGACAGTATGAAGTTGCTCTTCTGTTGATGAATTGAGAGCCTTAACTTCGTCACATGATCTATGACCTGTTTTGTGTGCTCCTCTGCACGAGCTTTTGAATGCGCGCAAGCTAGCCAATCGTCCAGATAGTTCAGGATCCGAATACCCCGCAGCCTGAGTGGAGCCAGTGCTGCATCCATGCACTTTGAAAAAGTACGGGGCGCCAGTGAGAGGCCAAAAGGCAGCACGCAGAATTCGTACGAGTTGCCTTGAAAGGTGAAGCGCCGATATTTTCTGTGTATGGGATGGATTGGGATGTGAAAATAGGCATCTTGCAGGTCGATCGATGTGAACCAGTCGCCAGGTTGGACGGACTGGAGGATACGCTGTGCTGTCAACATGTTGAACTTCCTCTGTTTGAGGAACAAGTTGAGGACCCTAAGAGTCATAATTGGTCTGAAACCACTGTCCCTTTTAGGCACCAGGAAATACCTGGAGTAAAAACCGCTGAGGGCATAGCTTGGACTTACCAAGCATACAGCATTATTCCTTTGAAGATTGGCGATCTCCTGTTGAATGAGTATCGCCCTCACTGGTTCGACGGTGGTGAGGAGCACACCCTTGAAAGGTGGAGGATCTATGCGGAATTGTAGAGCTTATCCATGTCTCATTGTCGATAGCACGCAGGAGTCCTGGGTGCAGTCTCCCTTGGGCTTGGAAGGGGTCAGGTCTTTCTTAGGCCCTGGCCTCGGTCTCCAGCTGGAGAACCGGTTACCTCTGGACTGCGGTGGTCCTCTGCTGCTGGCCCTGCCTCTGCCTCTGCCTGCTTGTCTATTCTGGGGTGGAGGGCGATGTTCAGACCCTTTCACCCCAGCAGGCTGCCCATGCCACCTTGGCCGCTGATGGTAAGCCGGAAGGCTCAAAAACATGGAGGCGACTTCTGTGGCCTTGTGGGACCTCTCAAAGCTCACATCAATGGTCGCCCCAAAAGTCTGCCCCGGTGTAATGGAGGTGTCCAGTAGTGCCACCTTCTCGGACTCCACGACCTTGGCTTGTGTCAGCCACAAATGCCGGCGGGAGGCCACTAGCGCCACCAGCAACCTCCCTGATGCCTGACCTGACTCCCCAATTAGGTCAGACATCGCCTTAGCTACCGCCTTGAGCTCCCCCGTGTCTTCTTGTGTAGCTCTTTCCTGCAGCCTCTCTGCCAACTGATTCTGGTAGAGCACCAGTATGGCCATGGCATTTGGTGCTCGGGCTGACAGCACTACCGATGCATAAGCTTTTTGGAGCATCGCATCTGTCGTTCTGCAAGGCGTGGACGGACAGGTTGGGTCCTTATCCCACTCGGTGAAGGTAGAACCTTGCACCAAAACCGTGACCGTGTCCCTGATAATGGGGAATACGCTTAGGCCCGCTTCTTGGGCTCCTGCAATAAGAAGCAGAGACTCTGCTGTTCTGGATGCTGAGGGTGCAGACGCTGGGTTGCTCAAGGAGGAGCGCACCAATTCCAAGAAGTCCTGGCATAGGGGGAGGGCATGCTGTGCGTGCTCTTTCTGATGGTGGTAGTGGTTCCCCTTTCCCTCTTGTTCTGCCAGCCAGGAAACGTCCGTGGCTGCAGCTGCATGCTGCATTAGGGCCCGGAACTCTTCCCTCCGCAACACGTGTGGCAATGACGTTAAGGAGCCTCCTACTGTGGCCTGCCTGATGGAGGTGGCTGGGTCCGAGATGTCCGGTCTGGACGCGGACAAGGACAGCTCGCCTGGGCTAGGGGGTCTAGGCAGAGGGGATGGGGAACAAGACTGTGGGGGCTGGGGATACCTGGAGGTAGGGGGCAGCCTGCCCTAAGATTTCAATAGGGTCTCCAGCATGGTCTGCTGAGCCCTTACAGTCTCTGCCAGCTCCACGAAGCGCCGATCGGCAGAGTTTGGGTGCCTTCGAGGCGACTGTGACGGTGAACGTCTGCGCCTGCGTGGAGAAGGGGAGAGGTGTCTGAGCGGCGACCACCTGTCCCTTGGGGAAGGGGAGCGGTGCCTGCATGGTGAACGCTTGTCCTCTGGTAAGAGTCCCCTCGAGTGGTACTACCTCCGCAGTGACCATCTTGCCTCCCTTGAGAGGTGTCTGTGCCTCTGTACCGGTGGTGGGGTAGGGGATGGTGACCTAAATGAGCATGAGAGCTCCCTGGTCACTGTAGCAGGGGGGGTCCTGGATGACCTCTGCGGAGGGTCTTGGATCACTGATCTCATTCTCCCCGGGTTGGAGGAGAAAGACTGGGTAAAGACTGGGGTTGGAGGAGGTCATGATGGGGATAGGGCTGCTCTCCATCGGTTAGTTACCCTTCCGAACTTCCTACAGGGAGAACAGTCCAGCTCACTTGCCAGTGCTTTGGTCGCATGTTCTGGCCATAGGCATCTGGTGCAGGACCGATGCTCGTCCTGTCTTGGTAGCTTCGCCACGCATTGGTCGCACTGTTGGAACCCAGCAGAAGACCCAATTTATTCGGAGTCGGAGCCGACATGAAGTCGGAGCCAACGTGTAGCGCGGTCGGTGCTGGGCTGTAGACGGCCTCGAAGCTATTCCCCAGTGCTGAATCAATCGGTACTGAGGTTGGTTCAGAGTCAATCGGTGCCGAGGTCGATGCCGACGTGTAGCACGGGATGGTGCCGGGCTGTAGATGGCGCCCAAGATGTTTAGAGGTTTCGAATCGCTGGTGCTGAGTCAATCGGTGCTGGAAACGACGCCGAGAAAAGTGCTGTCGATGGCGAGACAGTCGGTGCCGAGTGGCCGTTCCAAGGTCGGTGCCGATGGTAGGCATGTTCAGGGCCGAGCTGTAGGTGGCGCCAAAGATTTTTACACCGGTGCCGAGTCAATCGGGACCGGGTAGGCGCTGTTTTCTCAACCTTGTGATTGGCGGGAAAAACCGTGGTCAATGCCGGGGTATGCAGCCAATTCATACAGCGTGGACGCCGAGGGCAAGCGCAGCCACGCTAGGAAAGCCCAAGGATTGAGAGTGGCACTAGGCCCGAGCTGATTTTTTAAAAAAAATTTTTATTGGTCGCTGTGACCAATTAAATCGGTGTAGAGGACGATGCCGCGAGCCCGTGGGGTCTCCTTACAGCACCACAACAGCTCTCCACACAGTGTATTCTTACATTTTTTAGACAACAAAGATCTATTAGAACTATTGAAAACATTGGAATAAGAGAAACATCAAATGAAAATAGGAAAGAAAGAAAGAAAAATAAAAGACATATCCCAATGAGGAGGATTGTTCCTGATTTCTGAGTGAGGTAAGTTATTGCATATTGTGATAGCCAAAATTCATTCCTTTGGCCTACATAGGTAATTGTAGCTTACTAATTTATTATTATTATTATTATTATTATTATTATTATTATTATTATTATTATTATTATTAGCAAGACCACATTGATTTCAAATTCTTTTTAATTGTGTTAATAAGGGCTAATTCTTAGTTAATACTTTCCATGTTATCAATCTTAGTTTTCTTTTTTCTAAATTGTTTTACAGAATGTAAGAATTCCATTAAATAAATTTAGAAAACATGTGTCAGAAAGCAGAGCACAGCAGCTTGGAGAAACAGTTAGGGCCCAAAGAAGATCAAGCAGTTCTTCAAGTGAAGACCTAGAAGAAGTAGGTGTAATGTACTTTTTTCTTTATCAGACCATGTTTAATAATCCTAAATACGGTAATTTCATATCAAGTTAGAAATACGAATTGATCAAAAAGTAATAACTTCTCTAATGTACGTCTTTAAAAATAATTATTCATATATATATATATATATATATATATATATATATATATATATATATATATATATATATATATATTCTAATCCTATTCAATTTAAATAGCCAATTTCCTTCCCCTAATGGTAAATACTTGAACACAGCCAAGTCTGTAGTAGTTTAAGTTTCAATATCTATGAAGATAATAGAGATTGTAAACTTTTGTTGCAAAATTCTGTATTTTTTAAAAATTTTATTTACAAAAAAAATATTCTAGTGACAACTCACTTGAGTGCAACACTAATATGTACAGTTTAATTTCCTGTCATGAAGCTGGATGTTTGTGGGGCTCCTGAGTGGCGTATCTGGTAAAGGCACTCCACATGGACTATAGTGTCCTATAGTCTGGACATACGTCGCCGGTTCGAGTCCAGGCTATTCCTTTGCAGACCGTAGATGGAAGATGGAAGTAGATAGAAGCACACAATTGGCCAAGCGCCGCCTGGTGGTTTGCTTAGGTCGGCCAGGGTGTGCTCATGTTCACTGCTCCCAAGTCAGCGCAGGGGTGGTAGCGGTGAGCTGAGCTTAAATAATAATTAGATACTCTAAATTGTGAGAAAAATAATTAAAAATTAATTGGTGACTACTAAATTAAAAAAAAAAAGGAAAATCTAAGCATAAACAATAAAAAAGCACTAGTATTTATTTAATACAACATTCAACAAGTAGGAAATTAAATAACTACATCATGCAGGTGGAATGCACTACGTATTTAAAAAGTTAAAAAGTGAGACAAAAGAATTGTGATTGTGAATTGCATGTCAGGGTAGGACAAGGCCAGCTATATAACAAAACCGACATTCTCAAATTTGAGAGTGAAAGTCTGAAGAAAGGAAATAATGAGCTTAAAAGAAAAATGGAAAGTCTGATGAGCACAATTGCCCTGTTTGAGAGAAAGTGTACATATTCTGAAATCTTTCTTATATGTTTGTATATATATATATATATATATATATATATATATATATATATGAGGCACTTTGTATTATTTACCTCTATTTACATACAGTAACCCATACAACTGTTATCCATGGGTATATATTTTCATGGTTATTTTTTTAAATATATATTTTTATTTACTACTAGGCTAGTGTCAGACTTGTTGACTGTTCTGGTTCCCAGAGAGATTTTGGCCCAGTGATTTGCAGCTTAAGAAAGAAAAAAAGAGAGAGAAAAAAAATAAAAATAAGAAAAGAAAAACTGGATGAAGAGGTCGTTGATGCCATTGTTTGTGAGTTTTATCTTTTTTGTGCATTTATTATATATGATATTTAACAAAGAACAATCTTTAATGAATTAATATTTTTGTTATTATGAAAAAACTATTTGTTAAAAACTAGATATGCAAAATGTTTCAAATGTCAAAGTGCTTACTCAGATTTAATAAGAATAATTAAATACAGTTTAGAGTACAAAGCAATCAGATTTTTTTAAATTTCTGTTTTATTTACTCAGCTACTGTATAATATGATAAAACAAAGTGATTTAATTTATAATTGTATTGTAAGTAGTAGCAAAATTGTGCAATTTACAAGAGGGAAACAGATGTCAAGATAAAGGGAATCAATAATTTGTATTTAAAAGGGCTAAAAAAAAAGATTAAAAATAATCCTAATAGACCAAACGCTCTGTGAGTTTATAAGTTTAAAATGAATGACAAGAGTGGTGAGGGTGGTTAGCTGGCATTTACGAATGAAGCATTTAAAACATTTTTTAAATCTGTGCCTATTTTAATGTTAAATATATATATATATATATTAAGTGTACACCACAAAGACATTGAACTGCACAGAAGCAGAAGTGAAGAAAGCCATACAGCAGAAATTAAGCATTGCAGAAAAGCATCGTTGTGGGAAAATATTTTAAGAATGTTCTTTTTTTGGGAGGGGTCACAGTTTTCCAGGTTGCCTGGTAACCCTGTTCACATCATGGCACTTTGAAAAATAAAGCCTATACATTTAAAATGATTAAACTTCCACAAGCTTGCATATAATTAAACATGCACTATGTGCAGGTCTAAAAGCATGTTAACTTTAAAGAAATGGCTGTATTTGCCCCGTGAAGGAAACCTTTAATTTCCTTAGTGATTTTACTATAATGGCTTAATTTTACATAGAGGTACCCAGAAAACCCAACATTTCCTCATTACTTATACATATCAAAATACAATCATAAGTTAGGTTTATAGATATGTGTGAAAAATAATATTTCTGATAATAAGGTTTTGTGGCAACTAGGCACTTTTTTCACATTGTCCCACATTAATTATTAAATGTCTTTTAACATTATAGCACAAATATAAAAGTCTGTTTGTATTTTGGAATCCTCTGCCTCTGTCTCTCTGTGTTCTGTCAAAGATATTTTTTGGTTGTCCGAGTAACAGTCTCAGCTTCCTGTTGCTGTTGTCTGTGCCTGTTTTGTCTTTGCATCATGCTGTTTCTATAGTTTTTGTTACAGCTGTTCAAAGTGTCTCCTCTTAATGCCCTAGACTAATTTGAACTGCAATTACATTTGCATTTTAAAAAATAAACTTTGAAGAGACCATCCTGGCTACTTGTTATCACTTAGTTCCTTACATTTAAAAAAAAAAAAAAAAACTTTTCCAGATGTTTTTTACTACTGAATACTTTTTCTACTAGGTATTTAAGGAAAATTAGAACTAAAACTGATGCAGATAGCAAACTTCGTTACACAATAAATATCTTCTGAAACTATACTGTCTCCACTCATAGATTGTAGAAGATTCAGAGTGAAAAACGTCAATTTTACCCTTTCAAATCAGTTAGAGGTGCACTTTAACATAATCTAAATGTTCATATCTTACCTGTTCAATATGCTATTTATGAGTGTTCTATAAAATACTTTTGTTTCTTCTCGAACTATTATTTACCAGGATCACTAAATGTTCCAGCAAATGAGTTGGTATAAAGATGTGATGGGCAGCCTAAACCTAAGGCCAGATTGTGCAACCTTCAAACTATAATAACATTATAACAATAAGTTTTGACCGAGAGGAGGGTGTTTGGCTCATCGATGCTTGTCTTATTCCTAGTAGTTGTTTGATCCCACAGTGTTTTAACCTCTTGTCATATCAATGATCTTTTTCATATATCCATTTTCCTTCAGGTGTAACAACCATATGATCAGAGATGTCATTTGCCCTTACATTATGCCCCCGGGGATGCTTTGCTTTGTTCACAAAAAAGTTTTTGAAGGAATAGTGACTAAGAATGTTAAACAAGTACAGGATGTCAATGACATTCATTTCCTTGCCACGCTGTACATTTAAAATGATAGCTATTAATAACATAGGAAAAGTAGATCACTGTGACTGTTATATATGAATACTCTACACAGTTTGACATACAGTCTGATGGACAAAAGCCTTCATATCCCCCCAACGCTTGTCCTAAAGTATGTTCAGACCAAGCATCATCAGAACTGAGTAAGTGCTTCTCATGATCTACTGTAGCTAAAAACTCAGTGTGACACAGGGATGTAGAGACATGACAAACAGGTTGCCTCCAGATGTTGATACCCTTATGGTAACTGATGTTAAATAATGTCCTTTTCAAGTTTCATCAAAAGTAAGTGGATCTCTACATATTTGTAAAAATATAAAGTGACAAGGAGTGAGGCAGCATGTAATGTAACATACAGTACCATGGCACTACCATGGTAATCCCTTGGTACTTTTTTGTAAGGGGTAAGTGATCACGGCCACTGATTGTCTAAAGGTAATCCACATTGTTGGAATATTAAAGGACGGTTAAAGGAGACAGTCTGCGGGCTACTTCGCCAGCGCTGGGGATTCCTGTGAGTCGTGAATCGTGTTGCGTTCCTGTATGATTACTTAATACCGAATACTGCACCTGTTTCGCGCCTTTCCTTCTTAACTGAACAACTCTACAATATAAACAATAAGTGAATATACACAGAAATTGAAATAGATGAACACAATGTGAACATTCTTTAAAATGATAATGTTGCGTATAGGTTTAATAAACAGTTTGCACTCCACTCGACCAGAAGATGTCAAAATCACACCTAGTTTTTGAAGATAACTGATTTCCGCATAACTGCACACTTTTTGTTCAGAAGCGCGGTCACATATCCTCAGCCAAGCACAGGGCTTTGTACATTTTTGCTGTGGTAAGTAAAAGCAACAGAACCCAAGCGCATACAAGAACATAAGAAAGTTTACAAACGAGAGGAGGCCATTCGGCCCATCTTGCTTGTTTGGTTGTTAGTAGCTTATTGATCCCAAAATCTCATCAAGCAGCTTCTTGAAGGATCCCAGGGTGTCAGCTTCAACAACATTACTGGGGAGTTGATTCCAGACCCTCACAATTCTCTGTGTAAAAAAGTGTCTCCTATTTTCTGTTCTGAATGCCCCTTTTTCTAAACTCCATTTGTGACCCCTGGTCCTTGTTTCTTTTTTCAGGCTGAAAAAGTCCCTTGGGTCGACACTGTCAATACCTTTTAGAATTTTGAATGCTTGAATTAGGTCGCCACGTAGTCTTCTTTGTTCAAGTCTGAACATATTCAATTATTTTAGCCTGTCTGCATATGACATGCCTTTTAAGCCCGGAATAACTCTGGTCGCTCTTCTTTGCACTCTTTCTAGAGCAGCAATATCTTTTTTATAGCGAGGTGACCAGAACTGAACACAATATTCAAGATGAGGTCTTACTAGTGCATTGTACAGTTTTAACATTACTTCCCTTGATTTAAGGTCAACACTTTTCACAATGTATCCGAGCATCTTGTTAGCCTTTTTTATAGCTTCCCCACATTGTCTAGATGAAGACATTTCTGAGTCAACAAAAACTCCTAGGTCTTTTTCATAGATTCCTTCTCCAATTTCAATATCTCCCATATGATATTTATAATGTACATTTTTATTTCCTGCGTGCAGTACCTTACACTTTTCTCTATTAAATGTCATTTGCCATGTGTCTGCCCAGTTCTGAATCTTGTCTAGATCATTTTGAATGACCTTTGCTGCTGCAACAGTGTTTGCCACTCCTCCTACTTTTGTGTCGTCTGCAAATTTAACAAGTTTGCTTACTATACCAGAATCTAAATCATTAATGTAGATTAGGAATAGCAGAGGACCTAATACTGATCCCTGTGGTACACCGCTGGTTACCACACTCCATTCTGAGGTTTTTCCTCTAATCAGTACTTTCTGTTTTCTACATGTTAACCACTCCCTAATCCATGTACATGTGTTTCCTTGAATCCCAACTGCGTTCATAAATGTAGAAATCTCTCTCTCTCTCTCTCTCTCTCTCTCTCTCTCTCTCTTTTTTTTTTTTTTTTTTTTTCAAGCTTCCCGAGGCACAGTTAATACCTTTTTACCGTCTTCCGCATACAGGCCAAAAAAAAAAAAATACAAATCCCAGAAACGACTGAGCTGTTTCCGTTTCCGCGTGATCGTGCTGAGACAAAAAACAGTATTTTTGCTTTCTCTGTGCTGTAAGTATTCGGGTGTTAAAGTAAGTACTTTATTTCTGATCTGAAAATTAGTCGCTAAATCGGACTAAGATTTTGAGACATATAGTACTAAAATAGTCTGCTAACTGCAATAAAAATAAGAAAGAAACATCACGAAGCTTTCTAGAATTGCTTTTTTAATAAGGTACCCGTAAACTGTAATGAACTGACATGCCTAAAATGTTAAAAAAGTAAAATAAATAGATACATAAACTTTACTATTAAATCAAAAATCTACAGATCTGACAGATAATGTAAGTTGTGCATTTCTGTAGAGAAAAGGATACAATATCGCAACCTTCTGCGACCTGTAATTTAAACGGTTGGTGTAAATTAATGTTAGTTTTGCTATGCACAGCATTTTTTGAGAGAAATTCCAGTGGTTAACTTTAGTGTAGTTAATATTTTTTGTTTTGTTTCGTAATTATTACCGCTCCGTATGATTGTTTACGGTGTGTCATGTTCCTCATAATTTAACATTTTATGACGAAGGATGTTATAAAATGTTTACCTTATGAACACAGGTGTTCCCAGAAAAAAGCATATTATTTGAAAAGACAGACCCCTGTGTCTGCTTTGATTCGACAATGAGCCCTGTGTGACATAAGATAATGAGAGCATGCTCGGTACTTGTTGCACAGATTGGCAAACAGGATTTTTAGGAATCAGTACGTTTTCAGATCTTATTAGCATCATAACGTTATTAAATGTTTTGCTATTGACCCTTCAAAGCAGACATCGTTAACGTTACACAAGTTTTGTATTGGATGGCGGACTGTCAGAAAACCTGATTGCCAATATCTGTGAATTGTAGCTTGTCAATGGTTTGGGGATCATATAGTGGAGCCCTACTCTGTATATGTCACAGAGACTTGGTAGCGATTCAGTTACTGACGTTATTAGAATCAGAAATCCCTAAATCTGTAAGTTTGTATGTATGCTCTTAATGATTACAATAAGACCAATGTCAGTAAGTGATTGCTGCAGATCACTGTTAGCTTTCTAGTTTAAAGTTATAAACTAAACTGGTGGAGTTAGTTTATTGTTTCTTTAGACAATCTGTGATGTAACAACACACTAAAGGCCTCTGTCTATGCTCATGTTTCTTCCTGTTAGAAAATGTCGGTATCAGAGTGGCGTATTGCATTGAAGCTGGCAGACAAGCCCTCGGCAGCAAAGTCGTTGCTGCACCTTCCTGAAACGGACCCAGGAGAGATGTCTCCTGGGGGTTACCGGATCGCCACACTAAAGCAGCTCATTGCAGCCCAGCTGCCTGACACCGTGCCTGACCCAGAGCTCATTGGTAATTAGGACTAGCAGGGTCTAGAACAGTACACTGTTTAAAGTGGTGCTGTTTTCCTCCATGCAACATGTTAGATTGCCTAGTTTCAACAACAGTGCTACAGAAAATTGCAGCAGACAAGGCATTCATTCTTGACTGGTTGTTGTAAACATTGATCAGAATGTTATCAGTGCAAACACATGTTGGTGCTACATGTATGTAACCCTGAAGCTACTATTTTCATTTCACTAACCTAATGAATGTCAGAGTCCAATGTGTGCTTGTTTCAGATGGTCAACCTTTTCAACTAAAGGCTATGGTGTCATCCCAATCCCTTATACAGCACTAAACTCACTACAGCGTTGATTGTAGATGTACTGCCTTATAAAGCCCAACAAGTGGAGGACAAAGGCCAGCCCAGCAGGTGTGCACTTAAGCTCACCAGGTGCCTGGACAGTATGGTCCTCTGTAGCGCAATGAGGAAAAACAATGCAACGCTCCCTCTGAGACCAATGACTTCACACAGCCAGCATGCAAACCTGCACTCCCCACAGCACAGTTTTTTCAGGTTAACCATTCAGGGACTGTGACACTTTTAAAGCAAGTTGTCTCACTTCTGGTTCCCTTATGAATACCTTAATTGCCTTGACCTCTGGATTTATGCATTGCAGAGCTGGTGTATTGTGGAAGGAGGCTGAAGGATGAACAGAGCTTAGATTTTTATGGGATTCAGCCGGGATCAACGGTCCACATCCTAAAGAAATCCTGGCCAGAGCCAGAGGTTAAACCAGGTGGGTAGAGTGGAGGTTCACATTCACTACTGAGAGATTAGTATTATCCACATATTTTAAAGACCAAATACTTTGAGAATAGATTCAGCTAAATATATACATATTGTGCACACTGTACAGTTGTTGCATTTAAAGTTCCTATTGAAAGTGTCATGCTTGTTCTGTAGGTGTTTTCTTGGCCAAAAAAAAAAAACCCTATTTAAATATGTTGAGAAATAACAGATCTTAAAGGTGTCCTTTTTAACCTGAAGACTGCGTCAAGTCAAAGACTGAACATACTGATAGAGAAAGGACAAAGAATGTCATTGCTAGGATGCCAGTTGGATCTCTAGGCCATTCATTATCACCTACAAACTTTTAAACTACTGTCTGACATTGCCTTTAAAATAATACACACACACAGAGGTAAGAGCAACCCGGTATTGAATTTTAAGATTATACATACTAATTGAGCGCTCCCATTAGCAAAATTATCTGGGGTTGAACATTGATTTACATGTAAAACTGCAAGGTCTTACTAAGTAAGATTATATTAGAAAATAAATTGACTAAAGGCTTGCTAGTTTTTCTGGCTTGTGTGTATTCCTATTCTGTGCTTTACATGTCTGTATTGTATTTTGTCCTTCACAGAGCGCGTGGACAAGGCTGCAGCTGCAAGGGAGTTTCGAGTGCTTCAGACAGCTCTGCACAGCAGCCCTTCTTACAGAGACTCGGTAAAGAAGATGCCACCTTTACACTACACAGGCACCATTCGTCTCTGGGATGTCTTACTCAGCTTAATCAGAGCGGGTTTAAAGTGTATCTCTGAACATGCATGACCATCTTTAAAATGTAGGAATCCATTCTCCCCCAACATCATTAAAACATTTACTTCACCTCCTGATTTGAATGAGGTGGGGGGGGGGGGGGGCTTGGGTCGAACAGGGTGTCCTCGGCTCACGGCGCACCAGCGTCCCCTGTAGTCTGGCCGGGCACCTGCGGGCTTGCCTGTAAGCTTCCCAGAGCTGTGTTGTCCTCCGACGCTGTAGCTCTGAGGTGACTGCATGGTGGGTCTGCACTGTCAAAAGAAGCTGTCGGATGATGGCACACGCTTCAGAGGACAGCGTGTGTTCATCTTCGCCGCTCCCGAGTCAGCGCAGGGTTAGTAGTGGTGAGCTAGCATAAAAATGATTGGCTATTCTGAAATTGGGAGAAAATTATATAAAAAAAAAAAAAAACAGTTGGCAACTACTAAATAAAAATAAATAAATTAATAAATTCAGAAGTCAACTAATATATTCTTTAATTATATTTGTTGCAGACTATTTGTTCACTTTTTCATAATCTGATCAATCTGGTCAATATAGCCGGGTCATTCTGAGCTTCAGCTTCATTCGTTAAAGTTACTACCCAGAAATTAAAATGAATGTGAGGGCAAATTAAAATCTGTAAATTAAAGAAATCTTGAAGAACTTGATATTGTTAAAATTGTGTATTTATTTGTATATCAGTACAGTGGTATTCTCCCATTGGTGACAGTAGGGGCAATAATCCAAAAGAAAAACAGTTATGTGAAGATAGTGTATATTATGAACTGCCTTTAGAACTGGCAAATATAAAATCTACGCAAAGCATTCAGTAGTAACATGTGAAAAATCCTCTGAGCCTTGATGACGGCTGCATTAAAATTTGCTGAAGATTTCATTCGTTTTGTTGTGTAACCTTCACATACACACACACTAGTACTGTTGGTGTACGGACCAGTGATATTTCCCAGTCTGAAGTAGAATCTGATTCTCTTTTGTTTTCGCTTATCCAGGTGTTTAAGATGTTGAATAATAAGGAATCTTTGGATCAGATCATCGTGGCCACTCCAGGCCTTAGCAATGATCCAGTGGCTTTAGGCAAGTACATACAAAGACCAGCTAATGCTGGACTGTTTAAGGCAGAAATCGATTCATTTTGTCCAGATTCCCATTTTACACAGGAAATTCTGTCCTTACCCATGTTAGGGCTTTTCCAATTACAAGTTGCATGTTTGTGCTGAGCTTTGTTAATGGGAAGAGAGGAGAAATTGAAAATATATGCCATTACAGTCTATTAATAAGCAGCTTCAACTTATGTTGTTTACTTTCCTTTAATGTTTACAGTCATTCTGAGTGATTCTTGTATTAAATTTTTTAATTTTTTTTTTTTTTTTTTGGGGGGGGGGGGATAAGTCTGGCTAAGGAGGCTTTGTAGAGTGTCTTTATATGAGTAAGCGCTAGCACCATCTAGTGCAATGTAAGTGTGTTGCCAGAAAAACAAGATAAAATTTGATGGTAGCCTATTTTAAATATAAAACTATGGGAGACATTTAGAACAGCAACTGCTACAATTTGACCTGCCTTCTTTCATTCTTTCTAGGGGTGCTGCAAGACAAAGATCTGTTTGTCTTGTTTACAGATCCCAGTATGCTGGATACGTAAGTTTGAAACCTCTCACAAAGATCCTTTTCCCTTGGAAGACCGTGTGTGTAGGTTCCTTACCAATATCATAATGTAAGATCCTTTCCCCTTTTGAAGACAGTTTGTGTAGGTTCTTCACCCTTATCATACTGCAAAGTCCTTTCTACTTTGAAGACAGAGTGTAGGTTCCTTACCCTTGTACTGCAAGATCCTTTCACCTTTGGGGACAGTGTGTGTAGCTTCCTTACCCTTATCATACTGTAAGATCCTTTCCCATTTGAAGACACTGTGTGTAGGTTCCTTATCCTTATCATACTGTAAGATCCTTT
Source organism: Polyodon spathula (assembly GCF_017654505.1). Lineage (NCBI taxonomy): Eukaryota > Metazoa > Chordata > Actinopteri > Acipenseriformes > Polyodontidae > Polyodon > Polyodon spathula. The sequence continues at coordinate 20,537,270 of NC_054552.1, read as the reverse complement.
CCCATTTGAAGACAGTGTGTGTAGGTTCCTTACCCTTATCATACTGTAGCTACACTGCACCCTTCTCCGGGGCTGTCTGGTGAAAAATGGGAGTATCCTATGCCCTTTAAACCATGTCACACTTTTACCTGGCCAACCAAAAAAATAACACCTGTGGTGGGGAACAGGGCATTTGTTGCCTGTTTTGTCCCACTACGACAACTTAATCACAAAAACAATTTGGTGAAGTTCCACAAGTGCAGTGGTCTCCTAAATACATCTATTTGATGCTTAGGTGGAGTGCCTGATGGCTGGACAATATCGGTGCATAAATTTCTATTTTCTGAAGTTGTGAACGTGGTTTTGTCTTTTTCCATTGGCAAACTGGAATCTTTTTGCTGTTCTAAAAGGTCCCAACTCTGCAGACGTTTAATTAGGAGTTCTGGGAAAAAGGAAACTAAGTTAAGATATGAGTGGAACTGCACAGCTTACCATTGTGTGTTTGTGAAACTGTGGGACTCCCAAAAAGTCTAATGTTGCAAATGTGAACAATTTCCACATCAACAATGGGGTTTTAAATGCTATATTTTATGATGGAATGTTTCGAATGACTCAAATTTGATTTAATGTGCTCTGCGTGTTTTGGCAAAAAAAAGAAAAAGATGCATCTTATCTCAATGTCTGAAAGATATCTTGAACAGTATTGCACTGTCTCAACTTCCTGGCGACTCAACCTTTTAATCTTTGTCTTCTCTTTACAGGCTGACTGTGTCTCACCCAGCCCTGGTCAACGCCATCATCCTAGTCCTGCACTCAGTGGCCAGCAGTGCCCCTGCTACACAGAGCGCCAGCACCTCGCGCAATGTCTCTGCCAGCTCTTACAGCGACATGCCAGGTGAGTCCTAAATACCACAGCGCCCCTTGTCTGTCAGTGGTCTTACTGCATACCATGTGAGGAGAAAGGCAGGCGGTAGTGACTGCAGCTAGTAAACTCTGATTTTGGGGATTTTAGCATGATGGGCTGATGGACAAACATTCATAATTTCAGCCCATTCTGTGATGGTGATCTGTTTTCTAAGCTTCATACTACCACAGCTGCTTCTTAAAATTGGATTGCGATTTTTCAAACTTTCCTCAATATATCCCAGAAGAGATCAACTTGGTGATCATAGCTAATACAATAGTTCCTAAACCTTACCTGCTTTGTACTTGCATTAAGTAAATAGGTCTTGAATGTGCAGTTTTAAAAGAAGGACATTATGTAACAAACATGTATTTTCAGTAGTTTCTTATTGTGCAAAAAATAGAATAGCAGGCTAGTGTTTATGACTCTGAAACAAAAACAACTAAACAAGAAAAAAATCATTTTTTTTTTTAAACATTGACACTATACAAATAACAAATACATTTTGTTTTGTATGCATGTATGATGGAAAAACATGCACAGTAAAATTGAATGCATACCAAATAACTGCAAAAAAAGTCTTAAAGACTACTGCTTTTCAACAAAACAGTTGAAGCTTTTGTGTGCAAAACAGTTATTTTGCATGCACTTAACTTCGGAAGAGACGTTTGTGTACAATACAGTACTACTACTATAGTACTATTAAATCAGATGCATGAAATACAAACAAGTATCACTCTAATGGAGCTATACCATTTTAGTTTAACTAAAAAAGGAAAGGAGGTCTTTGTTAAATTTAAAGACGTTACAAGTAAAAAAGGAAATCCTTAATACACAATGATATGCACATTTTTGATTTGTGTAATAAGAGTCTTTGTGTGTTAAAAAATATGTAAAACAGGCTAAAGCTTTTATTTAGACGCACAAAATGCTGTGATAGTGAGACAAAGAAAGACCAAACAAAGTGAAAGTAACTCTGTATCTGTATCAGAGATACCAACGGCTATGATTTGGTCGTAGCAGCTACTATTTTGGAGGTTCTGCTACAGCGTTTCATCCAAGGGTTATAATAATATGATTTTTATTCAATAAATACATGTTTATGAAATATTATTTCAATACTATGTGCGTGTCTTCCTGTGTAATTTTGTAATCATTAATTATTCTTAATACTGTATTTCACTGACAGTTTGTTGTGGCATTTTAACTGACATACTAAAAGCTCTGATCCGGGTTCCTTGTAACCGGTTTAGGGGTCCTTCAGAAACTGCTGCACAAAGGTCGCCTTGCTATTATTATCAATCACACGTTTATTTGCTTGCTTATCGGTTATTAAAATAGGAATCACAAATCAAACAAAAAATGCCACTCTCCTCCATCTAAAAGATAGAGGAATTTACCACAGAATGGTCATTCATTAAAAGAAGTCCAGTGTCTGAATCTCAACGTCTACTGTGAATACTGCCAGACAGACTTCTCTGTGAAACATGGTGGGCGTCATGACTGTATCGCTCACATAGGTATGAAGAAATAAGCAATAAGCAAAATCTGACACTCCCCATTACTGTATGTTTGTGCAAGTGGGTTTTGAATCGCTTTAAATAATGAATTAATGATTGGATACTACACAGCACTTTGTGTTTTGATAGTTGCAGAGTAGTAAAAATGTAAATAAAAAAACATTGTTAAATCTTTCTTGAGATGTTGTTATTTTGATAGTTATTTTTATTAAGTTTTGAGGTTGAATATTTGAGTCCATGTTTCATACACTTAGATCCTAAAACACTCCATTACTAACATTTAAATAAAGAATTCCAAATAAAAACATCAGTGTTGAAGTATTTTTATTGGGGTTTTAATTTCTAAATGCCGCGTGTTTTCCAAAATTGTAGAAGGAACAGCAATAAAGAGAGCACTGACTTGCCAGAGCCTAGGAACCTTTTCATTTCTAGGGGCTAGCAGCCACTGGCCTTAAAAAAAATTAAAAAGAAATAAATAATGTCCACCTCGCTTCACTCGGCACATGCTACTAACTTCTCCTTTCAAAAGTTGCCATCTCTGCTGTGTATCTGTTGTATATTCAGCTCCTGACATCAAATTAGTATACAGAAACTTGCCTGGACTATAAGATCTTTTTTTCTTGATTGTAGGAGGCTTTCTATTTGAGGGACTTTCAGATGATGAAGAAGATTTTCAGCAGGTAAAAATTTCTTGTGAACTGTGGAGGTGAGGATGTGTCCTCCTCCAGTCTTTGTGTGCAGCTTCATGTAATAAATGACAAACACTCACAAGCAAGTGCAGTAAATTCTGTAGCTTACTGCTATATGACACTTGACTACTCTGTGTCTAATCAGGGAGAGACCAGTTCCAGTAATTGAAAAAAAAAAATGTAATTGATTACCTTCACCACTGCAATAAACCATTTTATTGGGCTTGTTCCTTTTAAGACAATAAACATGTGCACTTTGGTGCAGGCAGAAAGTGAGAGTGCACACAGAAGCAAGGAGTTTGTGCAGGCATAGATCTGCTAAAGACAAAACTAAGAAACAGGTTTGCATATGAAACTGGAAGCTCAGCTGAGAATTGCCAGTCCTTTGAGTCTGATTACTTTAGTTTGGCGATTTGAAAGACAAGCTCAGATTTCTTATTTGATTTATTTGTAAACCTTTGCTTCTTTTTCTCTCAAAACCGCCACCTTCATTGTAGTATTGTTTGAAAATTATAATAAAATCTGAAGTTTAACGTATATAGTTGTTACATTTGTAATAATTTCCCTTTTACATTTATAAAAGTAAAACATTTGCTTCTTTGTTACTTTAGTTGCCCTTTCCTGGTGTAAAGATCATCAGCATATAGGCAGCGTAGTAATTACAGGGTGAATTTTGGAAATCTTGGCATTTAATAGTGGCAGAATTATTCGATTCTCAAATGCTGCCACTGCCTGGTGCCTGAAATGGTTGATAAACACTGTCCTAACCCATACCAGTTGCAATTTAAATGTACACCTGTGCAAGGATTTCTGATGAAGGAACTGAAAGCTTGAAGTACATGTATCTGTGAAAAGACCATGAACACACAAGCTGTGGCATTATTTTTATAATTTTTATATCCTGCAGATTGTTTGATTCTGGTGGAGGTGCTTGTACAAACATATTTAAAAATAAAACAGCTTATCAAGTTGTTCTGAGATTGTTCTATGCAGGGTGTGGATATCCTGACGTACTGCACTTACTTGTTTTGACAGGGCAGCCGTGCCACACCATCTACCATTGGAGGAGCCACCGGCTCGCGACCAGCTACTCTGGGCTACAGCGGGGCTGCTGGTCCTCGACCAATCACACAGAGTGAGCTGGCCACTGCCCTCGCCCTGGCCAGCACACCAGAGAGCAGTGCAGTCACTCCGACCACAGCCAACCAGGTACCTGAACATGAGACCAAGGCATCTTGACACAGCAGTTAGGGTGATGCCAGGTAGGGTTGCCACGGTCATTTCGATAGGATGATCATTTGAAATAACACTGTTGTCATACCATGATATATCATTGTGTAATACAAATTTTAAAGAAATACATAAAGGTCATGTTTTAATTACACAACAATATTGAACGAAACAATTTATGAGACAGTTAAAATTGAAAAACTGATCTAGACAGTGTTGCACTTGTCTGTACACAAACCGAATTGTGTACACAATATATAATATGGCATATAAATTATATTAATATGTATGTCTCTATATATATATATATATATATATATATATATATATATATATATATATATATATATATATGTGTATGTGTGTGTGTGTGTGTGTGTGTATATATGGGTATATATATATATATATATATATATATATATATATATATATTATATATATATATATATATAACATTAGAGAGAATTCTTTAGGGCACCTCATCCGGAGCATCCCCAGTGATGGGATCCTCAGGAATGCCAGCTGGAACCCCCATCACCAATGATCTCTTCACCCAGGCACTACAGCAGGCAATACAGGTGTCCAGCCTTTCATCTCTGCAAGTAAGTGTGTGTCCACCCATTGTTTAACCTTTTCAGGGCCTTTGCAAAGAGAAACTGTTTTGCCTATGGATTTATATGAGTGAAATGGCAGTGAGGATATCCTCACCTGTGTGTTCTGGTGATGGACACAAACACATACAGAGTCTGTACCTTGTGGGTTTGCAAGAATGCAGCAAGGAGGCCCACCACAGAGGGGCTTTTATTTGGCGTGCAGCTCATTCTGACTGAGAAGCATGAGTCTCTGCTGCTTATTCTCTTTCCCCCATTTCAACATTCCTCACCTGATTATTCATGTTTTTGTTAAGATTGCAGAATAGCTTCATTTGCTTCTGCACTCAACTTTATTCCTTTTAAATTAATTCCACTAAAAGCAGAGAGATTGACATTTCAGATTCCTAAGGTCAAGAACTTTAGGAGGTAACTTGTTTGTTTTCCCAATTTTGTTTTTACTTGCCGTAGTTTTACATTTTAGAATTCTGATTCTGAGCTTGCAGTTGTGGATGAAGTTGTATTATCGTACTATTATTATAGTATTTGGTGGATATTTATGTAATGGTTATTTAGTGACTATTGTAAGAGGAATGATTTTTGTTCAGATTTGGTGGTGTTATTGTGAATGTCTGGTGTAACTCTTTTAGATTTTCTGTCGCTTGCAGAAAATACTTTTGTACCGGACTCTAGTAGTTGATTTGTGTTGGCATTATAATAGTGCAATCATTTCACCAATGCTATTAGAAAGTGTACTACAGATAATTAAGTGGAAATAGACTTGAGTAGGTGGGAAGGAAATTCTTCTTCACACAGACAGCGGTGAAGACATGGAACAGGTTGCCTAGTCATGTTGATGAAGCTGAATCACAGATACTTTAAGACCCAACTTGACAAAGTTTTGAGATCTGTCAGCTACTAGGACCAGGATGAGCATAGATGTAGGGATGGGTCGGTTTTTCGGTTTAGGTACATTATGCTATTAATTCCGTTCCTTTTATTCTAAATGGCAATTGTCGTAATTCCTTTACACAATGGTTAACGCATTTTCCAAATGCAAACACGGTTCTTCTAAATCAAGGAATAGTACTTGCAGCCTTAGCAAAGTGTCTGAGGAAGCTTTTTGTGAACTAATACTGTATTTTGCTAATGGTTTTGAAAGAAACTGTCTGACACAGAATACACGTTTCAATTGCTGTGTTCTGTTATCCAGAGCTTGCTGAGCCGGCTGCTCTTGGCTGCTGTCTTTCTGACGTCACACGCAGCTTTTAGAGAAACACCTTCTCCAAACCTTGCAACACAGCACACATTTTCAACGTATTATATTTACATTTGTCTGGATCATCAACAGTCAGTTTAATGTAATTGATTAACATTAACTTTAATGTTAACTTATAGGTGGGGTTCAAGGGGCGGAGCTAGGCACCAACAACCTATCATCTCCAGTCATCAATTAAATCTACCTTATTTAAACATTAGTCACCTCTACCTAGCTGTCTTGTGTTTTTTCGTTTCCTCCTCCTCGCTCCTCCTCCTCTAGCATCTCAACCGCCTTTGCATCGGTCTCCTCTGGGGGGTTAGTGACTCCACTTTCTCCAACCCTTTGTTAAGCTCCGCTTCATTTACCTCATAGAGGAGGGTTCTCCATGAGTCAGAGGGGACCCCCGGCCAAACCCTTCCATCTGCATGTATGTTTCTTTTGGAATTCTTCTTTCAGGTCTGATGCCTCTATGTGAGGGTCCCCAAGCGGTGGCATCCCTCGTGTTTGTCTGGTCTCCTCAGCGACGGAACCCCCCTACTGTATATGTTGGGTCAGGAAGAGCCAGAACCTCTTTTGTGTTAACAACACTAACTCATGTTTTTCTTTCCGGTTCGCGAGCCTCTTCGTATGTCGGGCCACCTCAAAGACAGTGGCCCCCCTCCTGTTTATCGTGTCTAACGATCAAGTAAATGTTGGGCCTTGAAGAGGCGGAACCCCTCTCTCCATGTGTATATGTTTACTAACTCTGTCAATAAACACTATCAGGGGCCATAGCTCTGCCCCGTGAATTGTAAAATTATACTTCACTTCTCACAGATTTAGTGCATTATGTTTGTTTAAATAATTGATTGATTTATTTAATATAGCGTTGACAAGGCTGTTCACGGCTTCATTGTATAATGATAAAATGTCATTCGCCTCTGCTAACAAAGTGGCAGCATTAGTTTTAGTGGTTATTTGCATTACGATTAGCAGGTCACTCGTGATCTTTGCATCGCCTCTTTGGTTCATAGCCGCAGCCAGCCTCCCGCAGTAACATTTCAAAGCTGCGCTGGGCTATGCAGAATCTGCACAGATTTGTGTGGGTGTTGAGTGACGTCTACAGCGCATCTCTGCGATTCTGTGCAGAACTGCGGAAATCTGCGCTATAAGAACACGACCAATGTCTCAATTAAAATTAGAACTTATCCGTGACTGCACAGGATAGCCTACTTATTATCAACATAGTTTTGTTTAAACAATTTATAACAGTATTCCAATTTTCTTAGGTAATTGAAGAAATATTTTTTTACCAACTCCACATGTGTAATAATCATTGGAAGCTTACTTGTGCAATGTCTTGACATGTAGCTATAAATCTAATAACACGTTTTAGTATTAAAATACTTTTTTTTGGTATAGTGTAGCGTGCACGGGGGAAGGCAGCAGCAGGGCTGGTAGGTGACGTAATCACATACAAAGACATAAGCCCGATATACGCTCCTTGCAAAGGAGCCGGCACTTTTATACAGTGGTATCGGCGCTATGCTTCAGTGCGAGAGGTCTCGGGTTTGCACCCTTTCTCCACCTGTGTGATGCGCCTGCCTGCGGGAACTGAGATCTCTACAATATTTTATTTATCCGATTGAAAAAATAAACAACTCATATCTGCTCTTAAATAATAACCTGTGGTACATGTTTGTGTTTTAAGCAGTAAGGCTGATCATTTCCCAATTCTATTTACCATCAGATAAATAAAATATTTATTTTTATTTTTTTATTTATCTATTTAATTTTACATGTTAAAATATTTTAACAAACTACAGCACCACATCATTTTGAGCAAATAATAGATTTTAATACTGTTGTAGTATAACACTGAGAGTGTACAACTTCATTTTTTTTTTTTTTTTTAATTCTGATTATCTTTATAAAAAGCGAAATGTACCATGTTGTTTGGCATAGTAAAATACTAAATGCCAAATATTTAAAATGAAAGGAAGTGTGATTTGTTGGTTTTATTTTTGTGAATTATAGTAATTTAAGTGATTTACATTAGTCTTCATTTTTTAAGCCTTTAATTTATAGCTTGCATGATGTACTGTATACCATGATACTAGGGTTACCACAGTATTCTTTTTTTTTTAACGGTTATCATACTATGCAAATTTTATACCGTCCCATCCCTACATAGATGGACTCCTCTCATTTGTACATTTTCCTACATTCTTAAGAAACACGGGGCCAGATTTATCAAGGTCCCATTTTTATCAGCTGTTGTGAAAGTTACACAAGGAATGACACACTTTTGTTTCTCTAAATTAACCTTCTGAGACATGTGGTACTAGTCTTGTAACATTAACAGCGATCCAGATTTCACTTTGCAGCGAAGACCTTCATACAGCCAGAGCCATGTTTTGGTTGGATTCAGGTGTTGGTTTGTGTTCACAGAGCCAGTGGCAGTCACAGCTACAGCAGCTGAGGGCCATGGGGATCCAGGATGAGGAACTCATCCTGAGGGCCTTGCAGGCGACTGGAGGAGACATCCAAGCAGCACTGGAGCTGATCTTCGCTCGGGGGGCACCCTGAGGTGAGGGAGAGGGGACCTGAAAGTGACCAGACAGCTCCACCAAAACCACCTCTTTTGTATGGAAATGGACAGAAATACATGTGGAACAAGCTGTGGCACTGGATTATTTAAGAGGTTGTGTTGTCAGGGTTCTGTTCAGTCATCAGAACATATTTATGCATGATAGCCCTCCTGAGATCCAGCAGCGACATTGTAGTTGAGACTATTGCTGCCTGAGAGAAGGTTGAAAATGGTTGGATGTAACTTTACAGGAAATTCTTTTTTCTCGTATGTTTCAGGCTTTTTGTTGACTGAATTGTATTTTTGACAACAGATGGGTGACCTTTTAAAATTACCAGAACAAACTGCTTTAGGTAATACAACCTTTTGGTTCTCTTATGCTTGCAAGAACTGAAAAGGTTTCAAAATATATAAAGGATATTTTAACATTGCTTTTTGAACTGGAAGATGCCAATAAAATGTCAGAAAAAGACCCAACTTAATTGTATTTTATCTTCATTTTTATGAGTTATTCACTTTCAAAGTGTACCATTTAAAAAAATAAATAAATAAATAAAAAGCCCCAGCAATTATTGAGACCAACTTTCTAACTTACTAATTAGACATTAATAAATTCCCCCCCTTTTTCACATATCCATTTTACTTCTTGTTTACAAACGATGTGATATGCCATTATGCCTGTTTTAGGTCATAAAAAGTCCATTCTACTTTGGATATAAAATTGCTGTTTAGGTCTTGAGTCAAACTGTAGAAGCAAGTTTACTACAAAAGGTAGTTTATGAATGTAGATGGAATTATTGCAACACAGGTTGATGTTTTTCTGTAATACTTCTTCAAATACCCCAACAAAGACCAAGAATTGGAATTGAACTTCAGTCTGGTGATACAGATCTATTAGAATTGAAAAATGTTTGTGCCACAACGTAATCTGTTGCACTTGGTGTAATGTATTTTATACAACAGAGATATATCAAAACTGGAATAAATACAATTAATATGTAATCTCTAAAGCATTTCCAATAATATTGCATGTGACAGAAAGGCAACACTTAGTAATAATCATGTTTAAGAAAGGGGTATCTGATGATGTGTGTTACAGTAGAACAGTCTGTAATTCAGATTGATCTTCATTTTCAATGTGGAATTCTCAAATCTGATATTTTCTAATACTGCAATTCTCCAAAGCACAAGTAAAAGATCTAGTTCCAGTTTACTATGGTAGAATAAGCTTTGATTTAATGGTAGTCATTTTCATTTCAGAACAGTAACTGATTAGAATCATTTTAGGGGATTATTTTAAAGGCAAGTTGATTATTGTTTCTATGATCTTGGAAGTGTTTTTCACAAAAGATTTAACATCCTCGGTTACCTTCGGCACTGTGATATCTCTTGGCAATTTTCTATTGTTTTTGTATTTACATTTAAATGGTATTCTCCGCGAGTGAAATACATTCTATGTTTTAATTGAAATTGTATTTGTTTTGCATAAATATGTGGTTGATTTATTACTCATGTGTCTGTTCCTGTATATGTCGTTTGTATTTAAATGTATGTCCACAGTTCCGTTAAGACCATATTTATGGGTGCACTTAGCTTTGTAGAGCAGCCACTTAAGCAGATAAATGTGCTTCTTGTGACTAGGCTCTCACGCTGCTGTTAGACTCCCAAGCTCCACTAGAGGGAGCTGTGCACACCAGAGTGGGGAAAAAACAACTTTTGTTTTTTTACTGCACTTCTGTTTAACTACATTTTTTTCCTGGTAGAATGTGGAAAAAAAAAAAAAAAAAAAAAATAAAATTCAGGGATGGAAATAAGACTCCTGTTAAGACACAGTTGAGCTTGTTCCCTACACATCCGGGCTAATCTGGCTTATTTTAAAACCTGAATTGGTAGAAACTGCTACGCAATAGGAGTCTTATATTCATCCCTGCTACAGTGACATTACTGTGTCGACTAGGGTATGAAAAGTTGATATTTTTATTATATATCATTTATTATTAATACCCAGAAAGGGATGTGTATAAGTGGGACGATGTACTGTGTGTGCCGATGTATGACTGTAATGAAATCCCATTGCTTTTTTTAATAGTAACTAGTAATATCATTAAAACACTAATATCTATTATTAATATTAGTCATTTAGCAGACCCTTTTATCCTAAACGACTTGGGGTGGGTGTGGGGGGGCTATAAATCGTCAACAACTTCTGCTGCAGACACTACAATAGGACCTTGGTTCCTGTTGCCTTGCGTCAGATGTTTGGCAGCCTTTATTCAACCAGCTTATTTCTGATACTGTCCCAGAACATAGAAATATATTACAATATCATTAACTATATAGATACGACTTATTATCTTTCTGCTATACTATACAGTCTGATGCATGTAAAAAAATACTGCATACAACATTTGAGTACTAATTGGTATACCTGGGGTTACAATGTGTTTGAAACTTTGTTTACAAGCAGTTTTGGAAGGCTTGCTGTGTCCCCTAGAAAGTTTGATGTTTGACCCTCGTTGTCTGAAGACCTCTAGTCCCTACCTTGCAGGGTGCTAGACACGAGGAAGTTTGAAACCAAAATGAAAGTCATTAAAATGAATGTATTCAAAAGCTTAAAACTTGAAACGGACACCATGCTGAGTGAAACGCTCTTTGAGTTGAGAAATTGGTTCACACAGCTCTTTAACTGACACACGAAGAGCTACTAGAGGTGCAGTTCATTAACACTCTGAACAAAATCACAGCAAAAAGATTGTTCTAATTAAAAATCTCTCCTAATTTACTTTTGTTAGAATTGTTTAATTAAGTTTGCTTTTAAGAGGTTTGTTAAATAATCCTGCCACTGAAGACTTGACCCTGAGTTAGTGCTGCTCACAATGAACAGATTACTTGGAAATAAGTTATTTCAGCAAGCTAATTACAAAAATTTACATGTTATTCGGATATTTTTAAGAAAAAACACATCAATTATATGCTAAAATCCACATGTTTTATTATCCTTCAAAGCAGATTTAGAGGGGAAGAAAGTTTTTGAGACACCCCTGAGAGATTCAGAAATTATTAACTCTGTTCTATTTTTGTGGGAAATCCTCGAAATTGTTAGATTTAATTTAGTATGTTTTTTTTTTTTTTTTTTTTTTTTTTTTTAAATGTGTAGTTTTTTTTTTTTTTAAGAATAAAATAAGAGGAAGTGTCTTAAAAAGAACATTTTCTAAACATATGTACTGTAATCCAAACAGTTTCTCATTTCTTTGATTCAATCAAATGCATAGCCAAAGAATACCCATTTTATGTCATTTTAGAAAAGGATTTTGCACAATCAGTCAATCAGCTACCAGCTGAAGAAACCAGGATCAGAGGAAATGGTTGGAAATGAAGCAGAGATAGACTTCAGACAGAGGGAAGGAGACACTTCTTCACACAGAGAGTGGTGAGGGAATGGAATGGGCTCTCATGGTATAAGAGTTTCTTCACGTGCACTATGGGTGACATGGGTGTAGTCTTGCCCGCCTGCACTGCACACAAGAAGACACACTTACATGACGTTGCACTCGCACATGCTAATCATTTACAACATTTATTTTTAAATGTATATTTGTATAGTTGATAATGTTTAGTAGATTACTCAGTGGCTGAGACGGAGAAAGCAGACGTCTTAACCACTGTGTAAGAGAGCCGGGCTCATCTGAGCTTTTAACCTCAAAGGGCAACGAATCCGTAACGGCAGTGCATCACACAGCACTGCACGTTCCACTCTTCCCCTCTAACAGATGCATGAGTTCCATGTCATGGCAGAGGGCAGACTCTAACAGCAGTTCATTACACAACTCTGTACACATGCGTGATGTTCAGGCATTTTACTGTCACATTCCACTTTGCACAGAACTGAAAGACTGCTAGTCATGCAAAACACGTACAATAAGATGAAGTAATCTGTCAGTAATAGAAAGATTGTAGCTGCACGATTGATTTATTTCTGCCTAATTTGGTAGTCAGCAGACCACATATAATGAATGGAACCTTTCTGGGATGGGAGTTTCTTTTGTGGATTATGGTTATCCTTTAATGAAGGCTAATTGGAGGTTGTTTGAGGGATTGGTTAACTCATGAACACAGGGAACATGAAACAGAATATATTGCTCTTGCTCTACTTTCATTGGTTACTGACTGAAATTAGTTTTGTTTTGACCTTTTTACCTCACCGTGCCATTGATTTTCTGTTTGTTTGGCTATTTTAGAATTGCTTTTAGCTGATGTTTTGTTAGTTGAAATATTGGAGCAGGGGGAAGGGGATCTTTTAATAAAATAAGAACATAACAAAAATGACAACTAATTGTGTCCTCTGGTCCCAGACTGTGCTGCAATACACATAGTTAGTACTGTAGGGTGGGTTAGCATTGTGGACTGTTTTTTAGGTGTTTTTATGAACAAAAGCAAAGTATCCCCAGGCGCATAAAGAGACATGTTATTTTGTAAAGCTTATGTAAAACCAAGGTAGTGGTTGTAAATAGGGAGAAGTATAAATACAGTGTAAAAATAATAGTTTATTTTTAACTGATATATGGCGAGTTTAAAACTGTGGCCACAAAATTGTTCATTTCGATTGGATGATACTAGTAATCAAAGGTAGAATTAAGAGAATTATTGAAGACTATCTTAAAGCATATGGTCTGTATCCATTGATATGGCCATAGGTTAAACGGCAGTGAAATGGTATATTTTTATTTGAATGATACCGAGAGAATCAGAAAAGAATACAGCTGCGTACTAAATATGAAGATTCACAAAGCATAATGTTTTTCAAAGTCTGTTTTTATGATAAAAATAAAGCTGTTCTAAGCTGTTAATGAAACCAACAATTATCTCTTGCGTATCAAACTTATCATCCAAAACCTGGGGTATAGTGGACCTGTTTATATATCTAGAGAAATGCTTGTCCAGTTGTCAGGGAACTTGCCAATTCATAATCTCAGGATGTATGGAGGCTGTGGTCAAGGAACGTGCTGTCATAATCTCAGCGTGTGTGGAGGCCCTGTGGTAAGGGAACGTGCTATATCAATGTCGGTGTATGGAGGCTGTGGTCAGGAAACATGCTATGGCATAATCTCAGGGTGCATGGAGGCCCTGTGTTAAGGGAACGTGCTGTGTCAATCTCAGGGTGTATGGAGGCCCTGTGTTCAGGGAACGTGCTGTGTCAATCTCAGGGTGTATGGAGGCCCTGTGATCAGGAAACGTGCTATGTCATAATCTCAGGGTGTATGGAGGCGCAGTGGTCAGGGAACGTGCTATATCATAATCTCAGGGTGTATGGGAGCCCTGTGGTCAGGGAACGTGCTATGTCATAATCTCAGGGTGTATGGGGGCCCTGTGGTCAGGAAACATGCTATGTCATAATCTCAGGGTGTATGGAGGCCCTGTGGTCAGGGAACGTGCTATGTCATAATCTCAGGGTGTATGGGGGCCCTGTGGTCAGGAAACATGCTATGTCATAATCTCAGGGTGTATGGAGGCCCTGTAGTCAGGAAACATGCTATGTCATAATCTCTGTGTATGGAGGCTGTGGTCAGGGAACGTGCTATGTCATAATCTCAGGGTGTATGGAGGCCCTGTGGTCAGGGAACGTGCTGTGTCAATCTCAGGGTGTATGGAGGCCCTGTGATCAGGAAACGTGCTATGTCATAATCTCAGGGTGTATGGAGGCCCTGTGGTCAGGGAACGTGCTATGTCATAATCTCAGGGTGTATGGAGACTCCTTGATCAGTCATTTTACAGCTTTGAATAGAGCTGTAGAACCACTTGTACAATAATGATGAAAGTTGCTAAGGATCTTTTTTAGCACAAGAAATTGAGTGCAAAAGTGTAAAGGCACCAAACACAATAGTGTAAAGTGTCCACTGTAGAAAAGGGCTACAGTGTGAGAGGAAAATATGAGACAAAACACCGGAATCATTTCCAAATTTATTTCCATACAATAATCAGTGCATTTTATATTCAATGTCCTGGACAAAACATTCAGTATATACATTTAGTGAACAGGACTGTCGATATGTAGAGCATATTATACATATGCCTAAGACACTAATATGCAAGAACACACGCATACAAATAATCGCACAATAATGCGTCTTATGCTCAACTGGTAACTGCAAGTTCATGGATATCAACATAAAGTGTGTTGGTCGCTGTCCAATTTCATTGGCATGCTCTGCAGAATTTCAAATTGGATAATTTGTAGGGATTCTGACCAGTGTAATACATACTACATGTGCAGGGAGTGGGCAGTAATTAAAAGTGCCTTAAATTAGTCCACTACAAAATTTAGCCGATTCTAAATGTTTAAACCACTGCATATAGTCTGTATTACAGACCAGCTGTCTACATTGATCATGAAAATTAATCTTCTTTGTACAAGCACAAGCGATCTGCAAAGGCTTTTATCTGTGTATTAAACTGACACAGATTCCATAGAAGACAACCTATAAATTGTAATAGTAGAAGCAACACAGGCAATGTTTTTTATTGCATACACTCACTTGTACGCAGGAAATGGCACACATGTCTGCAGCCTTTGGTTCATGGAAAATGTATTAGTTCCTGACATCATGATCGACAGTCTTTATGAAAAACAAACTATTTGATTTATCAGCCATTAAAAGAACCCTTCTTTAAATAGGTCAAGTGTTACAGAACCCTCTGCAGTGCTTAGAAGCAAACCCTTACCGTACCACGTGCTGTTTTCAGTACACCATCACTCCAACACTTGGTGCTTTGATTGAAATGAGTGGCTAATGTGGGAACAGAAAACCAGCCTTGTTGCAGGAGGAAGTGTGATCTGGATACGCTGAGATCCTTAGATTTTTTTTTTTTCCCTGCTGGCACTATGTTTAAAAATATAACACTGCGATATGGACAACATGGGATGCAGCAAAGGTAATGCTATGCACTTCTTGTAAATTTTGCAACCCTGATTTGCACTAGTCTTGGATTACCCTACCTTACAAAACGTTAGATAGTCCAAGAGCAGTGCACATTAGAATCTGTGAAACCAGCTGATTGAAGCTTGTGAATAGGGCAAATTATCACAAGTGTGCCCACACACATTTAGACACCCAGACTCTCACACAGACCTACAGATGTTAGCACTACATGATCCCGAAACAACCATTTCTATTTATTATTATTGCAGTTCTCAAAGGCATTACTGTCGCTAGTCTCCTGTCTCACATTTCCCAGTCATTCTTTTCTTCACGTGCTGATTTGTTAGGATTACACATTAAACCTAAACACGTCCCAACAAATTCTAAGACAATAATATTGTTTTGAATATGCCTAAAAGTCTAGGCTTGTCATCCCATAGCAGAGTCGGATTGCATTTGGATTTTCTATAAACCCAGATATTTTTACTGGGTATTAATCATATGAAAAGTGGCTTTGATTGCTGCAGAGGGATGGGATGCCAGTATTAACAGCCTCATTTAGCAGTTATGACAACTAAAACCCTTCTGCTATGAATCTGTCAACTGCCTTAATTTGCTCTGTGACTGTGTGTGCAACATCTGATCTTACACTTCTTGACTTCTAGACCAATGTTGATTTAGGAGAAATTAATCTATTGCCATGTTTCAGGCTTTAGGCTTTTTTTTAACCTGTAATTTATCTATGCTAGATCAACAATGGCCACATACTGGATAATGAGCCAAAATGTTCTTGCCTGGAGGCTTATTTGATCTCCTTTGTTGATAGTCTTAAACTGCCTATTATAGACCTCAAAGTCCCAGTCAATCAGGTTCTTAAAGAAGTGGTTATTCTCACTGCTAGATGCCAGCCAAGCTTAAACGCTCATTGGAATAGCAGCTTAGTTGCAAGCTCTGCGATGAAATACAAATGAGCATTATTTAATAAGGTATTCCATGAAACCAGCAGCGACTGGCATTACCTATACCTGTCTTTCAGAGCGTGATGCAGAGATCAGTTATCTAGCAGGTAATGTCTTTAAGGAAGGTATTGATGTGTAAATTGTGGGACCGTACACAGCTGCCATTGCCTTTATGAAGTATCTGTGTAGATTTTAATTCACAGGAAAATATGTAATATGGTAGCAGTAATTTGTAAAATGCTGTTATTTAATATAATTCATAGAAACACAGATTCAGAACCATAAGTGTAGCGGGAAGTGCAAAGAATGACGGCCAACTATTCCCATTTAAGGATTTTATAATGTTTTTGATGCCAATAGGATTTAGTTTTATTACCACACATTTTTGTTCCGATAGTGAAATTATAATTCTGCGTTTTCTGGACGTTAGCGCACTCTCTTTTCTGTAGAATGAACGCATGCAGGTATTGAGTAAGGTATTCTTCATCTGAAAGAGTTGGATGAAATCAATTTGTTTTCTGGTTACTGCTCAACATTCAAACACAAGGAAAGTCTGTTGTGGGACACCGAGATGTATTCATTTTATCTAACTCTAAATGGTGGTAGATCGACATTTTGCAGCTGCACAGAACCTCCTGCAATGTTTACTTTACCTTTGCTGTATCCTGTGCTGTCCAGCAGCAGCAGTTGTGTTGTCGATCCTCAGAAGACATTTTTTTCTCCTGGTGAACACTCCCGAGTAACTGCTGAGAAATGTATTGCCCATTTGATTTACCCATGATGTGGAATTATCAATCAGCATGCTTAAAAATCTAACACTGTGGACAACACGGGACACAGGAAAGGTAAAATAATGCTTTCCTTGTAAACTTTGCAGGGTGTTCTGCAACACTACCTTTAAAAGAAGGGACTTTGTAAAAAAAAGTGTAAATGTGAGTCTTACCTGATTATTTTTGTCTTTAAAAGTAAGTAAAACTCTAGGTTTTTACCTATTTTTTAATATTTAAATGGTTGATTAAATTCAATTGATTAAACTCCATCTGTTCCAAAAGACTAGTGGCAGAACTGTTAATTGAATTTATTTAAACTTACCTAGCGGTTATCTATGGCAAGTTTTAATTTAATCTACCCAACATAGTTTTATTACAAGACTACAATAAGCCAGGAAGAAATATATGTACATAATTAATTTATTATAAAACAAAACATAACACATTGTTCTTTAATTCTTTAAATACACCCATACCTCAGAAGAAAAACTAGTTCTGTAATACTGTATCCCACACCATTGCATTAAAAAAATAAACGTTTCCACAAGTTATATACGCAATAAGTAAATCAACTATCTATGTCAATGGTTTTTGAGTGCCCCAATTGAGGTTTTCAAAACGTGTAGCTGATGGAAATACTTAGTATTCCACTTGTTAAACCGAGAAGTCAGTTATTATTCTTGGGGACAGACTGTGTGCATAACAAGTTGTATCTTCAGAACCATGGGTTGTCCCCAATTACAGTTTACAGTACCAGAGGGTGGTTATCTATTCGTACGTACAGAACAGTACCACAGCAACACTGTGTGTCTGACCACTGGCTTTTTAAAATTATACCACAGCCACAATGTCATTTAGGAAAGAAATTCATACAAAGTGTAGCAGCCCCCCAAATGGAAAGATAAAAACAAACAGTCTACACACAAGCCAAACCCTTGGAAATCCATCCTCAGAAATGTAAACTGTGATATAAATGTGGCCCCAAAGCAAAGCAAAACTATGCCCCATTTCATTACCTATTGACTGGACACACATATAAGCAGAGCTTATTGGGAGGTCTACAGTGTATGTAACTGTCTAAAATGACTAAACTAAATCGATCAGCTTTGATCTTGAAATCAAATAGATTTGAGTTCCACGAGTTCCAAGTTTTTTGGTGCTCTACAGGGGTGAGTACACAAAGCACAGTCCGACCATTAGCCCAAGGAAGGCTTTTATTGCGGCACAGGCTATTCTGGGATCTTCTTTGGTCACTGCGCAGATGGGGAATAGTACCTGCAGTGACATAAGTCTTTGGGGGCTTCTTTTTAGACCTTGCAGAGACTCGTTTAGAAAGACTTGATACCAAAGAAGGACAGTGTTAAACAAAGGTGGTCTCATTAATATATAAAAAATAGAAAGGTCATCGGACCACAGAATGCACAGCAGCTCCTACTGGTGATTCAAGAGGATTACATGCAATGATGGGACTGAAACAGAAGCCATCCCCAAGTTCTACTATCAACTCACTGGATTTTAAAAAAACAACCAGAATTCCAATAGCCAAGCACTTAATTCTATTAATAATTTATGCACACATTTACACGTACACATTCGCACCCACTCTGCAGATCTAGATGAGATGACCTTTGTGATTTTGGGAGGAGGCACTGGTGGCAGATTTTCTCTCTGTCCAGTGCTGCTCCCAGTGGTTACACTATAGCGTCCTGATGGCAACAGGGTAGAGCAGAGACATGTGCTCTGCCCCTTTGATGGGCAACTTGCGGCTGGTGTAGAAGTGGATGACCTCTGGCACGCTGTTGAAGGGGGAGCTGTTCTGGCCCAGGATGTACTTGTTCTCTTTGGTACGGGAAAGTTTCATATGCATGAAGCCCTGGCTACTCCTGGTGGGAGAGAGTAAGAATGAGATTTTGAAAACTATGAAATAAAATTATTATTATTATTATTAAAGAAGCAGTAAACTGTAATTTCCAGGATTAACAATCATATTGGTAAAGTTCAACAAAAACTGGTTTACAATTAAATAAATATAGTTGAGGGAAATGGATTTATATGACTGTGGGCCTTTATCTGGTTCAAATCTGACAAGGTGATTTGTGCTACATTTTCATTGACTGTTATATGTGAAAGAAAGGAAGCTCCAACTGACGTTTTCTTAATCTCCCCTTACCAGGTGTGCTAACGAGATGTGTTGAATAAATGACTATAGTGATGCTCAGAACTTCACACCCTTGAGTCAGTCTAGGCGAATACAGTATTGGCACCTCTGATTAAATTAAGCAAAATGGATAGGTGAACAAATGAATTTGTTGTAAAGTGCAAAATTGTATAATCTGTAAACAATAATTTTATTGGGCAATAACCATAATTAAACTTGATTAAGGGAACCATGGAATATAACATTGTACCAACTATGAATAAGAAAGCAAAGCCACTACCTCAGAGGGTTATACACACAGATCAGAGAACACAGCTGCGAACTGAGTGGAGACCGAAAGTGGAGATCTAAGGAATGGATTTAGCAAGCCATGTTATTGATGCAGATTTGTTGGGATCCCTTAATAACTGATTTGACTAAATTACAGGCTAAACCAGATACTAGGAACTGCGTGACCTCTAAAATACAGTTTTACACTTGCCAAATGTTGCTTTCATTGAAATAGTCATCTCTCAACACTACTTAGTAAGGAAAAGAACCAAGTCGTCCAGAAAGCCAGTGACGTGCTCTCTGTGGATGCTGCTAGTGACAGCATGGTCCACACTGATTGAAAGTCTTAGTTTAGTGTTTCTGTGCACTGATCCCAGAAGAGATCCACTGAAGATCTTGCCTCTTAAAAATACAAATGCGCCAGAGAAAACCACGGAGATGAAACCGTCTCAGTTTCCAGACTCTCCTTGGAGACAGAAGCATGCAGAGGCAGTCATGTTGAACTGTTACAGTACATTTTTACTCAGTCAGTTAAGGACATAAATAATATTTACAAACAACCAGGTTTCAGAAAATATAACACTTATTTTTATGATCGATCTTCTGATCTTTTGGTCTGTTAACTAGATACTGTATCTTGTAGGTTAATTTGCTTTAATGTACACACAGCACATATATTATTTTGGTATCATTTTTATGGTGCTGTTTAAGTGATGTATTATATTTCTATAACATTTTATAACTCTGCAGCAGTTTGAGATGTCTGGGTCAGGTCACCATTGTAAATGATAACTATTTTACCTGGTTGAATAAAGGAATTGATTCATAGATTGCATTCAGCCTCCAAAAGAAATGTATTCAGCCCTTTGTCAGAATTTCCATGAATTCTTTTTCAAAAGCTTCTGCTGCAAGTCTAACATTTGAAAGTATTTCTGGGTGTAATACAACAGTACAGGATGCAGGAGAGGCTGTTCCATCTTAGTCTTCAGAGCACGCAGCTGGTTTATTTGGTACGCAGAGTGTCCATGCAGCTCTCAGGGCTGTTTGTGAGCTTTCCCCCAGTGAGTGCTGTCTGAGCGACTGCAAGCGATGAGGCTGATGGAGACAGCTGATGGCTAGGACAGCGAGTGAGCTAAGTGTTCAAGTCTGCTCTCGCTTGCCAGTTATCTCAGACAATCACACTATTACTGACTGGAACACAGCCAGCATCTGACAAGTGTCCCGACTGCCATCCTTCACCAAGCAAGACAGAAATGCTTTGTTTCTCTCGAGTGAAGGGCTCTTCATTAGGGAGATTAAAGATGTTGGAATTGAATACTGCTTTAATAAAGAAGTACAGCTATGGCCAAATGTTTTGCATCACCTATGATTTTAGGATTGAGATAAAAAAATGTTTTAAAAATGTAGATGTTTGCTATCACAAAAGTCTACCGGAAGCCAAGTACAGTTTTTCACGTTATATTTCAAAATGTCACATTTGTACATTTTTGTTAAGTATATGGAAAACTACAAAGCGATATGTAATTCAATATGTTAACGTAACATTATTCAGCTGGTTTCATTTGACTTTATAAAGCAATATTAGTTAATTCTATAGAGTGATGCAAAACCTTTGGCTATAGTTGTATTTGAGACGAAGACCTATAACTTGTTCGTTTACATTTTGTTTGGCCTAGACACTACTTTGTACGTTACTTATGTTCTGGACATCTGCTCAGTAAGTCCAGTGTAGTGGGACCAAATGTGTGACAGAATTAATGTGGTCAGCAATATTTTGCTATATAATAAAAAGTGTAAAATACAAATCAACAAGTTAGGATTAGGTTTTATAATCCAATGGTGAGACTGTGTTCAGTTTTTGTCACAGGAGAGATTCCAGCGAAGAGCAACAAGACTAGGTCCCAGGTCTCAAATGTATGACTTATGAGAGTCAAACGGAGTGCAGGTTAGGGTTAGGACAGAGAGAAGGGGGTGCTACTTTACAACAGAGTGGTGAGTGTATGGAATTGGTTACCAAGCCATTTTGATGCTGAGTTATTAGGATCCTTTAAATCAACTAGATAAAGAGCTAGGATAAATCAGCTATCAGGAACTGGACAAGATTTGATTGGAGGAATAACTGTCTCTTGTTGGTAAAATTGTTCTTATCATCAGACTTTGGATAAAGGCACCTGCCAAATAAATAAATAATAATAATACATAATAATATATGTAGCCCTATCATTAGTCTTGAAAGCTAAATCCATTCCAATGTGGATTCAGACCGTAGGATTCCACAGAAATCCAAGGAAGACCTCTGGTTTCAATTCTATCAGCAGTTCAGAATGGCCTGTAGACAACATGACACACCACAGCTCTGCCACTGTTTTAACCACAGGTAGGAATCCAGGGAAGTTCCCAAATGCTGTTAAAAACTCCTGTGGCTTTAATCAATTCGACCCCTTTGTGTACAGACAGGTTAGTCATTTCCAGCAAAACATGCTTTATTTGCCGTTCTTTATTGAGCTATAACAGAACGGACGATCTCTACAGTAAACAATGGGAGAGCAGTGTCTGGTTGTTGCATAACAGAATATAAACCATTTGTGGTTATTATTTTGTTAGTGGAAATATAAATAAATGTGCCAAACTTTATAGAAAAATATAAGTATCTGGTCTTTTGACTTCTATGTCTTTTCTGCAGTTGCCATTTTTGTTATTATCTGACACTTCCCTGCAGTGCCTAACTTGAGTGAGCAAGCAACACAGGTGGCTTGTGTGACACAGACTGGAACACACAGTAGGGAGCCACTTGGAGCTGCACCCCTCTGGCATTCTACTCTGGTTGTGAGATTCCTGCCATCAACCTCCCGTGTGTCAGACATAGGGTCGTCCCTCTGGCACAGCACCCTCTAACTGATTGAATGAATAGTAAATGGATTGTGACTTGCACCAGGTGGAGCCTGTATCCATGCAGTGATAGCTGTTACAGTAAGTAGAAATTCACTCAAGTCATTGAACAGGCTCTTTTAGAGATCATTGGGGCACTGCAGCTCATGCCACGAAAAAATACAATTAACATCCACAGGAGGCAGAACAGAACTTCTCATATCGTTTAAGACTTTTCAAGTCAAGCAAGTTTATTGGTGTATAAAAAAAAAACAAAAAACAAAAAAAAAACAACAACAAAAACAAATGGTCGTAGTAATTCTTTTGCAGTGCCATTTTAATTTTAAAGGGATGTATTTGAAATTGTAAGGTAATTCGTATTAAAATTTGCAGCCATATAAAACAATGAGCCTGATTAGAAGCAAGTGTAAAACTTGCCCTGATATTTCAAGTAAAAAATAAATATTTTAAAACTAGTTAGAAATGACTTAGTTGCAGTAGCAGAAGTTACAGTATTGTTTTGAGTTAAGTTTTTTGTATTATAGAATGGTCCCTATTTTGAAGCAAGCACAAAGACAAATATACAATTTCACTGAAGAATAAAAACCATTTTACGGTATAAAACAAGGAACAACTTGCTCATTTATGCAACTATTCACATTGCTTTATCCTTCTAAAAAAATATCTTTGCACTTGCTTTAAAATAACATTTTATAATAAATCAATGTTTCTGACATGACAAGTATTTTCAACGGCTATTTGCCTTTAAGAACAGTACTTGGTGCTCCGTGATTGTTTACCACTTCCCTTTAAAAAGCTGCATGTGGGAATTATATATATATAGTACTGTGCAGAGATGCCATTTGGTGCTACTTGCATTTATTTGTAATTAATACATGTTCAGCAAGTACATATGAAACACCCACCCAATTGTGTGTGTTTACAATTACTAAAACAGTAACCTGACAAGGACTGAACAGGAAGGTTGCTTGGTTTTTCAGATCTTCTTAATTGTTATTTTTAAAAAAAATTGCCTCGCTACGCCCCACTTTCCAACAAATTTAGGCGCCTGTGGTTATGTTGAAAAATGTGTCACTGCGATGCGTACAACACAGGATACAGCAAGGTAAAGTAATGCATTGTTAATTTGTCAAAGTACATTACCTTTCCTTTTATACCACTAAACTGGTACGGTCTGTAATTGCTTTTTTGTAATGTGGGAAAGGTAAGCTAATATGAGCAGAATGATATATCCCCAATTGCTGTTTTTGAAAGCGTACATGCTAGTCTAGGGAGCTGAATGGTTCAGTAGGAAGATGAAAGGTTGCTTGATCCTTTTGAAATGGCACGGGTGTATCAGCATTGGGATTTTTCCCACAGCTCATGTCAAAGCCAATGGCTTAGAAGACCTACTGATCTTTATATTAAGGTTTTAGCTTAAAAGTGTGTCTGCTTGATTTAGCTTCTTACAGGTTTTACCTGTGGTCTTTATATCTAATTGTCAACAGCAACTTCTAAAGACACAGCCAGCTGTGGGTTTGCAAGATTGCTTAATCTCATATTTAGATATTTACATTATTCACATTTAAATCACTTATTTTATTGATGGAAAAAGTATAAGAAACTTGTTAACTACGTGCTCTGCAACTGTAATATATTCTTACCAAAACGATTGCCTCGACTGGACCAAAACGATTGCCTCGACTGGAAATGCACGTTTTTTTATCATCATAGTCTACTTTTCTTAATTTATCTGCAAAAATTAATGGCACAAGAGAGTTAATTTGTCTTTTATGATACCTAAACTTGAATAAGAGAAGCACAGAATACAGCTGTGTATCCAGTATGACTTTACTGATTGCAGACTTCAGAATGAACAACTTTACTAACTGTAATGATAGCTGATGTTTTTTATTATGCTTTCATTTTTTTACAGTGCTGCTTGAAAGTATGTGAACCCTACATGGGGCTGTCTCTTTCTTTTCATATATTTTAGACAAAGAACCTTATAAATCCTTAATCTAAATCTAAATTTTTGATGAGGATAATCTGAATAACAGACACACACAAAAAAGATATATTTTCATTTTTTATTTAACAAAACATGTTTATGTAACAGAAACTCAGAAATCCTTGTGTGCAAAAGTAAGTGAACCTTTTGATTCTATAACTTGTGGCACCTCCTTTAGCAGCGATGACTTCAACCAAACGTTTCCTATAGTTACTAATCAGTCTCTCACATCTTCCATAAGGAATTTTTGCCCATTCCTCCTTACAGAACTGCTGGAAATACTTCACATTTGAGGGCTGTCTTGCATGAACAGCCCGCTTCAGGTCTTGCCACAACATTTCTATTGGGTTGAGGTCTGGACTTTGACTTGGCCAATCCAAAACACAAAATTTCTTCCTCTTAATCCATTCTTTGGTAGATTTGCTGGAATGCTTAGGATCGTTGTGTTGCTGCAATACCCATTTTCGACGCAAATTCAACTGACTTACGGATGGCCTGATGTTCTCCAGAATTCATGGTTCCCTCAGTGATGGCAAGTCGTCCAGGGCAGAGAAGCAGCCCCAAACCATGACACTCCCACCACCATGCTTTACAGCTGGGATAAGGTTATTTTGGTGGTGGGCAGTGTTAGGTTTTCACCAAATGTGGCATTTGTGGTTAGGCCCAAAAAGATCAATTTTAGATTCATCCGTCCAGAGAACATTCTTCCAGAAGTCTACAGGATCATCCAGGTGGTCTTTTGCACACTTAAGGCAAGCAGCGATGTTCTTTTTGGAGATCAAAGGTTTACTCCTGGCTAAACTCCCATGAATACCATTGCCATTCAGTTTGCGTCTTACTGTTGAGGTATGAACATTCACATCAGCTGCAGCAAGGGAGGCCTGCAGATCCTTTGATGTGGTTCTGGGGTTCTTTTTGACCTCCTCTATGATTTTTCTTGTTGCTCTGTGGGATAATTTTGAAGGACGTCCACATCTAGGTAGAGTCACTGTGGTCTTAAATTTTCTTCATTTGTAGACTATTTGTCTTACAGTGGACTGATGTGGAGCCCAAAATGTTTATAAATGGTTATAAAACCTGAGGTCCTCAGAGGTCTCTTCACATCGTGGCATGTTGTGTGTTACATTGACCTGTAAGGGTAAGTCCAAACTGACCAGGTTTCTTCCCTTTATATAGGAGGGTGCTGCCCAAACTTTGTCCTGGAGATTTGCTCTTTGATTGGTTAACTTGGTACCCAATTGTTTACCCACCTGAATATAGTTAATTCCTTGACGGCGCTAATGCAACTTGAGTTTCACTTATTTTTGCACATGCACTGATTCTTATTTACCTATCTTTATTCTACTACATACATTAATGCCTCTAAAAAAACACATGGCATTTGTAAATATAAACCCTTTCTTTTAGTAAAGACTGGTTTTGATTAAACAAGGATTTCATAGTAAAAACTTGAAATTTCTAGAATTACACTAGGGGTTCACAAACTTTCAAGCGCAACTGTATTTGCAATATGCTTTTTTTTTTACAGTAGCTGCAAATGTTGCTACTAATGCTAGTTTTATTGTAAATTAATCTGTAGTTTGTTATAGTATAGCTCCTACATCATGCTATAGTGTTGCCTGTGAACATGACATAAAATACAGCAGTCTCCCCTCTCTTAACAGCAAGATAGTCCTCTGACAGTGCTAGCAATGAGCAGCTCCATGTCCTGTTGCAGCTCTGCAAGACAATATATTTCAAAGCCCTGCAATGCACAGATAAGCTCTCTTTATAAGCTTTGGCTGTCAAGTTAAATCTCTGAACCAATTCCATACACAGAACTGAGCAAATAACTCGGATGAGAAGAGCACTGCACGACAGGCAGCAGGGCAAGTTTCCTCCTGGCTTTCTGTTTGCTGGGGCTGAGGGAAATTGTGGGACAAAAGGGCACACCTGTCACAAAATCACCACCACACACAACTAGCTGAATGTATTTAAATGAAAGTGAATAGACAGACAGAGAGAGAGAGGAAACGAAGAAGAATGAAACAGAAACGATTGTAAAACCAAGAATTCTAAACAGTGTGGACCTGCCTTGGCTTCAAACCCAGAAAAAATGGCTGCATTATTTTAGCCCAGTTATGGCTATATCCATTAGTAAGAACACAATACATATTTCTAACTAGTATACATCAAATTAATTGTTCACAAGCAATGCTGAACAATGTAACAAGGACCAGAAGCCACAGGTAGTTTACTCAGAGAGGGGTGAGCATATGGAATGTGTTAGTCACGTTGCTGAAGCTGAATCATTGGGATTTTAAGACCCAACTTAACAAAGCTTTGGGATCAATCTGCTACGTGGAACCA
Organism: Polyodon spathula; assembly: GCF_017654505.1. NCBI lineage: Eukaryota > Metazoa > Chordata > Actinopteri > Acipenseriformes > Polyodontidae > Polyodon > Polyodon spathula. The sequence continues at coordinate 20,510,226 of NC_054552.1, read as the reverse complement.
ACTCACCATTGATGGGCCAAATGGTCTCCTCTCATTTCTAACTTTTCTAATGTTCTTATGTATCATATAGTAGTGTACACAAGCGTGGTGAATGGAAATGTATTTCAGTAAATATGGAATGTTAATGGCCATTTGCTCTTGTGGATTAAGTACAATTGTGGCTCAAGGCTTAATATTAGACATCCTGGCTCAAGATCCTCGAACAATGAATACATAGAAATGTGAACTATTGTCCCTTACAATCAGCCATTTTTAATGTATACTGACACACACTGTTAGCGTGCACAGTTGACATTAGGATTATAATCATGTGAAAGAGATGTTGTCTAAGTGTTACATTAGAAACCCCCAATATTAGTGTTTATGTAAGTGACTTGATCCATCAGCCTTGCTTTGTCAGGTGTCAGGTATTTCTGTATGTGCTGTGTCCCCAAGAAACCCCCTTACACCCCTGCTCCCCTCCCCTCCCCGGGAACCCCAGTTTTGGTACAACTGGGTTAAGCCATACTCCTAACAAACAACTGCTTGTATCTAAACTGAACAGATCAAGGTATTTCCTAACTTCAAGACAAAGAGGGCGCAGAAGTGGGGCTCCACACAGAGTGGTCTGTGATCTGAAATCACTGCAAGGAAAAACTCCTGCACTAAATTTAATGACAAGCCTACTCGGTGTATAGTTTGAAGCATGTATCGTTAAATAAGGCAACAATCCAAGTTACAGCTGTGTGACAGCAAAAAAGATAAGAAATCTCTATTAATTGATCAGAGCTTGGCAGGAGGTATTGCTTTGAACAACTCTCTCTTAGCAACAGCTGTGGAATGTGTGAGGAGGCTTTATTAAAACAGCGGCACAAAATACCAGCATTGGGGAAATAACTACCTAATTTAATCATCTGCACAATAAGAGTATAATAAAGCATAAGAAAATGTACGAACGATAGGAGGCCACTTGGCCCATTAGTGCACCTGTTGTTCCTAGCAGCTGATTGATTTTGAAACTTTGTCAAGTCGCATGTTAAAGGACTCCAGTGATTCAGCATCAACAATGTCACAACTCTGTGTGTCTCCTACCCTCTGTCCTCCAACTCTTTTTAAAGATTTTAAAGACTTCAATCAAGTCCCCTGTAATTATTCCAGGTTCTGGCTTACATTATTGAGTAACAAAATAACAACCCATTTTGAAAATGTCCTTTTGGCAATTTACAAAAAAACAAACAACTTTGTGCAAAAAGTTTCAAAGCATTGTTCTACAGTCTTTTAAGGTCTGCCCAAAAGCTGGCTCACTGTCACTGTTGAGTTTACCAAGGCCCTGTATTGTCTCAAACAGTGTAATCCATGTGTCTGTTTGTCTTCATTAAGAAAGGCACCTACTTAAGTGAAAGCGAGTAGTCGTTCTTGCTGGTCTCACTGTTCCTCACCAGGTAGCTGGCCTCTTTGCACAGGCGCAAGAGGTTCTCTGCGTCCGTCCTGCTGATGGTGCCGTGGTACCAGCTGCAGGAGAGAAACACTTTTTACTGGAGCACACTTGTATGACGGCTGGTTTACATTTGCCATGGTATAGTTTTAGTGTAAACATTGTGTGACGTGTACACAGTCAGACAGTGTCCCTATACATACCCAGCTTATAATATCATCAATAGTTTAAGCAAGTTTCATCATTGGAAAATCAGGTCATCACATAATGTATATGCAAACGTGACATACACTCCACTACATCCTTAGCTGAAAAGACCAGTGGGCTATAAACCTGAGAAAAACAAATGATGTAACTCACACAGCTGCTTATTTATTCTTACATAGCCAATAAAGAGTGTAGCACTTTGCATGGGCTCAGAAAAGCCACAGAGGACACAATGGCACTGTTGAAGCCCAGACCACACTGGCTGGTTTTAGACACTCCGATTATTACTAATCCTGAACTGCTTTATATACGGTAACATTAGGTAGTCAAAGAGTAGTGCAAACCAGTTGGAGAAGTGTTAATATCAAAATGGTAGAATGGTGATTGAATAAGCCAAGGCTTCCAACACAACACAGAGATTGACAAACTGCTCATAGGTTATTAACCAATTGATATGGGCAAATGGACATTAACACTATTAATGTGTAACCCATGTCTTGTTCTGTACCAGTAGCACAATTCAGCACTCTACATCAGCTAGATACACCACAGCATGTGTGGACATAACCTGCTCAGCGACTTTAGAATAGCCTCATTAAGACTGTACAGTATTTAGAGATCCATACTTGAGCTGCACATTTTTGTGCTCCATTATCCCCAGGGTAGTCACTTTAGAGCGACATGGTATGGGCCTGCAATCAACAGATCTGGTCTATGCTTCATGTTGTTGGAACCTCATAACTGAGGAATAACTGCAGCCACTTGAAGGGCTCTCAGTATCTACCCAGGATCTATCTCTGTGCTCCAGAGCACAGTCTGACTTACAACTGGTTTTCGAGGGGTAGGGTAGGATCAATCCTCTCCCCCAGGGAGGCGCTGTGTTCTAGGGAGCCAAGCTTCACGCCTGACAAGCTCCCACTTGAGTGGCGCTGGGGGGGGCGTGCCTTGCCCTCCTTGGTGGGCGACACACGTGATTTCTCAGAACCATCGAACTGGACTGTGGAAAGGAAAGAGAAACACTGTGAGGGGCACACATTGTCTTGGAGACGCTAGTTCTCTAAAAGAACACTCTGTAACACTGTGGTTGTTCGTTTCATTTTTTCCTCTTGAAAGCTCTGAGGGGTACTAGATTTATTTTGGTTACCTTACTCTCTTTTACTGCTCGTTCAGATCAGGCAGACATGCCAGGAATTTTCCCTTCTGTACCGTTCATGCTGGTTGTGAATTATGACTAGTAGCAGAAACTGCAGTTCTTGGCACCTCTTCAGTTGGTAAAGAAGTATATTGCTGAAGTGGTAATGCCAAGCATGCTATTGGGCAGAATGTAAGAATTTTACAAAAAATATAATATGGCATGGATTTTCCAAACCACCATCATTAGGTCCCCATTAAAAGAATAAAAAATAAATAAATAAAAAACAGGAGGCCTGATAAAGACTCTTTCTGCAACATGTAGGTTCTAAGTTACAAGATGATGAAAAACCATGGTGGGATTCTATCCCTTATTCCAAATCTGGGCATTAAAATAATTTTAGTAAGTCTTTGCTGCAGTATAAATCTGTGCTGCAGCAGTGTAAGTGTTAAAGTAATTGAACGCCTCCAATATCCTTGATTTGGCTCCCGTTCATACACAGTGTGTGTATTAAATGAAAATGTTTGTCTGCATACTTCCCTTAGTGGTGTGGATGAATGTCTCCCAGTTAAAGGGGAGAGAACATTATGTTGGATATGTGTTTAAACATTGGCTCCCTATATCTTAGTAATTGATTACATTTCCATACCACAAGGTAGAGAGTGCCTTTAGTGGAAGCACATTTCAGCATAAAACTGGGTACAGCTACAGCTCTGAACTGAGCACATCAAAGTTTGGCACTAATATAATCTCATTTAATATAGTGACCCTTTTCTATGGTTCACTTTATACTTCTCTGATATAAACAGTATCTATTACACTGTGCACGCCTATTCAAAACATATCATTGGGATAAAAAAAATGCTTTGTACTGAATGCTTGAAATAAAATGATTTATGGTTTCAGGAGACACTTTTTCACAATTTTTTTTTTTTTTTACTGTACCTATTTGTGTCATGGTTCTTTTCATTTAGATGGGACCCCCCCCCCCCCCCCCCCCCCAGATAACTGAACTTGTCTTGTAATGAGGTACAGTAATGGGGCCAGAATCAATGAGAACACTATATTGTCTCAGTATCTAATTTTTGTTTGGCAGTGATGCAGTCCCTGGCAGTTACCAGAGATAGACTGGAATTAACAAACTGAGCTTGCAAGCGCTGCCCCCCCCAATAGTAGAAATACAGCATTTGATGTCTAGTTATGTCGTGCAAATAATTTCTGATAATGAATATTACCTAGAGCTGATATGATTAGGTCCTGAAGCAAGATTGATGAGCATAAGCATAATGTCTTGCATCTGACCAAGTCCCAGTAAATTAGCAATGTTTACAATGGATGGTTCCATATATAATATAGTATTCCTAAATACAGAAATTGTCCCATCTTTAAATAAATTGAAAAAAAACCAAACGGCCAACACAATCCCACAAGTAGAGTAGTGCCCCAGATAATCTCAATTCACTACCAATGCACAAACTGAGCTGGACATTTGATTCCACAAAAAAAAAAAAACAGCTGTAAAAAACAGTTCTGAAACTGTTCCCAAATTCTCCACAAGGGGGCCCCCCATCTCCATTTCTCATTTGGTTGAATCAGTTGTGGTTATTCGATGACTTGTTGTCAATTCTCTTTAGGCACAGCACATTGCAGGGAGAGGGCTAGTCAGTACAGGCTCTGTAGTGACCAGGGGAATCCTGTTGCTGAATTGTTGTTTATATTTCTGTGTTTTTTGTTTCCACGTTAAGCTGGAAACCTCAGAGCAAGCAGACCTGTGTGAAGAAGATTCACACTGTCACAACCAACCCCCCCCCCCCCCCCCCCCCCCCCTCCCATCAGCTCTGATTGAAAACAGCCAAACCAAAAGATTTTTATTCTGATTTTCACCCTAATTTAGAATGTCCAATTATACAGCCACACCGCAGACAATCCCCAAGAGAAATTAAAGCAGGTGGGCATCCTCCAGTCCCATGATCAAGCCAATTGCCTGACCCTGCAGCTGGAGACAGATCTCTCTAGCAAACTAACCCCTGTGTCACCCTGCAAGCCAGTAAAGTGAGAATGATGGATGAGAAGTGTCGGTCTTGACACAGCCCTGCGAAGCTCAGCTTCCAGGGGACTCCCTGTCTCTCTTTATGATGAGGCTGCTTGACCTCTGACCCCTGGGGAAGCGTCATGAGCACAAATGTATATGGAGCGAGCGCCCAACAACATAGAAGCAGACAGGACAGCTTTGGGTTTTATTCCCTTGGAAGTTGCTATTTCCTGCGGCACCCTGAGTCTTTCAGAAGCATTAACAATTGCTACTCTCAATGTAGTTAGCTACTGTGTACAGAGTCTCCTCCCACTAGTAATAGACTGTTAGTTGTTACAGTTGTTTTCTGTAAATCTTCTGTCTCTTGTGTTCTCCCTATCCAAGTTGACAGACGCACTCCCTAAACATTTTTAAAACAAAATTTCCAAAAATATATTTTGTACCGATACTGCAGTAATGCAAATAAAGAAACGATAATATTGTAGTCCTTGTTTTTGTTTTTTTATTGAAAACTCAAATGTATTGGTCACAGGTTTCTCGTAATTCCCAGGCAGGCTACAACTAGCTGTGGTAGCTACCACATGCAGTATATTCACAATTAACTATTGAGACACCAGGAGCCAAAGAAATACAAGAAGCTTTATAACTTTAAGCACTAAATTTAAATATCATCCGTAATTCCAATTTTTTCAATGAGTAAAACACCCAATGTGCCGCTTATCTGGAGCGCTGCATACAATTACCACTCAGAGGTCCCTATTCTCCACTAAGCTCTAATGGTAAGGAATGACTTTGCTAATTTTTAAGACTCAATAATCACATGCTCTGTAATTGCATTGGTTGCACATTCTGCTGTTAAAAACATGTTTTTTTAAGTGGTGTAAACCTTTATCTAGCTTAAAAGAAAGGGAATTTTCATATACAATTTAATAAAGAGAAAATCCAAGCCCATAATCCCTTGTTGAGAAGTGTAAATGTAAGAGTTTAATCTACTTGACAGAACTGGTATTGCTTTAAATGAAAATGAATCCCTGAGCATAATGTGTTCTGGGGTGAAAACACAATACCCACAAGGATTATGTTTGCATTGAGAAATCTTGTTCCTGTTTTCAGGAATACATTTGGCAATATTCTGGATGCCACTTTTCTACCTGTAAGACTTAATTATCTGCCATGCAAACACAGTACTCAGAAAAATGTTCCACAAAGCACACATGAATCCCAGTAGTATTTACGTATGGGCTTGCATGCAAATATGGAATGCAAATGTATTCTGTTATGCAAACCCTGTAGTTGGAATACAGACTAAAAAAATCAGGATTCCAGATTTAAAATGCGTGTCACTTTCGGCCAGCAAAGTGGGATTCTGCAATTGCAATAGACAGCTCTAGAATGAATAGTGGCTGTTGTAAGTGGATTGGGTCTATTAGTGACCCAGACACTCATCAAAGCCCCCCAATGCAGAAGGAGCTCATGAAGCGAAGCTTTTTATTAAGGAGGTAGGGTACTTTTCATGTAACTATTAAACTCCATAACCACTGTTCACAGATGGAAACAACAGTGATGTACAGTAATGGGCCAATTATGACAAACCAGTAGCAAAAGGTCTTGATGCATTACTTTGGAGATACAGGAACATTTCCAGCAGATTTTATCAGCAAGGAATGTTGGAGATATCTTTGCTTCAAGATACATTTTCACAATTTCACCTCTCATTTAAATAGCACGCATTTTCTGTTCTCCATTCTACAAGGGCACCTGATAATTGCAAAATGACAACAACCAGACTGTGCAAGCTATGACTACCCTCACGGAAATAATGCAGCCTAATAAATCCCAAAGAAAAACCAAAACAGGAGGTTGCTAAATGGCAGCTATTTGGTATCATGTTGATACAGTGGTGACCAACAGTAATCATTTCCTAGTGGTAGTTCACATATTCAAAACTATTTTGTTGATACTTAAATGAAATCTGTTTGAAACACTTTCACAGTGTGATTTTTGCACTGAATTGCATTGAAATAAAAGCTTATTATTACCATAATTTATAAGTTCAACATTAGTTTGATGTCAAATGTAAAGTAATTTAATATTGATGACAATCAGTGTAATGTACTGTGAAACGAGAGTGATCAGACTTGCTGACAGACACTACAGCTGCCCTGAGAGAACATGAAGTTCTGCATGTAGCGGCATCGACTCCCAGCCTCAGAGACTGAAACCCAACACTTCACATATCTGAAGAAAGAAAATGATCAAAGAGGAGGCATCGGGTTACACACCACCACCGACAACCACAACCACTCGCTGTGTTTAAAACCCATGAATTTCATTTCTAATCCCAGGCTGCAAGTTTTTAAAATAATCTTAAAAAATGAAAATACCCTATGGCATATCAGTGTGTCTAAAAGGAATGAGCAACAAATGTATTTATTTAGCCTAGATCAAAGACAAATTAGAGGGGACATGACTGAAGTCTTTGAAACCTTAAAAGAAGTTGAAATAGCTAACCCTAACCTATATCAAGAGCCATATAGAAACCAGGACCAGAGGACAAACGTTGGAAATAATGTGGAGGCAAAGTTTTGAACTTGACAAAGTTTTGAGATCAATCAGCTGCTAGGAATTGAATGAGCTTAGATGGGTCGAATGGCCTCCTCTCGTTCGTAAATGTTTTTATGTTCTAATGTTCTTCAGTTCACTGAGGTGGAGTAATTCACAGAATAGGCATTCAGTACATATCACACTGACCTTACCTTGATGATTCAAACCAGTAAAATAAAGTTGTTAGGTACCCATAAAGTCACTATTAAAAGGAACACAAATTATGCCCTGGCAAACGCACCGTTATGTTCTTCGGAAGTAGTCTGGCAAGAGGGTACTGGGGGGGCCTCTGGCAGTGAGGGGGCTTCCCCTCCCTCCTCTGTGGGGGGACTGCTATTGAGCTGGCCCACTGGAGGGGGCCAGGGCAGATCCTTGATCACTTTAATCTCTACTGAAGACAGGCAGCATCCACACAGGAGACAAGCAGCAAGGGGAGAAAAAAACAGAGAGAAAAAAGAACAGAAAGAAAAACAGAGACAAAGTGAGGAAACAGAGGAGGAAGACTGGAGGTGATAAATGCACAGAAAAGCTGCATTTCCAATTAATGAACACACTGCTGAAATAGCATTTTCAAAGCAGGCTGATTGAACACATAGAACTCAGAAAGGGATGTCACAGGGTCAGAGAACGTGAGTACAGGTTTGTACTTTAAAGCATGGCGAGGATAGAATTACATTTAACAGTGGGCTACTCGATACGAACAGCACTAGACAAGAACAGGCTTGTGCATGCACCTGAGAGAGCAGTATTGGACAGTGGAGACATGGTATAGGTGCAGTGGAGTTGTTTAAGCTGAGCTCTGTGCCACTGTATGGTCTAATTATTTAATTGGAACATACAGTACACTTCCTAACTAATTTGATAGAAACACATCTGCTGCTGGATACACTGGTGTTTGGAAATCTTGGGTGATTGCGGCTTGGGAGGTGTGTCTGGTCCAGATCATGTTGAGATTGTGATGATGTTGCACCCCATAAGACTGCTGCTCTACATACAGATACAACACCAGCACCACCAACAATTCACATTTCTATAGCACCTTTCATTACCCAAAAAACAAATGAAAATTAAATTAAATCAATTAAAAATGGTCTAATACAGAAATGCAAACAGAGATACACATTTCAATGGTATAATTAGAACTGCTAAGATTAAAAAAAAAAATAGTTTGTAGAAATAGAACAATGAAAAGATATATTTAAAAAAATCAATACAATTGTGTGTGTGTGAGACTCTGGGAGCGTTATTTGCATCATACTCATATTGCAGTTTTCTGTGTGGCCATCCAAACTACTGTCTGGCTAATTTGTTTCTAATAATATGGCAATGCAGATTATTTATATTCCTTACTCTTGAGAATGATCTCCCTGTGACTTGGTTTTGCAGAGACCAGAACATTACACTAGAAAAAGATCACTTCTAACTACTGTATTTACAGACCATTTATACAAACTCACAAGCAATGGAGATGAACGCAAATAGATTAAACAAGGAAGGAAGAAAGAAGATTACTCCCATTAGGAATGGTTTTAGAACCTCACAGCATGTAAACCTAGATCCCTAGCTTCATTTCCCTAGGGCTGTACTAGTTGAGCCATCAAGTCTATGGTCTTTATCATGGAGTCATGGTCAGGTCAAATGGAGCACAGCCAGCTGTTCCACACATCCAAACCAACGATACTTGATCCCACATAAGCTGCCTTGCTGCTAGGCATTTAGAGTTAAGATTGTAATTTAAATTTCCCACAAAAGATTACAGTGTAATTAAATATATCACTAAATAGCTCCCAGCTCTCCTGAAAAGACTGCCTTTCATTCTCATGGAACAAATGCAACTTGACAGCCGCTTTAAAGAAAGAACCAATATGCTTCTTTCATGATGCAGGAAAACATCACTTTCCTTTTTTTCCCCCCAACATTAAAACCCCAGACTCAAGCAATATACTGCAGAATATGTGGCAACTGTGTTAAATAAACAACAACAGCCATTAATAGGCCATGTGTCACCTGCATGTGTATTTGCCACTTTAAGTTTGCATTACAACTGATTGATCTTGGAATAAAGTCTCTAAAACAGGCAATCTGAACTGCAGATTATTTATCAAGGAGATGTTTTTTGGTCCTACAGAAAAGCATCTTATGAAGTCAGCAGGGGACCAGGAAGTGCCAGTGCAGCCCAGGAGTGAAGATCTCAGTACATTGAAACTATCTTACTTATGCAAAATAAAGACATTGAAATAACAGCATATAGGAAAGCTGCATTACATTTGAAAACAGTTGCTTGATTTACGGTTCACATTTGGACATTGGATGATTTAAGTTAAACTATGCTCCTGATTCCAGAAGGAAATGCCTTTTACTCTTACAAACCATCCCTTCCATAAACCTTCTGCATCCCAACTGCCTTCATCTTGCTGACATCAAGAGGAATCTTCTCCATATCAAGTCAAGACTGCTAACTTAAAACTTTGGTCAATGATTAATCTGATATATCTTATTAAAATGCCACTTCAAATCAATAAAAGATAAAGAAAACAACATGATGTTAATTTGAAATGATATAATTTGCAACTTGAGTTAAGAACCCATCAATGAATGGAGTGTACATAAAATCTCAACTCTGCAAACTAGACCATCCTGCGGGTTCTGCAAGCACTGTTGTGGGTCTGCAGGTTTGAATCTCAATTTGTGGATCAGATTCGTTTGGGTGGTCTCCATCATCACAACTGTTGCATGAAACTGGGTTTACTGTATTCTGCTGGTGTTAATATAGAACCTCTTGACATCCAGGCATTTATTTAAAACACGTGAAATTCTCCCTTTTTTTCTTTACAGACCACCGTCATAGCGCATTCATAAATATTGACATGTTTTTAAAGGGAGAGGCAGCATTTTTAAGTTACAGACGCCTAACCCCAAAAAACAGATGCCAAATGATTATTTGTTGTTGCATTGGTGACCAATGTAGTTGTAGTCTGGAGCCCTGTTAAACCAGCTGACATACCTACTAAATGAAAAAAAGCACTGCTAAACTTTATATAATTAATAACAAAAACATCAAATACATCAGAAATCATCATGTTCTGCTGTCATATGCAATGGAAATGCCAATCCGCATAGTCCTTTCCCCAGGAGAATAAAGAATTCAATGAAGTACTCTGGCTTCATGTGTGGACACAGCACTCCTGCAATGTTTAATCAAATACACTAGTAGACTGAACTGATTAGAATTGTATTTCTTATTCTGACAACGATCTTGCACTACACCCCAAAAATGTAAGTTATTCAATTTTTTTCCTTCTGCACTTGTACCAACAGGAGCAAAGTACAGTACCAAACAGACTTTGTAGTTTTCAGCAGACTGAAAAGGAAATGCAAGACTAAAAGAATGAAATATGAACTGACTGCAGGTCATAATAATTAAACTTGCTAGCGGGCGATCCTTTAAATTAAAGAGGATACTGTTGAGCTTCTGCTGTGTGCTGGCTGCATGAATCAGTGTTGCACTTACCAACTGTTCTGTGCTGGCTGCACATTACCATACACATTCTCTAATGGGCTTACTGTTGGCTGAAGAAAAAGTGAAGCCCGATAGAGTAAATGTCTATTACACCTTAGATGTCTTGTTTCTGAGAACATAGAGGAAAGCTTATTTTTGTGAAATTGAAAAGGCACTAGATGACTTCTGTTTAAAAGCTTCTGCTGTGTGGCAAAAACCCGAAAACGTTTCAATAAAGGTCCAAATGGGAAAGAGCAGAGACCTAATTCAGTGCTAATGAAATACACTGGTCAACCAAGGTGTGCCCTGTCCAAGTCTAGGTCTGGACTGGCCTATACTGCTTTTGACAACACTTGGGCATATACTTGGATTGAACCAATCTTGGACTTTGACCTTCACATGATAAACAAACTTTGGCTTATCTTTGCAGCAACACGGAACTCTATTTATCCTCATAGCAGCTCTGACACAGACCAGATTTAAGTGGCTGTCACAGCTGAATACCAGATTCAGTTCTGCTTGTGGTAATCATTTCTTTCCTGACAGGACAAGTGCTTCCAAGATAACAATGCTGCATCCAAATGGGTCCGCTATGAAGAGCACAGCAGGTGGATTTACACACCTCTGTTCATCTGCCCAATCCTAGAATCCCAATCTAATTCAGGCTTTACTTCAGAACTGTACAGCTTCTAATGAGGTATGGCTGACAGGCAGCAGCACTCATAAGAAAGAGTCTGACAGTGCAGAACTGTGGTATGGGAAACACACACACACAAGCATTGCTTCAAAAGAGTGTTGGGATAAATATGTAAATATTCAAAAAACATTGCTAGAAATGTGTTCCGTGGAAACAATATTCATATAACAGATTTTGTAAATTACTATCATCAGGATATCAAGCAAAGGAAACCAATGCCTATATGACATCTGAAATGAATAACACATTCTAATGCACAGAAGTGTGTTCCTCTGTTGCTTAATAAGTCTGACGGTGTACCCTCACAAAATACTTTTTTTAAACTGTAATTGTACTAATTATTCCCTTGATTTCCGGCTAATATTCAAATATTTACAATGTGAAAGAATATTCAAACATAAAAAACCCTGTTTGTTCTAGCGCTACTTCAAAACAAAGCAGATCAATGCAGGCTTTATCACCCTAGATTTCATACTCATTGCTTTTGAAGTAGTAATGAAATAAATAAAATACATCCAAGAGCTATCCAGGCACCGCTCAATAAAGCATTCACATTTAAGAGCTGTATCACCTGTACTACTGACCCCAAAGTCAGTGCAGGTATCTAAACAGTAAAGCAGGCTGGAACGATCTTAGCACAATTGTTAACCAATCAAACTGCCTATCGCCACTCTACAGGGGAAACAGTAAAAAGGGGGCAATGAGCTAACTGTCAAAACTAAATTAACACAGCACCCCTTCACACGTTAAACACAGCCACAGCTCTAGATTAATTATGAATACATACATGTTTTTTTAAGAGAAGCAAAATGAATTGACTCACTCATGTAGTCACATAATAGTTGTTTATAATCTCTTATTGTTTGTTACCTTTATCCAACCACAGTTAATCAGGTAGGGTACTACTTAAATTAAAAGTGATTGTATTAATTAACAGACAGTGGTATCAAAGCATGTCTACACTATTCCCCTCCCCCCAACAAAAATGCCCAACATATATTGTATGCATAAATAAAATGAATAAGTGAGGGATCAATACATTAAATATGAGCCCATGTTAAAATCCAACACCTTTACAGTTAGTGACATTACAATACTGATGTATATAGGGAAGAGCTACAATTCTCAACTGAATTTAGCATACACTGAGCTACTGTCACCTTGCAAGACCTTTACAAATGAAAAACGTTTTAAGGAACGTTGGTTGAGGAGCAGAGAATGGTGGCTCATGGGTGGTGGCTCATTCTCCTGACAGGAGAGCAGGCAAATTGATGGGCTGATGGAAGGCTGGATAGCTGGAGCTCTCAGGGCACTTGTGAAAGTAAATGCTGTCCACGAGTCCGCAGTCTAGAGGGGATGTGAGCAAATGCTCTCATACACAATGTGTCTGAGTACAGATAAGGCACGCGGCACACTAATCTAGCGGGCACATTTACACACATGAAAGGGTCTGTCGGGGAGGTTATCAGAGATGGGGAGTTAAACACATGCCAATCAGGGGGAAAGAATAGATCGCCGTGGGGACAAAGCTAGATTCTGAGAGGCACATTTTAGATTTTCAGAGCCTGTATTAACCCCTTTCCTGCAGTATTTGTAGGTGCATGGGTGTGATATCCTGTACAAATTACTTATTTTTAATATATGTATAGATGACACTTTCATTGGTTTTAAAGTTTAGATTTTCTTTTATTTTGCTATCAAGGGTCATGCTATGAATTTCGCAGCACAGCACAGGACTTTTAATAATGTTACACTATACAAGCATATAGTTGCAGTTAGTGATCACTTCACATCTGGTTAGAGTTGAGAAGTTGGAGTTGGAGGAGTTGGTCACTAGCTGAGCAGAGAAACCAAGGGAAAATGCAGTAAGGCCCATGTATGGTTCTCTATTGAATTACTGTCTGGACTGGGTTTGCAAAATATTGTGACAAGCAACAGAATACATTTCTAGTGTTCCAAATGACATTCAAGGAACTTTCAACACAGGACAAGGCACCTGTTGTCAATCACACAATGTGTGGTGAGTTATGAAGTCCTGCTTACTACACATCACAAGTGAATATGCTGTAATGACCTTTATAAACACCTGACATCATAGCCCTTCTGGTTAATTTAAAAATGTAATCTTGCATCTGCAGCCATTATCTTTAAACAGATATCAGAATCATAGAGCTCACACTGCTTCTCCACTGTGCATTGTGACATGATTTATTTCAGTTTACAGAGTTCTTCAAAAGTTAATAGGAATGAAGTTCATACTTAAAGGGAATATAGTTTATATATTAAAAAAAAGTCTGATAGCTTAGCAAAAAAAGTTTACCATCATTGTGTGCAAGTTTTCCCTTAGGCAGATGCATTGCATTGCTGCTTGGATGCAGTCTGAACATTAAAACACATTTTCAGCATCAGTACCTTGGAGGACTGGGTGGGGCCAACACAGATTTACTGTGACATATTACCACCACTGCAATCAGCTGAATTAGCTATGGGAAAGGTGTACGTTTTACATGGAATAGTAATGTTAAAAAAACATAAGCCGGATTAGAACACAAAATCTATAAATATACCAGTGATTTGTTCTTTTGTGAAATGTCTGGAATTCATATTTCTATTTCTGATTCTTGTAGTCACGATTTTAATGAGCTTAAAACTTGCATAACAACACTAGAATGGATACAAATAACATGCACCATAAAGAAAACCTGGTGCTGCAGTTCCATGCTCAGACAGGTCTCAGGGGTAGATCTTCCCTCTCTCTGTTTATTTGTCACATTATGTATTGTAGAATAACAAATCCCTATTCCTTCTGTATACAGAATGGTGCTCCGATGCCTCACTCTAGGGTGGTGTTTCGGCTAATTCCTTTGACTTGTATCATTAATCGTTAACAGATCAGCAGTGGGATGTGCAGGTCAAACTGGTATATGAATAATTTAATAGAATACATGTACGTTCCAGGAGTCCTACCAGGAACATGAAACGGCATGGGGCAATCGAGACTGCAGCCATGCAAGCACCTCACACAGCCACTGTGTCAACATAACCCTTTCTGTGCACGCATGACTAGACCAGACATATCAAACGAGTTTAAAACGTTTTAATTCCACAAATATGCTTCCGTCCAAAAGCTTCTTTGAATGGATACGCTTGTAGCTGCTTTGTGTCAATTTCAGGAACGAGTCAAAAACACGTCCGTATGCTGAACTTTATCTGGATGTACATAAGAACTTAAGATAAACAAGTATGTATTTGTCTTTTGTGTGGGCTGTTGCAGGAAGCCCTTGACCCTTTTATATCCTCTTACTCGCACAGCTCTTCTTGCTGCCAGGACAAATCACAAATGTGTCAGCTGTCATTCCAATGCAAAAAGTCAGGTATTACACAATACCCTGCAACAGCAGCATAGTAATTCAAACGCAAACTATGTTCTAGGAAACAAATAGAATGTAAGGTGCTTTTCTGATATAAAATCAAAATGATCAAATAGTGCAGACAAGGATATTTAGTCATTTTACTTCATATTCTCTACTTTGTATGTCAGCCAGCATATATAGACAAGTGGAAATCCCCAACTCTGTCATGTGTACTGACAGATTATAAAGATTTCATCACGATGTGACCAAACAAAGTAATAGCTTACAAAGCTCAAATAGTTTCCATAGCCTTCCAATACCGATAGAGACATAATACTGGGATTATTATAGAAGATTCTGGAATTTTCTAATACCTAATGTACAAAATATATTACACTGGATAGAGATACATGAAAACAATACCTATTCCCTTGTATTTCAGTTACTATTTGCCAGTCTGTTCTAATTACTTGGAATCGCAGCAATACCAAGACTAATCCTGCATGGCAGGCTGAGGCAGCTTCTGGACACCCTGCAATGGCAGGCTATGCTTAATGGCACCACTCACTGTGATAACCTGAACTGAACATCTGATAAGAGGCTCAGCGAGTCATCCTGCTCTTCTTCTGTCACTCTGCACCTGTCATTATGTGGAGGTTGTGGGGAAATTACTTACAGAGCTTTTGAGGGGAAGATTGCTTTTCTGTACCTAATCACCCATAATTAAGGTGCTATCTAAATCTCGATTTCGTGGAAATCGTTAAATCGAGGGGTCACCGCGTAATTCACCTCTTTTAGGGGACAGTGCATACCGGACAAGTACAAAGAGAAAAAAAAAAGAAACCTTGTTTAAATGAACTACTGCACAACGCAAGCGACACAAGCTACGTATCTTCCTTCTGTAGATAGGCTTTTTTTTATTCGTTTGCTGTCCTGTGTGCATTGCATTTAGGCAAAAAAAAAAAAAAAAAACGTCCTTTGACAAATAACATTTACAAAAAAATACTGTTCAAATGACAACGGTGCTTTAATCAGCCTATCAGTGCGTCTGTACTGGCTTTTCTGTGACCTGTAATGTACAGTAGGGGGTGGGACAAAGTCAGTGCTGCATTGTTTTGATTTAGTTGCTAAAATTTAGTTTTCAGCATTGGAGCTAAAATATCAGAAATGAATGACAAAGCAAAAAAAGTGAAGTATATTTCAGCTGATGAGTGTGTCAAATATTTCCCAAAGAACTGTACATGCAGATGGAGGCAATTGTTTTCCACATTTTGTAATGTGTCTTTGGAAAAAATACTATCAATCGCTACTTAGCTTCAGAATCACACATTCAACGAAAGGCTACTACAGAGGCTGCTGAACGGAACGTAAAATAAACAGTTTTCAGAAAACAAACTGGAAAGTCAGGGCAGACAAAAAGTATTCCTGTCAGTTGTAGCCAGGTTAAATCAGTACTACAGGTATGATCTAGCACAGCCACCTCGATTGAAACAGCCTGCTGCTTACTTTTTAAACGCAGTTAGAATTTTAGACCCGGGCATGTTTCTTTGTTTTGACTCGGTACTAATAAAATAAACTATTGTATGGGACAAACAACATGACAACGAACATGCTGCATATATTGCACTTATTAAAATATGCCAGATGCCCGAGTTTTGGGACGGTTTTTAATTGATTTCCACATCTGTAGAACTTGGCAAAGCTTCCAACTAATTCAGTGGATGCAGGCGTGCAGTCTCAATGTATGGGGAAGTCCACACCAGGCACAGAATGTCGGCAGCAACAAATAACAGCACTCTGTTTTAGTAAGAAAGCAAGTACCATTATTTTTAGCCTTTTATAGTGCTCTGAAATACTGTCTACGTAGGTTTATTTAATGTTTAAACAGGCCTGCAAAATGTCATCAAAATCCTAATTTTATTCCATAACCTACCCATGAAAAAAAAATTAAAAATTTACCTCGATTTAAGTAGACCCTTACCCATAACTGATTACAATGTCCTGTTTTTAGACAGTACCATTAGTTATTAGTTAAACCGACTAGTACTGTAATGTACCAAAACATATTCAAAACTAGACAACAGATGACATAAAACTAGAAATGCACACACCAAATGTTATTACACACGTGATCAAAACATAAAATGAAGGGAAACACTACACACAGCTCCTTGTGATTATTTAAAGCGCCTTCAAAAAGCAACACAAGCAAACAAAACATCTGGCTTTCTTTATTAAGCATGCGTAAGTATATATTACTACAGGGTCTGGTGCAAATTCACAGCAGAAAATATGAAAGAAAAACAGTCATGGCGAAAATAACTGGGTACTGAAATACCAAACCTGTATTACACATTATTAAAAATGGGCGCTTCAGGCTGAAACCCTTACTGCTCTGAAGGCTAGAAGAAAGAGGGTATGAGGTGTGCTAGGGCTTGTGAAGCAGCATATGCGATTCTCATTGATAAATATCATGTTTTAATATGGGGATAACTGATCATTTGGAAATTAAAGGAAATAAGCCGTTTAGCAGATTTGTGCACAGTTCCTAGACATATACTTTATATATATATATTATATATATATATATATATATATATATATATATATATATATATATATATATACACACACACACACACACACACACACATATAATTTAAAATGTGTTATTAATAGTTTATACGTATTAAATGATATGATTTCCCATTTTGCAGATAATACAGTGTTCAATTGTATCCCTTTGCCCCACCACGATTGCCCCACCACAATTGCCCCATTGCCTTGCACTGTGTTCATTCCAAAGCACAGGGGTTACCTACATGTTACCTGACTACTGTCTATCACTGAAATTTAACTCTTTAACGACTGGTTTCTCATACCCCGATTTGCACATACATTAGGACGACTATATCTTTGTAAATTCTTCGACGAAGTAGACATCTATCCTGGAAAACCTGTGAAGCAAACAAATGTACAGTAGGCTGTTCCTGGGTCAGTGATTTTGGTGCAGATTTAAAAATTAATATTTAGAATATATTTAGAATATTTAGTTGGATCAAAACCTGAACTGCTTATGTCCCATGTCAGATTGGGTTATTATCCTGGTAAAATAATATATACCACCTCAGTCCTGTATGCCATGGGGATGAAAATACATTACAACACATAACACATTATAAAAATGGGGTAGATGTATAAAACAACATGACAGTTTGTCTAGCAGTGATACACACACTGATAGAGACAACTACTGTTCAGATAGCAGACACCATGTACCTGCAAATGCCTTGGAAATGCGGTCCTTCTTCCACTCCCAGGGCTGGTCGTACTCTTCAGGGGGCCGCTCATCATCCTGGGGCAGACGGCTCTCCCTGGGGGGGCGGCTCCCTCCTCGCTCTGGATCCGAGTCGCTCCCATTCTCCACTGGCTCATAGGGGGTGTCGTAGAGGTGCAGTGGCTTTGTTAGTCCTTCCTTCACACCTCGCACCCCACGTATTTCTGAGGACAACGCAAAAATAAGTCAGCATTCAACAACCATTCAATAACATATGAGCACGCATGTCACAAAGTGTAGTATGCATGTCTGTAGGGCAGTTGCTTTTTGTCTGAGCTGTTTTTCAAAACTGAAAAAAAAAGTGTCAAAAAACAGCTGAATATAGATGTTATTTTGAAGGCTGGTTCATTCTTCCATTAGGGAATCATTGCTATCTAGGCTCTATTGTCAAGCCACTCTCTGGATCCAGCTGTAGCTGGTCGCATTCCACGACTCTCTCCCAGTGATTGCAAGGCAGAAGCTGTGGTACCCCAAATATTAAAAAATTTTTAAGCCATGTAGAACGGTGTCCCTATTACATAAACCTGGTTTTAGGAGTCACCATTGCAGAAACACATTTTAAACATTGTATATATACTGTATTAAAAGACAATTATCTATAAAGGGTCTTTGTTGAGTACAATTTCAAATGATTAAAAATGGCTTTCATCTATATAATGTAAATTGATTGAAATTGTTACATTTAATATGCACATGTTTTTATAATTTGAATCCTGAATCTGCATGTAAATTTTAATTAAACCATTGATTGGTTGTGTTGCTGATGCTTTGATGTGAAGCCTATTATTAGGGTAGAGACAACAAGAAACCTACACTGCATAGCTTTCTCATGCCACTCTTCAACACTGTTTAAATCTGCACTCAGAACACCTCTAGGAATTACACATTATAAATTTTTTTCATAGCTGAACTGCATTCTTTTTAATTTTGAAACTGGAATGAACTTCTTGCATGACTTTGTTACATTCTCTAAACAGGGAGAGCCATTTCTACAGCAACACAAGCACTTTACATTACGTATAAAACATGAAGATGCCATTTGCACAGTAAGACAATCACATTATATAGTACATAAAAGATCAAATATTTAGGACCCACCTACAGTACTGTACAAGCAGCTGTTTACAAACATCAAACCCGCAGTCCTTGAAATTAATGCACTAATTCCCCATGTTTAAAACTCCCCTTTCTTTTCATTCTAAAATGTTTTCAATTTATCTTAAATGGCATATACTGTATTACACAGCAGAGGCGTATGACTACAATACATAAGAACATCAGAAAATGTACAATTGACAGAAGGCCATTCAGCCCATCTAAGCTTGTCTGGTTCGTTGTAGCTGATTGATGTCTGAATTTTGTCAATTTGGGTCTTAAGGGATCAAGTGATTCAACATAGGTAGGTAGATTCAACTAGGTAGCCCAATCCATACTCTCCCCACTCTGTGAAGAAGGGTCTTATTCCCTCTGTCATATGTCTATCTCCACAGTGTCCTCTGGTCTTGGTTTCTGTGCTGCACTTAAAGTAATGGTTAGGGTTAACTATTCTTTTAAGATTTCAATCACGTCTCCACCGATTCTTCTTTGTTCCAGGCTAAACAGACCCAGTCCTTTCAGCCTTACTACATGGCTCGTCCTTAGCTCCTTGGATTAGTCATCTCTGGACTCTCTCCAGGGCCAAAATGTCCCTTTGGTGCTGTGCCGCCTTGGCAAAGGGCATCATCAGGCTTTAAATGCATTAGATTCTTCAGCAGATATTTCATTTCCTAACTAATAAAAGAACCTTTAACCACCGTTGAACACAGACTTGATGCTGTCATCTAATTACAGCATGAACAACATTTTTTTTTGCAAGGCAAAAGGTGCTGTGGCACTGTTTATTTTTAATACAAAAAGAAAATATTTTTAACAAAAAAACACTGCTCACAGAGCCTAATAAAAAGTGTGAACAAAACAACTCATGAACACTAAACACAACCCTAAGGTCCAGCTGGGCAGTAGCCTTCATGGATCCTTATGCTCGTTTTTCTTTTTACTTTCGGTTTCTGTCGCTCTCCCATACTCTCCTCTGTACAACCACCCCGAGCAGGAAGAACTGCAGGCTTTATTGCATGGTCACCTTCTGCACAAGGTTTTTATTTACACACTGGCAGAGGATGAGCCGCCTAATCTCACCTCTACCAGAAACAAAACAACAACAAAACCCTGCTATGCCGTTACATAAAAACAATAAATAAATAAATAGTAATACAAAAGTAAATACAAAATATGCACTGAGGTGGGGAGTACCCCGTTCTTAAGCACCTTGCTCGTCCTCTACATATAAAACCTAACACATTTTATGGCAGGGCTTAGCCCTGCCCTCTTTTCATGTACAGGGCTTCTGGCCCTGTTACAGTGCTGTACCGCCGCTCTATGTCGTTATCCGTTTCTTCAATTTCTGTGAGATACGAATGTAACAGCTTTACATTTATTTATTTATTTATTTTTTTTAAACGTATTCTTATTTTGTTGATCATTAATGAACATTTCTGTACTGTGGGTGTTGTGGAGTGATTGAAAACGAGACATTTTGTGTTTGAATTGAAAGTCATGGTCTCGAGGAGTCGAATGGGTCAAAGTTTAAGTATATTTTCCTCTAGAGGAATTATCATTTTGACGTCACTACTGTGGCACTACGCCTTTTTTTCAAATGGCTCAGGATGCAAATATAGCCTTTATCCATGTATTTTTATATATATATATATATATATATATATATATATATATATATATATATATATATATATATATATATATATGTAGCGGTGGGGCAGCTATCAAAGACTGATGCGGACTGGAGGGGGGAGAGATGGAGCAAGAGATAGCACATAGTTAGATGCCTTGTATTGTGTAATATATTAGTAAGATATCAGTAGTGCATGGGTGCCGACTGTGTACAGCTGGGATTGGGTGGGAGTATAGTTAGTTGGGAATTGGGGGGCTTAGTTGACCAATAACCGAGCCCGGTTAGGCTATATTAGGGCGAACAGCGTCGCTGTTTGGGTTGGGTTATTTTTTAGTTTTTCAGGGTACATAAAAGAGCCATAAACAGTACTTTTAAGTGCCTTTCAACCACAAATGTTGTCTGCATCGCTATTTCGCCGTCGCTGAACTAATCTCCTGCTTGGAACCCACAGCATGCTCGGTTACAACGGTGTCAGATCAGACAAGTGGATCGAGTAATGGATCCAGCAGAGACAGAGGGAACCCATCCGGGGGAGTTGTCGCCTCAGCTCGGAGCGCCTGTTGGGAGCAGAGAGTGGGCTATGGCTTGGCTGAAGTCAACAATAATAATTAAAGTGCTCTGGAGGTGCAAAGAGAAGATGCAGCGGATTGAACAGAATCTCTGGTGGAGGAGAGAAGGAGCAGGAAGAGGAGGTCTACGAGGAAGCACGGAGTGGGGAAATCGACTTCACAATGCTGCCTGATAGCCAGACTGACATTCAGAGGGATGCGCAGCCAGGCAACAGATCTCTACCCCAAGCAAATGTCCCTTGCTGTCTACCCCGCAGTGCTCCACTCTCATCGGGGAAGAGGAACCTTCCCACATGGCCGATTAAGAGCATTTTGGAAAGCTCAAGCAGAAGAGAACTCCTGCAAACGACAGCTACAAGGGAAGCCAGCCTACTAATGGAGAACAGAGGGATGACATTTCATCAAGCACAGAGAGAGAGAGATCAGACACTGCAGAACACAGAGAGAGAGAGAGAGAGAGAGAGAGAGAGAGAGAGAGAGAGAGAGAGAGAGAGAGAACATACAGCAACAAGACTTGTCCCCTGCAAGGACGAAGGGAATCCAGGCGGCAGTTACAGATGGAGAGGGATGGGCCACAACCTGTCCTGCTTCCCCAACCACCTGCCCCTTTGCACGGACCAGTCCCAAAGCTTCACGTCTTTGGAAGCCTTTCTGAGTCAGTTTGAGTTAGTGGCTGAAGATTATGCCTGGTTCCAGTGCAAAAAGGCTTCCTGCTTGTCTCAGTCACTGGAAGGTGCTGCAGCAGAGGTATTGCTGGACCTCAGGCCAGAAGAGAGAGTGAATTACCCTGCCCTGGTTGATGCTCTGAAGTGCCGCTTTGGAGACAGCGAATCACCGTACCGCCTACAGGAGCAACTTCTGAGTAGATGCAGAGCTAGAGGGGAAAAACCAGGAGCCCTGGCCACTGATATCACTCGCCTCTCCCGCAAAGCCTACCATGATGAGCCCTCCAGCTTTAGCCAGATGATCGCTTTGGACACTTTCCTCCGCAGCCTACAGCCCCCAGAGATGTGTCAACAGGTCCATCTGAAGTGGCCCAGAACGCTAAAAGGAGCCCTTGCATGGGCCCGTCCATTGAAGAGATCACTGGACAAAGAACCACTACCACGCCGCCTTACTTCCAAGCCAGTCCAATTGGTGGAGCATACGTGGAGAGACCGAAGGCAACGACAGCGAACCAGAGTTCACTTGTAAAGTGAGAGTGGCTACTACCAACCCTCTATGAGTGAGAAAGCGAATCTGCTGGTGCGGACAGCCTGGGCACCTCTTCGCTGACTGTCGCCAACGAGAGCCCCGGGAAAAAGAGGTGCTGCAGAGACGGTGCTGGGTCACGCCAGCATCAGGAGAGACAAGGTGGCAGCTTGTGGTTCCTGAAACCCTCCAGTCGGAGATCCTGTGGGTTGTCCATGGGACTCCTGGGGTGGGGCACTCTGGAGTGAAGAAGTCTCTGCAATGCCTGCGGCAGAGTTACTACTGGAGCCGATGTCGGAGGGATGTCAAAGACCATTGCCGCAGGTGCGACCAGTGTGCTGCCAGCAAGGATCCTCCAGGGCGGTCCCATGCCCCCCTGCAGCAATGTCCAGTGGGTGGTCCAATGCAAAGAGTGGGAGTGGACACACACAAAGTACACCCTCGCTATAACACCCTTCATTATAACCAACCTTCAGCTCTAGAACCTGGCCCCTGGACCCCAAATAATAATAAAATAAAAAAGATCATATAAACACACACTGGCAACATCCCAGTCTGTACGCACAGGATGCCACCTCTGCAGTGAAGTCAACTCTTTTGTCTTAATAAAAAGCGCACACTGTGTAACTATGCCTCCGAAACAAAAATAATTTAATGTTGCAACAAAGCTGGAACCTATATTGACCGGTTTGAAAAAAGTAGTAACGTAGGTAGGCATATCTCGAATATCTTGAATACAGGTTGTCAAAAAGCACTGTTTTTTGGCTTGTTCAGCAGCCATGTGGCAAAGCAAAATTGATTAAACAAAAAACAACAAAAAAATTGAGGATCTGATGAACTTTCCATGTCACACTTTTCATGTCGGGTTGATTTGGAATAAAAACTCAGTTTGGGATTCATGCATGTTGGATTAAGATTTGGTGCACAAAGTTCAGCTTTAATTCGATTTCAATTTTTGCTTTTTGTACTGCGTTTTAATACTTTAAAGCAAAGTCAGAATACTGCATACATGAGACAAACAGGTACATACAATTCTAAGTTTTATTCTCACTCATCTCATTGACTTACTCCAACAGTTTATCATTCATTTTGATTCTCCTTTCGGTAAAACAAACCCCTCAATATAACGAACAACAGGTTCGTTACAGCGTTGGTGTACTGTATATATCTTAATTTTGCTGCGTACCAAACCATTTGTGCTTATACTCACATGAGAACCCAATGTTAAAAGGTATGAGTGAACTCCTGTTTACAAATTATCAATCATACTTTCTTTTTTTAATTATTATTATAAAGAATATTAAACATATTGTTGTAATATTTGTTCACTCTACTGACTTTGTTTACAACGATGACCACCAAAAACTGTTATTGCTTTGAAAGTTGTATGTTTTGGCACTCACTTTGCTGAAAAATTGGGGGGTAAAATGAGCAACAAATATCCCACCCAAAGATTCTACATTGGTAGTGTAAGACTGAAATAATACAACTTTACAGTAGTAAACTACAGTAGAACTACTGTGGAACAACTATACTTGTGGGATGTCTTGCATATTAAAATATTTTGCCTATTTTTTGCAGTGGAAGCGCCTATTTATTCAGGAATTCCAAAATACCTAGCTTGAAAGCTGTGGGGTAAAACAAATGATCCACACAACAGAATAGTTATTGAGTTTTTTGGTTTTTTTTTTTTTGGTTGGTCAGAGCATATCATCAAGGCTGTAGTGTTAATCTTACACCTAACTATAAAAATGTGTATAACCTAGGGTATTGACTGAAGTATGGTACCTGCTTCTGAAGAAAATAGCATGCAGGGAAACAATGAATACGGCAAACAGTGCTGTGAAAGGAAAAGACATGGCATCTTAAATAAATGCGATTACAGTCTGGGCAGGTGGCTCCCTCACAGTGCTTCTTTTGTGTGAAAATTAGTGCCGGGCTGATAGGGCTCCAGAGTTGAGCCCCACTTATTCTCTCTGTATGGCTTGTGTAATCGGCCTGCTTTGCAGTTGAAGGTGAAAAAACTCACTTTGCCAGTGCAATCAAAGCAGCGTTTTAGTCAGGAATACTTCAGCAGATTACTGAGTTTGTAACAACCCGCTTGTGTGATCTCCTGACAGTGCCCACACTTGCGAATTACATCTTTTCCGATTTATTTGATTATAAAGCTTTATTGTTAGCAAATCCCACCACAAATGTTTTGCGCTCTGGGAAGTGAGTGGTTTGAAACTAGAGCAGCTACAGGATCATCCACAGCAAATGTTGCAGGGACCACACAGGTATGGGTCACGTAAAACACACCAAAATAATAATTACATAGCAACATCAGAAAATGTACAAATGAGAGGAGGCCATTCAGCTTGAGTGATGATTTATTTTGCATTTTTTATTTAATTTGCAAATATAAAAAAAATGTATAGAAAGCACACTTTAAACTGCAATCTCCTGCCACCAGCCTTGGCCACGGTGCTACCCTTCCACAGCCCCAACAAGAAGTTTCTCACTTAACAAGTATTGTCTGCTTCCTGCGTTTCAATCAGTTACAGTGCCTATAGGAAGTATTCACCCCCCCTTGGACGTTTCACAATTTATTGTGTTACAACCTGAAATCTTGATGCATTTAAATGGGATTTTTTTTTTTTTTCCTTTGATTTATACACAACCTACTCAACACTTTCAATGTGTGAAAAAAAATGGGGGGTGAAAAAACAAATCAATTAAAAATAAAAACCTGAAAAGTCTTCATTAGATAAGTATTCACCCCCTTTGTTATGACACTCCTAAATAAGCTCAGGTGCAATATATTGCCTTCAGAATTCACACAAGTAGTTAAAAGGAGTCCATCTGTGTGCAATAAAAGTGGTTCATTTCAGATTAAATACACCTGTCTCTGTAAGGTCCCACAGTTGGGTAGTGCATTCAAAGCAAAGATGCTACCATGAAGACCAAGGAGCTTTCAAAACAACTCTGGTTGTTTTAAAGTTGTTGAAAGGCACAGATCAGGGGAGCACAGTCAAGTCGATCATTAAGAAGTGGAAGGTATACGGCACCACCCAGAATCTGCTAAGAGCAGACCGTCCCCCCCCAAACTGAGCAGCCGGGTAAGAAGGGCATTGGCCAGAGAAGCCACCAAGAGGCCAATGACAACTCTGAAAGACTTACAGCGTTCCATGGCTGTATGGAAGAGTGGCAAGAAAGAAGCCATTTCTGAAAAAAGCCCATGTAAAATCCTGCTTGGAATTTGCAAAAAGGCATGTGAGAGAATCTGAAAAGATATAGCAAAAGATTCTATGGTCCCATGAAACAAAAATTGAACTATTTGGCCTAAATGCAAAGCGTTATGTCTGGCGCAAACCCAACATAGCACATCACCCAGGTAACACCATCCCTACTGTGAAGCATGGTGGTGGCAGCATCATGGTATGGGGATGCTTTTCATCGGCAGGGACTGGGAAGCTTGTCAGGGTAGAGGGCAAAATGGATGGAGCTAAATATAGGTAAATCCTTGAGGAAAATCTGCTTCAGTCTGCAAAAGACCTAAGACTGGGACGGAGATTCACCTTTCAGCAGCACAATGACCCCAAGCACACAGCCAAAGTGACACTGGCGTGGCTTAAAAATAAGAAAGTGAATGTCCTAGAATGGCCCAGTCAAAGCCCGGACTTGAATCCGATTGAGAATCTGTGGCAAGACTTTAAGATTACTGTCCACCAACGATCCCCATCCAACTTGACAGATCTTGAACAATTTTGCCAAGAAGAATGGCCGAATATTGCATGATCCAGATGTGCAAACCTGGTGGAGACATACCCCAAAAGACTCACAGCTGTAATTGCTGCCAAAGGTGATTCTACCAAGTATTGACTCAGGGGGGTGAATATTTATCTAACCAAGACATTTCAGGTTTTTTTATTTTTCATTAACTGTTGTTTCACAATAAAAAAATTATCTTGCCTCTTCAAAGTGTTGACTAGGTTATGTAAATAAAAGGGAAAAAAAATCCCATTTAAATGCATCAAGATTTCAGGTTGTAACACAACAAACTGAGAAAACATCGAAGGGGGGTGAATACTTCCTATAGGCACTGTATATCCGCCTGAATGTACTACCCTGTATTGCCACAGATTTCAATGTAAGGATTTAAGGAGTAATAGTGTGAGCTTTTAGCAAAGGATTCCTACTCAAGATTTGATTTACTAGTGTTAATGTTTCAGCTTAAGATTTTTCCCTCAATGATCTTACTTTTAGCTGAGTGTTGATGTTATCGCTGATTTTACTCCATCTACTAGACCTAGTTGCCTCCTCTCTGCTGGGCCCATTGCACCTCAATTACACCAGTGTCTGGAGTGCTTTGTCTAGCTTACAGAAGGATCTGAATCAACAGTCTGAAGCCAGCTTGCAATCAGAAATACAAGTGCAGTATTATCTCTTTGTTAGCTTAAACACACGAGGACAATGCGACAGGAGAAAAGAGAAATGGGGAAAAGGGGAGAAAAAGAGGAGAAGAACAATGTTTGCAAACTGTAGTATTACCAAATTCCCCATGTGCCTCTAGACTCTAAAAACATACAGTATATGCACTTGATAGTTATGAGATATTAAAGGTTTACATTACAATTCAATGTTATCAGGAGAAAATTCCCAAGGACACAGTTCAGGCACGCACATTGGCATTTCCCAAACAAACCTGCAACCAAACCTTACTAGTGACAATCTCCAAACAAACTAAAGTGTAATAAACACTAACATTATGGTTGTCAGAAGTTGTTGCACCTTGCCCTAATTGGGCAATTAGGTATTTTGTAGCTATATTGCAGCACAATTGATTTTACCTGGATTGCCTTGCAAATTCCAGCTCATTAGAAGGTTGTTTAATGTAAGATTAATGGGGCTGTGGTACATTCACAATATGCAAACCTTATACTTTGGACAAATTATATTTCTTTGCAAGTCTCAATTACAGTGATTTCTTGTGACAATAACTGCTGGCTGATAATGACAGAGCTCTCCCTAGGTTACCTATTTGGAGGTGTTGCCACAATTTCTTCGAAGGCAGTGAGGTGGAACCCCAGACATCTCAAGTGTGCCTCACATCGCTCCATAGATTAATCATTACCTATTGATCAGCTGCAGGGTGAAGGCGGAACTTTTTGACATGCTGTTGATTAATAGGTGCTCAGTCTACCCCCCACCTTTCTGCCCCGGTCAATACCCCATTAAAAGATTTTCCGCTGTTTCAGATCAGTCTGCTGTCCACCCACTCGAGATGGGAGTTCAACTTCAGCATTAAAATATCACCTGTGGTACCGGTAGATGGAGCAGGTCCAAGATACCATAAACTAAATTGCACAGCACACCATACTCAGTGGGCAGGGTAAAACATGAGCTGTTGGCAAGAGCCTGGAGTTCCACTGCATTCCACGTTTAAAAGCACTATGAAATAATTCAGTGTTTTATGACCTGGTTGGGAGATTAGTTGGCGCAAATGAATAAATCAAGTTGGAACAAAGACCTGCCTATCAATGGCCTAAGGCTTGGCAGGGCTAGACAGGTTAGTAGGAAATGGCTACTTTGTCACAACTAGCTCCTGGCATTGTGGATTCTTTTGTCAGATGTGATAAATCTACCAAGTGGAAACTGCTACAGTACCCAACGGCAAGATACCACGGAGCGCATCTGCTTACAAGCGACTTGGTAAAAGAAAAATATAAAACCATAGGCGGAGCTATATTTCTTTTAAGATTATAAGAACATAAGGCAATTTAAGAATGAGAGGAGGCCATCCAGCTCATCTATCCTTGTTCGGTTCCTTGTAGCTGATTGATCTCAGAACTTTTTCAAGGTGGGTCTTAAAAGGATTCAAGTGATTCTACCTCAATAACATGACCAGGCAGCCCATTCCATACCCTCACCACTCTGTAAAGAAGTGTCTCCTTCAGAAACATGACCAGGTAGCCCATTTCGTACAATCACCCCTCTCTGTGTAAAGAAGTGTCTCCTTCAGCAACATGACCAGGTAGCCCATTCCATACCCTCACCACTCTCTGTGTAAAGAAGTGTCTCCTTCAGCAACATGACCAGGTAGCCCATTCCATACCCTCACCACTCTCTGTGTGAAGAAGTGTCTCCTTCAGCAACATGTTTACACTGTAACGTTATCGCTGCTAAAAAGGAGCCAGACATGAGTGAGGGGTCAGGTTAGGGGCAGTGTACACTTGAGTTAAAAATATGATGATATTTTTATGTCGCTTGAAATATTCACGTTCCTAAAAAAGAACTATAAAATCACCAGAAATGTAATTTTTGTCACAGTTTGTGATATTTTACTTTTGGTTGAGAAAAAGGATCCTCTAATGTTAGCACAAGTTTCTTTTCCAGCACAGGAGAGACAGAAGGCACTGGGGCATCAGCAAAATGGTTATTTTCTCATATGTTTAAAACTTTCGTTTGACTGACAAATGGCACAGAAAAACAACACTGGACAATTAAATAAAAATACAATTCATTGTTAAATGGCAGAGATTTTACTTATTTATTTTTTGTTACTGTATTCCCCCATTACTGGATAATTAAACATAGGCTTTTTGTTATTATTACTGGCTTAAATACATGTTCCTAAACAGAGAAATTATGCTAGGAAAGCAGACCAATAAAACACATCTTATTTTCTGCCTGGTCTGATGCACGCGGTAATTATCATGCCGGTAAGGGTCAATTAACAACACCATACAGCTTTGTGAATTTGATAATATGTTAATGAGAAAATCGGTCTCCAATGGCACATTATTCTAACATCACAATGTTTTTTGGCGGTAAATGACTTTTATGAATCACCCGATATTCACACCAAAATACTGTCATGTTAAACAATATTACAGGCAAGATAAAGGAGACAGTACGTTTTATGCATATGGGCCACTGTGTTTTCAGATAATCAAGCAATTGTATGGCAGTCTGAATGTACTGTTACCAATTATTTCAATACTTAAGTGATGAAAGTCCTGACCTGATAATCTCTGAAAAACATATTTAGTCTTGCATTTAATTTTCCACATCCCCGCTCTAAGCAAATGCAGAAAGGATTGATTTCCATTACACGAGAGTAGATGTTGAACATCATGCTGATTTGAACTCGGCTCTCACCAAGATAAGCACCAACTAAAACGTAGTTTTGCAGTAAACTAGTGTGATCCATCTGCATCTCTATCCGTTTGTGTTGTTTTCCATTTGATGATGTAGATATCCTTCTGTCTGGTGTTGATTGCTGAAGTGTAATGCCTGCTCCAGGGATCAGCTCATTTTGCCTCCCCAGTGCATAAGCACACACAACCGCTGCGATGCTGTCTCCGGGGATCAACCCAGTGCGGTCTCCCCAGCACATCAGCAAGACAACCGTCTGGATTGAGCTAAGTAGGGTACATCTCTGGTGTCTTCAAGAAGGCACCTTCCATCCTCTGTGTTTCGTTGACTAGCCCACGACACCTCAAGAGGGCTCAACAGTGATTCTGGCGTCCCAGCATCACCCCCCTCCATCCCCCACTCAGCTCAGCCCAGCTTACTTACCTGTACATCAGCGTTGCTTTCTTTCTATTGTGCTTGAGATCCCCATCCAGAATCTTTTCGTCTCAACCCCAGCCAGTTGCTGCTCCTTTCTGCTGCTTCAGGTAAGTTCTTCACTGTGTGACTCAACTCTTGGCCACTGAACCTGACGTCTCTGAGAAACCAGGTTGTAGAGTGTGCCACAAATCCTCGACAACCCACCTCCACTGGGTAAACTTGGACTCTCCATCCTCGCTGTTCCGCTTCTGCAGCTAGTTGAGCTAGTTCTTCCCATGGCACTGTTAACTCTACCAGATGAACAAGGCATGCTGATCCAGACCACAAGACAATGTCTGGTCGGAGGTTAGTGGTGGCAATCTCAGGTGGAAAAATAAGCTGTTGACCAACATCTGCCAGCATCTTCTAGTCTTTAGCAACTTACAGATGTCCTGGGTGAGGCTTGATTTTAACACCTTTTCTTGGTGGTTGCTCTCCTGGACTGAGGAATATTGTCTTTTGTGTGTAATGCTTTGATGGAACTGGTGGCAACTTATTGGTCAGGTTATGCTTGTCTTCCAATGCTAAGGCCAAACATCGCAGCATCTGGTCATGGCGCCAAATAAACTGTCCTTGACTAAGACCCACCTTACACCCTGTCAAAATGTGCCTTAATGTTGCAGGTAATGCGCACAAAGGACATGAGGATCCTCACCCACCCAGAGGTTTAGGTTCTGTGGTAATGGGAGAACATCATATGCTGACCTGATGAGGAAACGGATACTGCTCTGTTCCATTGTCCATAGGTCTTGCCAGCTTTGTTCCACTCTCCCACCTCATCCATTCTCCCTGCTTGGCCTGGGAAATGGCCTTTACACACATCATCCTCTCCACCTGCTTTTGCACCTCATTGACTACCAGCTTCCTCCGTTGAGCCAGGGTTGCCTTGTGCCATGTAGAAGGAGCTGAACTGAGACCAAAACCTCCTTTTCCATGCAGAACTTGCCCCAAAATATCTCTGATTCAATGGGCAGCTTTAGCATCTTCCACAGCTTTCTTTGACGTCCATTTTTGTCCAGTTTTCAACACAGGTGCTGCCTCCCTTATGCATTTGTCACATGAATCTACTAATGTCATTTCCAGTCGGACTTTGGCACACTTAAACCCCTTGATCAGACCTTGTACACAGTCAGTGGCCACAGCAGTCTTGGCAGTAGACCAAACTGAAAGCACCAGTTTCAGTTTGCCTGGTAAAGTGCTGCTGTCTATGCTCTTCAACCCTTCCACTGCTTGTTGTCTAACTTCTCCCACATATTGGTATTGCCTCAGCATTAACGTAGAACCTTTATCTACTACTTTACCTTTAATTATAGAGATGCTCATTGATTTAGTGGGCTTGAATTGCATTCGTGCCCATTCAATGTTATTGGTTAATTTGCCCAATAACCGATTAGTGCAGGCTACTGTTGTAGTCATTGTTGTCATGTCATCCATGTATGCTCGAATTGGTGGTAGTTGCATTCCAGAAGCCAAGTGCTCTCCTCCCACTACCCATTTTGATGCCCTTATAATTACTTCCATTGCCATGGTAAAAGCCAGTGGAGAAATGGTACATCCTGCCATTATTCTAACTTCTAGGCATTGCCATGTAGTGCTGAATTCTTTAGTTGAAAAACTAAATTGTAAATTTCTGAAGTAGGCTTTCACTAAATTTGTTATTGTCATCGGTACGCTGAGAAAATCAAATGCTGCCCAAAGTTGTGGCACTGAACCATATGCATTAGCCAAATCCAGGAATATCACAAGGAGCTCCTTCCTCTCCTTTTTTGCAGATTGAATTTGTTGCCAGATTATGCTGATGTGTTCTAAGCATCCTGGGAAACCTGGAATGCCTGCTTTTTGAACTGAAGTGTCAATGAAGCAGTTCTTTAATAGGTAGGTTGACAATCTCTGAGCAATAATGCTGAAGAAAATCTTGCCTTCTACATTTAATAGGGAAATAGGACGAAACTGACCGATTCTTGTAGAATCCTTTTCTTTTGGTATAAAGACTCCACCTGCCCGGCGCCATGCTCTTGGTACAACCTGTTTTTCCCATGCCACTTTCATCAATTTCCACAGGATTCGAAGAACTCCAGAAGCACTCTTGTACGCTCTGTATAACTCTATCATGCCCTGAAGATGATGATGCCCTTGCTTTTTTCACAGCTTGCTCTACTTCTTTCCACTTAGGTGCACAATCCTCCATTTGGTATTTGGGTGGATTAATCGCTGGGATATCTGAAGGAATTGACATAGCTTCCTGCCTTTTTGAATCTGTATGTGTTTCCTCCAAATATCTCTCCAGCTTAAATTTTGATTTTAGTGTGCCATTTCTCTCGCTGGTGAATATCTTCTTTACAAATTTGAATGCATCTTTATAAAAGTTAGTTCTCGCAAGCTCTTTCTTTTTGTAGTGTTTCCGTAGGCTCTCAGCTCTGCGCAATGTTGCAAGCTTATCTTTTATGACCCTTTGTACGCAAGTCCTCCTCACGTCTATGACAGGGGTGTTGATATCCTGCAAACTGTGGTTTGCATGCTCTAGCTGGATTTCATTCGACTGACTTCGTAAGAAGTACTGATCAATGCGAGGCACTTGTCCCTTTTCTCTCAAGCATTTCATTCTCCCTTGATGAATCTTCAAACCCCTGACCATTGTCGCCTTGCTCCAGCCGCAGATACAAACCTGGAGTTCCATGTCTTTGCTAACTGCAGATCTTGAACTAGTCTTGTGTGAAATGCTCTCCATTCTCATATCCATTTCTGTTCCTAAGTTGTTAACCATGTTATCCAATGTTGAGTCATCTTCTGCCCCTCTCGCACAATCTAGGGGTAGTTTTCTCTTTAATTTCTTAGAAGCCTTAGGCGGGTGTCTACAGCATCCTGTTTACCTTTGAAAACAGAGCTGGATACTGCCGACCAGGGTAGCTAACCCTTGCCAGCTCCAATGGGTTCTCTTTCCTTCTGTCAGCTGTCTCTCCATGCTGTCACGAGGTTGTTCCCTTGTTGCCAGAAAATACTTTGAGCATTGCATACAAATACTGCTGTTGTTCTTGTACCCTTTTTTTTTTTTTTATATGCAATGCAATAATAATTCAATCAAGGCTGTGTAAAAGTTAATCTCACCTGGTGACCAAAATACTATTTGGGTTAATGGAAAAAAAGTAATAATTTGGTCTAGATCTGGAACTAGTGTTCAATAGTGTGTACATCATCATTGTCAGTGTCAAAAAATATGTGTCAGTGACACCCTGAAACACAAGGATATGAAAAACATATTACAGGTATTATGAGAGTCTAGATCAGAGAGGTTCTCAAAATGTTTTCTGTTTTGATGAGCAAATGGAATAATAAATCACGGCGCTCTAACCGCCCGCCCACAAAACCACAGCGCACAAACTAGATTCGCAAGAGCCAGCTCCCTTAACAAGGGAGTTTGAGATGCTACGGCTGTTACCAGTGAGTGAAGTCACAAGCAGGCATTCAACCAGCCCATCTACACATGCACGGTCAGGAATACCATGCTGTGTAAACAGAGCAGATTTGCCTGTTTTACTCAGTAGGGAAGCAGGTGTGCGATGAGAATTGCCACCCCACCCTGTAATAAAAAGCAAGTAGAATGGGATAATACATGTTAATATCGAAATTGATAAAACATGTTTCTGAACCTTGTAAAGTCTGTGGAATCTTGAAATAAATATCAATCGAATCAAATTCAGACTAACTGTTCACCATAGACCAATTAAAATACTTTGACCAACCCACTGCGCCAACCAGTCAATTATTTCACTCACAGTTTGAAGCAGTCTCATCTGTTGCTGCATTGTTACAAACTCAAACCTACACTCATTTTCTTAGGTTTGCATTTTCTACAGGGGCAACTTAAATAAGCAACCACACTTTTGTTTAGCTAATGTTTCATATACACACAGCTAATCTTAGTGAGGGATTACTACATTAAATAAACACGCACTCAATTCTGCAAAGCAGCGTAAGCCATGGCCAGACATGTTATTGGTACTGCTTCCCTCTCCGATTCGCTCTTAATGTTTTTTCACTTTGTGGCCAGTCGAGGTATGAAAGCATGAAGGGCATCGACACCCTGGCATACTGACAGAGGTGCCTAGAGGCTGAGCGTGCTTGTCTGACAATTTGTTTTAGTGTTTACCAAGGGAGACTTTTCTTGGAGATGCCGTGGCACAGTGCAATTAAAATGTTGAAAAGTCTTGCCTTTTATCAACCACCACATTTCCATTATATAAAGTAGGATTAAAAATGTTATGTTGTGTGACATTAAAGAAGGCAAACATGATTTAAATATATTTAGATTTACATATACAAGTTATAAAATAAATAGGTCTCTAAAAAGCACAATTATTCCTGAAAAAAAGAGAAAGAAATCAACTGGACCTTTTTTCATTGCACGGATTTCAGCAAACTTCAGTGAGTGTAATTTGATGGGAATTAATGAGGAGCCAAGTTAATATTTTGGATGTTGCACATCTTAAGAACTGTTGAATATAATGCATTGTTTTAGAAGCATTTTTACAACCATTTTACAACAGGTGCAGTTGAAGCAATCTACCTATCATCCTAGCTTTTTTTCTATCTGTGATTTGTTACATGTAGAGAGCTCTGTTTCCTATTGAAATTTCATAGTTTGCAGGTTAAATTAACTAATTTAGAATCTCAAGGGCCAGAGTTCTGTGAAATTATGAGAGAGAGAGAGAACTACTAAAAAAAATATATATATACTACAGTCAAATGTGAAATATGCATAAACAGACAATATGGTGGAAAAAATGAACAGATGAAAATAGTACTGACCATGTTAGAGTCTGGGAAGTGTACAGAACCACCCCCCTGCCAAAAAAATAAATAATTCAAAATAATGAAAAACAGAAAAAAAAGCTTTTTGAGATGGTTTATAATTTAAATTGGAAATGAACTGAGACAAAAAAAAGTAATCTTGCCTTCTGGATAAATAACTTGCAGTGCATAGTGTTGACTTACTAGTTCCTGGTCCTCAGAACAACACCCAGCCAGGCCTCACTGGTTTAGAGTTGCCCACAGATAAATCAGATCTTAGATATGCAACATGGATAACATCAGGCAAGGCATGGCCAGATATAATAAGCTTTTACTCTACTTTGGACTTCTTGTACTGTTTTGTACTTATGTTTTAAATATGGAAATTAAACAAACAATAGTTTATCTGCTCTTGTATCCAAGTCATTTAGGAAATGGGTATACACTCATGCTGTCCACTTGAAATTTTGTCTTCGCTGTCCAGGTTTTCCTTTATGAATGTGTTGTTGTTTTTTCAACCCGTTGTTACCAGCATATGGCTTTCACCATCTGTCCCTTTCAGAAATGGGTAACCCTTGTTGCTATGTGATGCTGTCAATAAGCAGGGGGTGTAATGGTTAACTTGACAGTTGAAATGCTTTCTGCATCTATGATTCTCAGTGAGTTCTGAGCCCTGAAGGCTGGGCTTTCACCCTGTGCAACAGAAAGACAGTGGGAGCCGATACACCAGATGGAACTGTCCACATACCGACGTGCCTGGAGCTGAGCACTAGAGAAACACCTCAACTGTGAATAGGACAGCCCTGGGCATGACTGCATAACTTACTGTACTGAGTGACACTATAGTGTAAAGTGATTCTCAAAGGAAACAATTTGATGCCTGCACATTATATGAGACTACAAAAAGTAAAACAGAGAAGCATTCGCAGAAATAACAAAGAAAGCCACCCCAACCACCACAACAGCAATGAATTGAGCTGAATGAAAGTGGCATAGCAGTTACCAACCAATGCCACTGTAAAGTTGATTGAGTGAGGACCTGCTAAGGTCTAGTGTGACCGCACACAATTATCTGCACTTGAGAAACACTGTCGAAGTCCTTTACCTCTGGTATCAGCAAAGAGGAGCTAGTGATGATGCAGGAATTTGAACTTAGTGGTTAATACTAGCAGGGTCAAGACAAGGAGAAGAGCAACAGTGGTGCAGGAAAGTATCCAATGCAGTTAATGATGCTCATGTTACATACATTTAATGCAAGGAGACGACGATTTATTTTATAATGTTTTTAAATCAATTTCTTCCACTTTTTTTATAATCAAAATGCCAAAATCGAATATCACCACAGCAGTTCCACTGAAGATCTACAGACAACCTCTGTTCACCCTGTCAAGACAATCCTTATTTCACCTGCCAACAGATGTTACCAAGCTACTTAACCCTAGAGGGGTTAGCTTATAAATGACATTGTGACACATTAAACAGTGAAGGTCTACAAAGGATGACTTTGAAGCATACTAATGAGATTTGCTTGCTGGCTCTGGTGGAAAACTATAACTCAAGAATAATTTGAAGAATAACAAAAAGGGTCTGACAGTCATTATTCTTTTATACACTGTTAAGGTAGCCACCAACCGTCTAGATCAAAGGTGCGGAACCAAACATCAAGGGCCGCATATCCAGAAAACTAGTTTAATACAATGTGTAGAACAGGCCACACATTACTAAAGAATAATCCGAGTTTAACCCTTAGCTGCAACACACATAGGCATCTATATAGGCAATTTCCCTTAGAATTACTGTTAATTTTATTTCGTACTGCACGATACACATCACAAACAAAAATATACAAAACAATTAAAAACAAAGCATTAATAACGTACTGTTACCATATACACACGCAATGCACAATAAAGCAAATTAAAGACCTACTTGCTGAAGCGGTTTTTATTTAAGCCAATGAGTTGTTCACTTGTAGCAGGCAGCAATGTAGTAAAAGGCACAGGGGAGTGACATCACCTCACTAGCAACAAGCCTCCTATGTTGGGAATGGGTTCTTTCAATGGAGCAGCTTTGTGCATTTGAGAAAGGAGAGGAACTCATGAAATTAGTTGGAGACAAGCTCATGAGAAGCAATTACCCTCCGCAGTATGAGTTCAAATGGTGTTTATGTGAAAAATTAGAAAAACCAAGTAAACAGATTTAAAAAAAATATTTACAATATACTCATAAATTAAATGGAATTAATACACTGGACCAGTGTCAGTTCCTAGTAGCTGATTGATCTCAGAACTTTGTCAAGTTGGGTCTTAAAGGATCTGCTTCAACAGCATAACTAGGCCAATCACCACTCTGTGCGAAGAAGTTTCTTCCTTTTCTCTGAAGTTTATCTCCACCTAATTTCCAATTATGCCCTCTGGGCATGATCTCTGTGCTGCATTTAAAATATTGATTCTAATTCGTCTTTGTTTAGGCTAAACAGATTCAGTTCTTTCAGCTTATCTTTATAGCTTAGTCCTCAAAGCACTAGGATTAGTTTGGCTGCTTTTTTTGGGACTCTCTCCAGGGCTGCAATGCCCCTTTGGTGCTGTGGAGACCAGAATTGGATGCAGTATTCATGATACCTATACTTATAAAACATTAACTATATATTTACATGTATTAAACATGTTTATTTTTTAATTGGTGATCTTTAATGCACTGAAAATGTGTGAAAGACACGAATCTGCATCAGTTGTGATGAAAGCATTTGTACAAGGATGAGTTGGCAGTGAAGTACAGTTTTTGCCAATCCAGGTGCATAGAGGTGACTTGGTAAATACAGTAACTGTGTTGACTAACTCCACTTTACCACTACACTTCGAAGGCAAACTTTGGCTCTCTGCCTCGCTCTGTATGCCAAGGGATTCAGTGGCAGATGGATGGCTTTCAGGCTTTTGTAACTCATAAATAGTAAAATGAAAGGACTTCAAGAGAGAGCAAGATACGCTCACACTTAAAACAGGAAGGGACAATTCAGATGGGCTATCCCAGATCAAAAACACCAGTTTTTAAAAACGGGGGAGGGGCGGCTGGGGGGATTAAGCTGTGTGGCAATTAAGTTTTCTGAAACTATTTGAAAACAAACATCTTTTAAATACAACACATTTTTACTCCTCAGGCTTCAGAAAAGCTTTCCGACAGCAGATGTATTATAAAACGTTTGATGTTTAGAAGCAAAAGACAGAAAAAAGTCTTTCCCATACCGCAGCTCCTGATGTGATTTCCAGCATTTCTAAGCAGCTTGCGTGGCAGTTGTTGTTAGCAGTAAACACCTTTTGAGGGACGGGGACGGGGACGGGGCGCTCTGTGTGAACTGCCAGAACTAGAAACTGGGGGGTGTTGGCATTCATCTCTTAACAGGTCTGCTAAATGTATCACAAAAAAAAACAAAAAAACACCACCCTTTGCCTTAAGTCTTATTCATCTATTTGCACATTCAGTTTGTACAATACTAAACAAATACATGTCTAGCTGCTGCAACAAAGCTTTGTTATTTGGGGATCTGGTGGGTTTCGTTTAGATTTTATCTAGTGAGAAGGATCAATGTCACTATTTTTGTCACTTCAGTTCAGTCCATTTTATTTATTTGTATCACGTTTGTATGTCATGTATGTATGTCATATATCATACTGAATAAAGTATTACATTTGGTATATGATTGCATTTAATAAATAAACCTTGTTTGTTTTTACAACTTGACCTTGCCTCAGTTAGTTATTTTTCACCTACATATCTTTGGGTCACATATTATTAAATACATAATTTTGTTTTGTAACTATTTAAACAAAGATTCATATTGTCAACTATTCAACTATTTAAACAGATTCATATTGTCATCTGAATGTTTTACCTGAGAAAACCGTTCAATAAAGTGTACAGTTCCAAAGCGAGCTGCTAGCATGAGCGCCATGGTATGTCATAAAACAGGATCTGCAATGCAAATCGCTTTTATGAAACGGGCCCCTGGTGTGTAAAAGATGTGTCAAATGAAGGCAAATATTGATAATAATAATTTAATTTGCAACATAAATGGACGCTGCACTTAATTTGTAAAAACAAAACAAAAAAAACAACACATTAATAAGGTTTTTGGAGAATAATCTTCAAAGTAGGACAGTTACTACCATTAATAAGGTTGATTTAGCCACTGTACAATATTGCTTCCAACAAAGATGGTGCTTTTCACTTCACTTTATTCATGGCAGAACACACGGATGTAGCTTCTAGGTTTGCAAGCTATTGAAAAGATCCCTTGTCTAAGGTAGAGTATGAATAATTCAGTTGTGCTTTTTACAATACAAGTTAAATGAACTACAACAGTGTTAAAATACAGCCTGCAAAACAGCACTAGGAAATCCAGTATACATTACGGTAATTTAAATGCAGTCATGGACTGAATCAGTGTAGCTCAGCCTCTGCTGTAAGAACTGCTTTTATTAATTTGAGCTATAGTACTAATCTATAACTTCTCCTGACATTCGGCTGCTGCTAATTTCACACCCTGGTAAAGTACCAATTAACTGTGTAATAGGTTCTAAATATAGAAAGTGCTTCAGCATCACTATTCAATGCCATAAAAATGAACATTTCTCCCTCACAGCATTTTAGTAACAGGGTGGCATGGAAACATGGCAGAATATACTTAAATATACTTACCTATCTATCTATCTATCTATCTATCTATCCACACTCACACACAGTCAAAAGTGAAGGAAAAAAAGTTTATTTCAGCAATTTATTTGCTAAACTCCAAAAATGCCAATTCAAGAGTATTCATACCCTGACAAGGAACACGAAATTAATAGCTAGTTGAGGCACCTTTAGCAATAATAACCTCTTTTAAAACAAATAGGATATTTGTCAATGAGCTTTTGGCACGACTCTCTAGTGATTTTTGACCATTTTCAATGCAAAATTGTTCGTTCATTCAGATTCCAAGGACTTCTCTTGGGCACTGCCTTCTTCATCTCATACCAAAGATTCTCAATAGGATTCGACATTGACTAAGCCATTCCAGAACTTTGGTTTTATTCTTATTTAACCACTCTAAAGTACATTGTTGTGTTGGAATGTCCAATTGCGCTTTAAAAGTTTTGTAGCGGAGGGTTTCAGATGATTGGCCAATATCTTTTGGTATGCTATGGAATCCACTTGACCATGTAGTGGAACTAAATTTCCTGTGCCATTAGAGGAAAACAGCCCCATAGAAGAATATTACCACCTCCATGCTTGACAGTAGGTTTGGGATGTCACGGTATCAAATTTTGACAGTATGGTAACCGTCAAAAAATATTCCACGGTTATCGTCATACTGCGGAATAATGTCATTCTTTTGTAATCCGTTTTTAAATGGCTATTTAAAGACATACACTCAAGTCAAGTCATTTTGTAACAAGAAAAAAAATATTTAATTTTAAGTTTTAAAACACAGGTACTACAGTCCTATCAGACACTACACCTAACTGGAAGAAGTGTTCACTCCAACTCTGTTGCTTTTTTATTTCAAATTACTGAGGCGAAACACCTAAATATTTCTGGGCTCATTCTGGAATGACAGAGGGTAAGGATGTGACCACTGAATACATCTTCATCTTTATCAGTTTGGGCGGCATCATATTAGTTAAGAGAAGCAAAGTGTTACCTAGTAATAGCCAATCGAGTGCGTTTCAGACATGCAGTCCCCGCCCACTGATCTCTCAGCAGAGTGCAAAACTTGATGAGAAGACGCCGCCCGCAAAATGTGTTTTTTTTTTCTTTTTTTGTTAACAGCAACAAACACAAAGGAAAGAAGAAAAGCTAAGGTGGGTATGATGGCATCTAGGGGACTTTTTTTTTTTTTTTAAATGGGAATAAAATTGTGTAATTTTTTGAATACATAAAACCAAAATCCCTACAACACTATCAACTCGAGGATAAGGCAAAATCTTTACAATACCATTTAAAATAAAAAATAATACAAATGCCTGTAGCATCTTAGACTTAATTATAGAGTTGTAAATAGACTTTTTGATTCTCTGCATTTGTATGTGCTTACTGAGTTTCTCTTGACACTTATTAAATAGCCCACACGGATAATCTCATGCATGGCAGTTTTCAGAACTTGAGATGGACAAACAGTGAATAAAAAAAAACATGCCCACATCACCTTAAAAAGTGCGACTTGGTAATCGTGGTATAGAAAAATGGCTGCAGTTTCAAAACCGTGGCACTATATACCGCGGTTTACCGTAAACCCGGTATACCGTGACATCCCTACAGTAGGTATGTGTGGCAAAGTGCCCGCCCAT
Organism: Polyodon spathula; assembly: GCF_017654505.1. Lineage (NCBI taxonomy): Eukaryota > Metazoa > Chordata > Actinopteri > Acipenseriformes > Polyodontidae > Polyodon > Polyodon spathula. Next base: position 20,468,753 of record NC_054552.1, on the reverse strand, counting down.
GTGCATTTTCTGTTATATGTTGTGTGTTAATGTTGGTGTATAGTCATTGGTACAAGGGATATAAACGGGTCTGTGTAACACGAGTGTTTAAAATGTATATTTGTATTCAGAAAGGAGGATTGCACAGCACTTCACGTGCAAGTAAAACGTAATAATATGTGAGCACGGGGAATTGCACTTTATTAATTCACTTGCAGTAGTACCACGACTCCAACTGAATGACTGATTAGCAATCGAGTCTCGGTACAGCTGCATAAAAGCAGCATGTTTTGTGTTCGGTGAGTGGAGAACAGGATTGGAGACGGAGGTAATACTAATAATTGTGATAAGTAATAAGTAAAATATCTGCTCACTGTGTTTTGTCTGTATAGTCCGTTTTTATTTTGGCGACGAGTGCCATGTCCTGTATTTTTGTTTGTACAACCTTTTTATTTACTGTTCTGTTCACTCATTAAATGCTGAGCGAAACCATTCACTCAGCTCCACCAAACTCCACCTCTCTTGTTGTTTATTTCCTGGCTCTGGTCTGACACCACCCACTCCGGCCATCCTCGTGACAGTATGGTATAAATTTGTTTGTACGCCTCACCAAACTTTCTCCAAATGTAATGACAGTGTGACCAAATAGCTCTATTTTTTTTTTACTCTACAAAACCTTTGACCAGAACTCATATCCATAATTAAAATGCCATTTTGCAAACTTTAAGCGATTGTCCTTGTGACATTTTCCTAAGAGTGGCTTTTTCCTTGGGCTGCAACCATTGAGACCTTCACCATGCAATACTCGACCTATGGTTGAAATGGAAACCCCACTCCCACTTACAGCCAATTGACTTTGATTATCTTTGGCAGTCAATCTCGGATTGTTATTAACCTTCCTCACAATTCTTTCACTTGTTCTTGGTGAAAGAACAGTCTTTCTTCCAGACCCAGGGAGCATTGTGACAGTACCGTGAGTCTTGTATTTCATGATAATAGAAGCAATTGTTAAAAAAAAAATTGGGACACTCAAATGTTTGGAAATCTTATTGTATCCTTCTCCAGCTTTATAACAATAAATCATTTTCAGATATATTTCTATTTTTTCCCCATATAGACTTACTGGTAATGACATCAATCACACCTAACCTTTTTATACTCTCCAAGAATGTTCACCTACAATCCAGCATTTTCTAGACTTTTCTACAATTAGGTTCTGCATTATCATATTGAAATTTCTAGCACCTTGTAGACAATATTATCATAGTATCAAAGGGTATGAATAACTTTGAGTTGGCATTTTTGGAGTTTTGCAAAAAACAAAACAAACAAAAAAAAAAAACCAACATGCTGAAATAAATAACTGTAGACATCTATTTCATGTAACATTTTTTTCCCCTCATTCATAAATACAAAACTTTTGGTACAAAAGAGTTTTCTTAGAATTACTTGTTTTTGAGAAATTTCTAGAAATTATAAATTTCCGTTGGTATGTAAACCTTTGACTAAATACCATACATATATACATAAACACACACACACACACACACACACAGTCAGTGATCTTAACCATTGTTAATTTGACCAAGAATGGATACGATGACCAAAGGGGAAAGACAGAAATTGCTTCAATTTTATTATTATTTTGAGTTATCTTGGACAAGCAAGAATCTCTCTCTGCCTGCCTATCTTCACCCTGGCACTGGGATTCAAAACAATATTGGTTGCAGGTTGCCTGAAGGGTTAAGGAAAATGATCCACTTTCATACACATACTGTACAATGAAATGAAAAGAAATTTAAAACCTATGAATTTCCATAATATTTCATTTGTTCTGCTTCAGCACTACAAAAATGACAACGGGCAGTACAACACTACTCAAACAAAAAGAAGAAACGTAGAATATAAAAAAAAAAATAGCTTTTAGGTCACAATATCACACAATAACACTTTCGTGTTTGGGTACTGGACAGATGGTCCTGTTCTGAGTGAACATGGAACTCTGTGTCATTCACCTGTTGTGAACTCCATGTCATGTTTGGGGTGAATGCCCTGTTACCATAGCAATGAAAGCTTCTTTACAGATTTTAGTACAAGTGAGATGACAGATGTGCCAGAAAAGTAGAAAACACACAGATAAATAAAAAAAATAATAAGTTGGGGCTGTTATCTTGGATTTAGACTACTTAACCTGTATTTCCAAGCCTCCCCTGAATCTCACTCAATAATCACCCCAGCTATAATATATGCAGCATAGTATACAATATTACATATACTGTACATGTCCTGTAGCTCCCCTCTGCCCAACTGTGCACTGTAGTCCATTCCAAATCTGAGACGTTCACAGTCTCTGAAACAGACTGCGTGAGGGCTGGAATGTCAAGGGGATGTCTTTTTGGAAAGTTAAATACAAGTCTGTTTGTGCGTGTGTTTTGTATCGATTAAATTAAGCAGTAACATGAGAACAGACTCATTCATCCACATTCTGTACTCTTAAAAGCTGCACAGGGGACTTAAATCCAGTTTATTCTGCATGAATTCTATAACTCACTACAGGTTGTTTTTCTTGGGATGGGGTGGGGGGGGGGGGTCCTTAGGATCAGTTGCAAGCAGTAAAACAAATGCACGTTTTAAAGTAAAGGGGATAAATGGTGTAGTCTGTCAAGTAAACATGTGCCATTGGTTGTGTCTCACAAAGAAAGCAGAGTAGCATCACCAGTAACAAAGCCACTACATAATCTGATAACGGTGGGGGTATGCTTGGGAGAATACTTGGGACCAAAGTCATAATTAGGATGTAATGATAGCCTGGCAAATCCTCTCAGCTGGGGAAAATGGCACCTGACTGGTGCTTTGTGGGCACTTTTGAGAGTTATGGTCTTGCTCTATGACTTCTGCGCTGTTTTGTTGGCATGGTTTGCTTTGCACCTGCATAGGTTTGCTTTTTATTAAAGTCATGTTAGCCAACAAAATACTTTCAAGACATTGTACCTGTCGCGTAACCTGCATACCCATCTCAAATTTGCTGTTTGCAAACAAGGCGTGCTTTAGAGTAGTTTCAAATATCATGTTTTAAAATGAAAATACATGGCTGCCAAAAACACTGCATACAGGTAGCTTTGTTTCAGCTTGGGTATAACTAGAAATGGGAGTTTTTGTGAACAGAAGACTCCTGGTAGCAATCTAAGGGGTATGTCATATCAGTTCGAATGGCTTTTAAGCATGAAGTAAAATGGAAATGTCAAGTCTCCCATTGCCAGTTTGCATTAAAACATTGATAATGTAGTTAAGCTAAACAATTACTTAAAAAAAACAAAAAAAAAAAACAACAACATGTAGAAATACTGCATGCAGATTGGCCATTGTTGGGGTAAAGGGAAGGATGGAAAAGCAGTGCTTAACAATTGACTTTGTGGACATTGGAGATTCAATACCAAGCTTCTAAAGAAATGCCAGTTCCCCAGCATCTTAAATAATGGATACATTTTGTCTTGCTTCTATTGACAGATCAATTAACTTACAGAGAAGGTTTGACAGATTGAGAAGTAGTAACTTGTTGCCCAAGTCATCAACAGGACAGCCTAGCTATAATGAGATGTTGACCCAGGGGAGTTATCCTACAGAAGCCATTGTCATTTGCACTTGTAATTCTCCGCACCAATCATTGAACAGTCCCTACGATATCAAGAGACACAGGACAAAACTGGATTGAACAACTGCCTGTGTACAACACTTAATCACAGCTGCAACTCAAGTCTTTGCTGCTCACTGGCTGAAATGTGTCTTTTGTATTTCTGTTTTGCTATAGTTTAAAGAAGGCATACAAATGCTAGTAGCAGTAGTCGGGGAAAAAAGAGCGTACCTATTTGGCCAACAATGTGACATAGTGGCAGGCAGGTTTTCAAGGGCGAGGAACCTTGTGTCCCACCAGCTGTACAGTAATGAAGAATGTGAAACTGGACAAAGGAAAATATAGGCTCCTCTAAAATAGGGGTGTGCTTTTGGTACTTTTTGATGAACGTTTAAATGCTATGCAGGTGTCATTGCTTAAACCATATCTACACACACACACACACTCTTTATATTACATTCTGGTATATACTGACAGCCCTGGTTAGTATTTTCCATGCAAACAAATCCAAATTAAGCAAATAACATTTTAACATCACAAAGAATGAACTACAGTATTACATAAATAAATAAATAAAATAAATCGATAGACTCTATAAAAATGCACAGATCCCTATACATTGTTATATTAACTACTGTTTGGGTATGGGGTATTTATTATTGTTATCCATTTATTGTTACTTTTTTAAAATATCCTTTACTTCTGTTGACAGATTACATAGATATCAAAAGGACTTTTTTTTATTAAAAAAAAAGATAATTTGCGTAAAAGTGTACTGGTAAATTAAAGCATACACATAATTAATTTACACTTATGCGTTCCCTGAATTAATACTGAAAAACAAAAACGTCCTCTAGCGTTTTGTTTATTATGGACGTTTGCTTTTTACTGTATTCAGTAACTCCATCCACAGTAATTCGGAATGTTTTCATTTCAAATAATGGCGCATTTAACTTGTGTTTTAGTGGTATGGCAATTTTGTTTGGCATAATTATTTACATACCACGGTCTTCTTGTCCGGTTACTCAAAATAATTCCAAACATGACTTTGCCTCGTTACTTTTAGATATGTAATTTTATTTTAAAAATATAGCCAACAAAAGTCAGAAAAAATAACGCCTTTCTTACCCTGTATGGACTGAACCATACCACACCAACTACAGCATGAACACGCAGTGTACCAATGAAGCGCCAGATCAACTGAGAATAAAACCCGCCCCAGTCCTTTCTGTTGCACCAATTAGAAACTACCTGGAGGCAATTGCCAAACATCTTCCTTTTTATAATATCCGCTCTTACTGTGGCATCACAGAATTTGGAAACGTGACAGGCTGCTGTATATGATGATAAATTACTAAAATGAAAACATTTAAAAAAAAAAAAAAAAAAAGTGTTTTGAGGAAATTTGTCACCTGACCGGTTACATGTCTATCATATTATTCAACATTTAACCACTTCTTTAGAGTTTATATATGGTTAAACGTTTAAAATTCCCATCTCTACTCGATAGACAGTCACGGCATTTTTGTGTCAATTTGATCATATAGGATACTACAGCTATAAAGTTGAGTTTTTAAGAATTTTATGGAAACCACTTATAGTGCAGATGAGAGCAGAACACCAATTTAAAGTGTGTTTTAAATGTTAAGGGCCATTCCATGAATGTGGTATATTTATTACACTTAGGAAAGCAGAAGAAAGGGTAGCGTCACTGGCAAGGCTGGTTTCCGTCAGGAGAGACTCAGATACACATCACTCTACAACCCAGTTTCTCAGAGACGTCGGGTTCAGTGGCCAAGAGTTGTGTCGCACAGTGAAGAACTTACCTGAAGCAGCAGAAAGGAGCAGCAACTGGCTGTGGTTGAGACGGAAAGATTCTGGATCTCAAGCACAATAGAAAGAAAGCAACGCTGATGTACAGATAAGTAAGCTGGGCTGAGCTGAGTGGGGGATGGATGGAGGGGGGTGATGCTGGGATGCCAGAATCACTATGGAGCCCTCTTGAGGTGTAGTGGGCTAGTCAACGAAACACAGAGGATGGAAGGTGCCCACTTGCAGACCCCAGAGATGTACTCTACTTAGCTCAATCCAGATGGTTGTCATGCTGATACTCTGGGGAGACCGCACTGGGTTGATCCCCGGAGCCAGCACCGCAGCCGTTGTGTGTGCTGATGTGCTGGGGAGGCAAAATGAGCTGATCTCTGGAGCTAGCATTACACTTCAGCAATCAACATCAGACGGAAGGATATCTACATCATCAGATGGAAAACAATGCAAATGGATGGAGATGGAGATGGACCACATTAGTTTACTGCAAAGCTACGTCTTAGTTGGTGCTTATCTTGGCGAGAGCCGAGTTCAAATCAGCATGAAGTTCAACATCTCCTTTCATGTATTGAAAATCAACCATTATGGCCCCACACATAACACTGGCAGGGCTTCTGCCCTTCCACAAATACACAAGTTCCATCATCAAACAAACATTTAATTTCATACAACAGCCCTTGATCTGCATTGTTTATAAGGGATCCAGGTATGTTCTGCTCCATTCCACCACAGCTGAATACAAAGACATTATTATTATTATTATTGTTATTATTATTATTATTATTATTAACATTATTATTATTATTTAGCCTTTACATTGAGTGTAACATCATATATTTGTAGTAGTCAGGACCTTGATTAACATCTTGCTGAAGGCCAGCACTGTGCTGTTTCTCCAGACACCATGCTCTGGAGACACCAACATTATGTCATACACTTTCTTACTGGAAGATGTTCCATTACATTTTTTAGAATGGTGTAAAAACAGGCAAAGCAGTCCATGGGAATAAGGCAGGTACAAGCATTAACTATGAATGTGTGTAGCTTGAGCTCAAGACTTTCTATATTCTGTATGTTGTGTTTTGTTTCTGTAGAGGTGACATGGCTGCATAACAAACTGTGAAAATGAATTGCAATGTTTTTATTTCATTTTATTTCATTTAAAAATGCAGTAGGGTAAAAGGTCTTTAATAGTCCTCACATGTTGTCCCTAATGAAGAGTGGATCTTCAGCAAATTGCTCTTGGAATTACTATTTCAATTTCTCCTGTTTAAGAGCTATCAGAGAGAGTGCTTCTGCTCACTGCAGGCATAAAAGCCAGCCTCTCGCTCTCAAATCAAGTTGTAATGACTGTGTAATAACTCACTAGCAGCCCTCAGCTCTTCAGAAGATAAGCGCTTGTGCCCAGAGGGAGTAAAACCTACATCATCAGGAGATGCATATCATAGGGGGGCCAGGCTCTCATTTTATATGACATTAACCTGGCCCTATATGCAATATGCATTTGAAATATACATTGCTTCATTTTGAAGACTATTTAATAAAATGATCTACATCTGTTAAATATCATTTAATATGGTTGATAGTCAATGCCATGCTGGCTGAAGGATTCATCCATACTAAACACTAGCAAAAAAAATACTAAAATAAGCTTCAATTCACTGAGAAACATTTCAGTGTCTTAAAATCATTCAACTTCATTTTAAAATTTTAATCTTTGAAGTGCATCTGCTATTAGGTACCATAATCTGCACTGCTATATGGTGCCTATAAAAGGCAGTGCTGATTGAACTTTTAGAAAAGAACCCTACAGCAATCAATGCAATATGTAGTACTAAATTAAGTTCAGGTATATTTGTTGTATCTACACTAACTGGTGTTTATTGTCACCATTCTTTGCTCAGTCCCTTTAATGTGATGTTAAAACGGTTTAGCTGAAATTTAACACAGCATCAGAAATCAGATATCCAACATATTGAGTCATACTAAATTAAATGATGTGACACAAGCAATACTTGACATTGGACGGAATTTGGGGCTAGGTCTAATATGAAAGATCCTAGCTCTGTTTGTTTTTCATGCATCAGTTTCTCCTGTTGCCTGGCTGGCCTCTGGGGAGCCATGTGCTGCCAGAATGCAGTCAGAGAAAGACAAAGAAAAAGAGCAATTTCTGCGCTCCTTTCAGTTTGCTAGTAAAAGATGCCGCAGAATGTTTCTGTACAGGAATAATCTATAAAACAGCACGTAATTGGCGCTTTTTACCAACCACTGGCAGGCCACAGTAACACCCCTCCCCTAGCACTGGCAGGCCGCAGTAACATCCCTCCCCTCCCCCAGCACTGGCAGGCCACAGTAACATCCCTCTCCCAGCACTGGCAGGCCACAGTAACATTCCTCCCCTAGCACTGGCAGGCTGCAGTAACATTCCTCCCCATCACTATAACTGGCAGGCCACAGTAACATCTCTCCCCTAGCACTGGCAGGCCACAGTAACTTCCCTCCACTAGCACTGGCAGGCCATACTAACATCTCTCCCCTAGCACTGGCAGGCCACAGTAACATCCCTCCTCCAGCACTGGCAGGCCACAGTAACATAACTGCCCCAGTATTGGCAGGCCAGACTAACATCCCTCCCCCAGCACTGGCAGGCCGCAGTAACATCCCTCCCCCAGCACTGGCAGGCCAGACTAACATCCCTCCCCCAGCACTGGCAGGCTGTAGTAACATCTCTCCCCTACCACCCTGCTTGTTTAGGATAGAATACCAAACAGTAATTCTTAAAACTTTTAAATTACAAGTCTTTGGATGCACCAAATCGAAAGGCAATATTTTGGAATCTCTTCAGGAAACAAACACGTTCACTTTCCATTCGGCAAAGTTTTATAAATAATCCAAAATAGTCTACACTGTAAATGTTTATCACGTTACCATTTACTTCCCATCCCAGCATAATTATGTGTGCCGTTTAAAATGTTTACAACATCAAAAACATTAACCTCAAGATAAAGCTATAATAGCCAACAATGATAAAGTCTGTATTAAAGCCAACATAAAACGGATCCAAAGAGACTCTGTACAACTTTCTGTCCTTAGTACTTTGTCAACTCTTCTGTGTTTTCTTCCTTCGTTTTTTCTTTTGCGAGTAAGAAATGTATTCATTTTTGACTCAAGAAACAATGCATGGGATAATCTGTACTCTATCAAACACAGAAAACAATTCAACCATCCGCTATTGCTGTCACTAAAATGCAGCTGTGCCTAATATCATAGTGGAAGCCCACTCAATAAAAAGCCAGACTATAAACTTTGAGCTATTAAACAAACATGAAATATGTATGGACAGTTATTTAGAGACAATACAGAAACTGTTTAAAAAAAAAAATCAATTCAATATCATTGTTTTCTTTTACTTTCATTTTTGCATTTCTGAGTTGCCCTGCCTAACCTCTATGACCCTTAGCACCCCCAGCGGTAAGCATACCCGCGGTTGAGAACCCCTGTTTTATAAAATATCACTTTGACTTCAGAGACACAAGAAATGGGGATAGTTTTAATGTAAAATCAACACAGTACTTCCTAGTGGAAGATTCTTATCTGGATATTATGCAATACATGTGAAACGTACTGTATGCTCTCTACATCCCCTTTCAAAATGTTCACCTTTAGTTGCCTTATAGCGTGGAATTAAAATGCATTAAAATATATATTTTTTCTTTTCATGTATCTACACATTCTACCCCACAAATTCCAAGTGAAAAAAATATTCTAGCAAAGTAGAAAACAGAAATAGCTTGGTTGGATAAGTGTCCACCCCCCTTGTAATAGCAATCCTAAATTAGCTAAGGTGTAACCATTGAATATCCCTTGAATATTCCTTGGAGAATGATCAAGATGATTATTAAGAAGTGGAAGGTGTATGGCACCACTAAGACCCTACCTAGATCAGGCCGTCCATCCAAACTGGATGACCTAGCAAGAAGGAGACTGATCAGAGAGGCTACCAAGAGGCCAATTGCAACTTTGCAAGAGCTACAGGCTTTTATGGCCAAGACTGGTCAAACTGTACATGTGACAACACAAATCTGGCCCGTATGGTAGGGTGGCAAGAAGGAAGACATTACTCAAGAAAGCCCACCTTGAATCCCATTTGAAGTATGCAAAAAAACACTCAGGAGATTCTGAAGCCATGTGGCAATACGTTTTGTGGTCTGACAAGACTAAAATTGAACTTTTTGGCCTAAATGCAAAGCGTTGTTTGGCGCAAACCCAACACAGCGCATCACCCAAAGAACACCATCCCTACTGTGAAGCATGGTGGTGGCAGCATCATGTTATGGGGATGTTTCTCATTGGCAGGGACTGGGGCACTTAGAATAGGATAGAAGGGAAAATGAATGGAGCAAAGTACAGAGAAGTCCTTGAGGAAAACCTGCTGCCCTCTACAAGAAAGCTGAAACTGTGATGGAAGTTCACCTTTCAGCATGACAACAACCCAAAGCACACAGCCAAAGCTATAATGGGGTGGCTAAGGAACCAAAAGTTAAAAATCCTTGAGTGGCCCAGTCAGAGCCCCGACCTAAATCCAATCAAAAATTTGTGGCATGACTTGAAGATTGCTGTCCATCAACGCTCCCCAAGGAACTTGACAGAGCTTGAACAGTTTTGTAAAGAAGAATGGTCAAACATTGCCAAATCCAGGTGTGCAAAGTTGGTAGAGACCTATCCCAACAGACTCACAGCTGTAATTGCTGCCAAAGGTGCTTCCACCAAGTATTAACTCAGATGGTGGACTTATCCAATTATGATCTTTCAGTTTTGTATTTTTAATATATAATTTTTTTTTTTCTCAATAAAACCTTTTTTTGCCTTTAACAGTTTGGAGTATGGTGTGTAGATAAGTAAAAAATCCTCATTTAAATGCACGAAACTCTGAGTCACTGACACAATAAAATGTGAAAAAAGTTCAAGGGTGTGTAGACTTTCTATAGACACTGTATATGTATACCAGGTTTTAGTGCATCAGCTTTTGTGTAGTAACTGCCATGACATTTGACAGGCGCTTTAAAAAAAATAAAACAAAAGTGGTGGTAGCCTTTTCCCCTTCCTAGTCCTGACTGGGGGCTGCACTGTTAGCAGTCACAGGGAATCTGAAGGCAGGTTTAAATGATCAGTGAGGGCAGCCGAGAATTCCTACTTGATTTAAGAACATAATCATTCTATAGCTTTCTGTACACTCTGAATAACAAATATACCTTGTTAGCAGTCCAGTTGGATTATACTACCTGCTCAGCAAGAGATTATGAACACTGTTCTTTCTCAAGAAATATTTTTGGTCTACATAGTTAAAAAGCTGAAATCTAAAACTACACAAATCACCTTTAATATCCACCACACAGTCAGAATTGCAGTTTAACATAACACAGAGACAGACACAGAGTTGCATGCAACAGTCTTTGATGAGGCCATTCTTCACTCTTGCAATCCACAGAAATGCTAACACAGCCGCCAGAGCAAATCACAAGAGTCCAGTTACAGAGACTCTGCCATTTCCCTTCCCTCTAACATGCAGCTCTCAAATCAAAGTGCCTGCCTACCTCTCTCCAGCTCTGCTCAAGCACTGACACGAGCATGGCAGAAGACTGCCGCACCACCTCCTCTCCCTAATAAACCACTTCAGTCGGCTGCAAAATTTAATTAACAGTCGCTAGAAAGCAATTACCGTTCAGTCTCAATAGCCAGGCTGCTTGCTGCTTGCACTCTATTGCTATTGATTGATAAACCCACATTTGGCAAACACAGCACATTTCAGGATAAAACAAGAGGGGGAAGGTTAGGGAACTTTACAGGGGGAATATAAGGACTGCGAACAGTTCACAGGATGTGTTCATTTTAACCACTTTGCTGCACTGCCTCCTAGTCCCATATCTTCAAAAACAAGGTTACAATCTGGTCTCTAATCTCTAAAAGCCAGGCTACACTGCCTCCCAGTCTGTCAATATTAACTGTCAGCAGTACAAACTGCTTCGTATGATACTTTGCCCCCAGTCCCTCAACTCTTACAACTAGACCACACTACCCATTGTAGCACCTTTCTCATACTCTAGTTTGCCAGAGCAATTTGGCTTGGTGCCTTTTTAAGTGTACACTTCAAATAGCTGCTAAAAAATAAATAAAAAGGAAAAAGAAAAATACACAAGGTATCGCTTTTGTGTAGACAGATTTCATCTCCCAGTCCCTGAACATATTTTAATGACTTCACCCTGAAAATGAGACAGAGAATCTCAGAAGGTCTTTCCTGTATAAATACATGAGCACACAGTAAAGCAGTGGAAAGTGACCTTCAGGCTAGTTGTAAAAAAAAAAAAAAAAACGAACATGTAATACAGGAAAACCATAGATTTCTAGTCAAGCTAAATGCCTTGCAATGCAAACATAGATATATATGTATATAACATGTATCAACTCGAAGGGTAATACAGTGTAAGTGCTGCAATACAATTAGTAAAAATGTCCAGCAGAATTATAAACCTCAAGCATTTATAAAATGAAAGTGTAGCATGACCTCTTACGGAACAAGACTCTTTACATCTTTATATCTCTTGGCAGTGTTTACTGATACTTTACCACAGGTAGTCTGAAGTTTTGAGACTTCATGACATCAAGTCAAAATGTCTTCTAAATGTATCTAAAAAAAACAACTGAATGTGTATTGACATGGTGAGGAACAGGTATGTTTATCCTGATCCCAGAGCAGTGAGTGTGGATGCTTCATCCAGCCCAGTGCACTGTCAGTGAGGAAAGAAAATAATTATTGAACCAACAAAACCTCTGCTCTGTTGCATAAGAAAGTTGTCTTTCTGCCATCATATTCTTAAATAGACACTTTGGCTTGTGGCGTTTCAGAAAGTTAAGACCTCCAGCAAAGTAAGCAAGCCAAACTAATGTTAGTGAAAATCGACAACTGTCTGCCTCACCTGCTTGGATTTCAACATCATAAAGGCTTATAATTTTTAATCCTCTGCACAGCTCAGCCTCCAACTGACAAATGTATTTTCAAAAAGGCCTATTAATATATTTCTTTATGAAAGTGACAGAAATGTACCTTCCAACCATCAAATAAAGAATCAATAAAAAAGATTCTTACCTGGCCATATGAGGATACTGTATTTTAATTTGATATCTATCTCTGCTTGTTTGAAAAAATAATAAATGTCAAAAATGTTTATATTGTGTTGAAATACATTTTTCTTTCAACTTTACTTCACTGGTTAAAACCCACAGCATTTTACTTCATCAGATTCTACTGTTGATTCTTAACAGTATCAATAAAATTACAATTTAAAGGTATGTTAAAAACACAAGTTGCATAATTGCTATAACTGTAGGGCTGGTTGCACATAACCACATATAAAAACCACTCCCTAGAATGTATACCAAGACAGAATAACCTAGGTCTCAGTTATCGACTCCTGAAAGACCTAAAGTTAATGCTTAAACGCATGGTGTATATAACATTACGAGTAGTCAAACCCTACAACACCTAACCACATGCAGACTTTTGGAATTACACATATAGTGGATAAGAAAACACTTTAAAATTTGGCAGATTTCATTAGGAGATACTTATTGAGAGGACCATTTTCAAATGACTGTATGGTGGTAGAGCAGATGTTAGTATTAAGTCAGTATGTTCAGGTTATCCCCTTTTCTCTGTGGCTTAAAGAAGTGCAAATCTGCTGCATGTGACTACAACAGTTTACTGTACTGAAACACCCCCACTACTGTATACATTAGAATCAGAATAATGAAAATGAGCGGTTTATTCAGAAGAAAGTTATCATGCCATGTTATTACTCTGGATGGCCTTTTAATGTACCATTTGGCTCAGATTTGCTTTATTTTGTCAGCTCACCAAGCAACACTTTACGCCTTTTATAAAGACAAGGCTGTCTCAGGCTCTTAATTCCCCAGCCTAGTCAGTGAGGGAGCAGCAATTGTACTGTCTTGCTCGACAGGGCAAGATCCTTTGTTTTCTGTTAGGGGCGGTAGCAGCGAAGCAGGAGAGAGCCCTACACATTATTAAAAGGGGCAGGACAAAGCCCTTCTTGTATATATGTTTTTGGCTTTTGTTATTGTTATTATTATTATGAATTACTTGTATATTTTGTTATTGTTTTTGACAGCGAAGAGACGTATGCTTTGTATGGTGTTGCAGCATGGATGGGAAGCCCCATTCACATTAAAAACCTTGTGTAGAAGGTGGCCATTCTATTTCATTAATTTTTTAATTTACTGTCAATTGGGAGATGGTCACCTGCAGCTCTCAGCACTCAGGGTGGGTGTACAGAGGAGAGTATGGGAGAGCGAGAGCATGACATGAAAACGAAAACAAAACCAAAACTTAGAATCCGTTTGAATATTTAATTGTGCTCTGTGAGCAGTGTTTTGTGTTTAAATATTTATTTTCTTTTTGTTGTTTAAATAAATGGCGTCCGCCGCATCTTTTTGCCCTGCAGTACTTGCCTGTGTTTAATTCCTGCATTCTGGCCTGACATCACCACAAAGCCACCCAGTCACAGGGGCCACATAGCATTACCCAGCACACTGCAAGGCAGTAGTTTGTGAAAACTTTAGCCGCAAGGCTTGCTGGGAAAGAGCCGTCAACATCTATCAAACTTGCAATGCTTGGGAGCTGAGTTGGGGCGATTATCAATGGGGGTTCAAGAGGAATGCGGGAGAACCCAGATCGGCTTGGATTAGCGGTCAATCCGTGCTCATGGAAACAAGGTATTACTCAACACAAAATTGGTGAACACCTATTGCATTGATTGCTGCACGTCCTCATGAAGGAAAGCAGGAGACATTGAAAACATGCAAAGTTGCTTCTGGGAATTTGAGTTTATTTTTATTTTTTTACATACTGGACTCTGCCGAGTCATGGAGTTCGGATCAGAGGGTACAGTACGATTGATTACGCTTACCTCTTACGCTATAATTCACATTTTTAGACACTGCAAGAGCTTGTAACTCAGGCATTTTGTATTGAACATTTTAATGCTATAGTGCTACTTTGGATGTTAATTTATTATTTTGTGTTTTTTCACACTGGATATTACAACTTCTTACTTAAGAGATTATGTAAAGCCCTTTACTTTAGTGGAACAAAAATTTCACGTGTTTATATATATATATATATTATTCTAGCATTTTTCACTTACATATGTGGTTGTTCATGATGTGCTCTTGCACTGCACACTGTAGCTTTAAAGTTTAATGTAGTGTTTTGTGAAAAACATTTAAATGACAAAACAGTGGACATGAATATGTTAACTGCATTTCCTCATTCTTTAGCGTGAGCGTGTTCTGTGCTCTACCTTTCAATTTTAAGCATGCATCTAATGTTAAAAATACTCTATATATATATACACACATATACCGTAGCAGGGGGAGATCAGTGCTGACTCTGCTGGCGTGTTCACGGTGCTGCAGAAAGAGGGCCGCAGTCGTCCAACAACCGCCTGTGAGTCATGGCAGTGACACGGGGAGGTGGGAGAGTGGGTGTGTGGACTTTCCCCCTCTCTGAATGGCTGAGAGGCGAGTCTTGGGGAGATTGTTAGCCCTATAAGTTAATGCTCTGTTGTTTCCTCAGGTCTGCCCATTTAGACACGCCAAGAGTGCGGAAGCTCTGGTCCAGGATCGAGAATCAGCCAGGAGAAAAAAGAAATAGAGTTTCACAGCGAGACAGTGAGAGCGGGGAACTCTTGGGCAGACCCCGGAATATTGTAATGGAGCAGGCTAGTTAGCCGGCAGTGTAGGTCGGTGATTCAGGTAGCATGGGTAGCGGCAACCGGGATATAGCTATCAAGTGCAGCACCTTTTATTTGTAGTTTTGTTACTGTTTTATTTTCCCTGTTTCTTTCTGCCTTCTGTTTTGAATTATTGTTTCGAAGCACCTGCAAGTGCACCGGTATTGTGTACCATCGCTTGGTATTTCCGTGGTTCTGTTTACCATCGTTGGTAAGCAGACCACGGACCAACAGCGCCCTCTTCTGTGAGCAATAAAAAACTGTATATATTTTACTGCATCTTCATTCACACTGGTGGTGCTTTAAAATAAGCTACTTTCAGGAGACCTAACATCTGTTCATCACTGTGAGACAGAGCACTCTCTATTGCTTTTGCCATTGCCTGACGTGAAATTTTTGCTGCAGCAGAAGAAAAAGGTGCTTTTCTTTTTAACCAGCGCTCCATTTCTTTTTTTTTTTTGGTTTGTTTTTTAACTCTTTACACTCAGCCCTATTTCCAGCTGTTTTCATTTATGTATGTTTAATTACTGGATAGTTTGTGCTGCATGCATGTACCACATCAAATGAAAGGCCACAACATTACCTTTCATATTATGCAAGTTGCAACAGGACCAGGCACACAATGTGGTAGAGATGAGAATCCAAAAAAAAAAAAAAAAAAAAAAAGTTGGTCACTGCTATATATATTGTAATCATAGATGGCTAAAAAACAAAAAAAACACTGCACCATTGAACCTCAACATGAAATCAACATAGGGGGAGCTGAGCTTCTAAGCTTTCCAACGTTACCGCCACTTTCAGTCTAGCTGCTACAGCGATGGAACAGTAGACTCAAAACGAAACCTAAGCTGTGAACACTGTCACACGATAAGAAGCTTAACTTCAGGTGATGGCTGTTCCAGCTTGGAGTACTGCATACACACGTCTTTGGAAAAGCCCAAGTCTATACTTTTAAACAAGCCATGAGCCAGGTAGGTGGCTTTACAGTTCCCGAGTAATATGTGTGTAACCTTTGGTGCGCTTGCGTTCCAAAATTAATGGGGCTGAGTTTTAAGAGTTAAAGTCACTGCTTGCAAAACACCACCAAGATAGACTTAATATTGTTTTTGTATTATTTCAAAAATGTTTACTTACTTTCTGAGTTTCTATAATGGTTAAAGATAGCGGCCCGAGAATCATGTATGAGAGAATAAAGTCTTGCGGCACTTAAAATATCCAGCATTACTTTTACTCATTTATTTTAACCAGAACTACTCAGAATGTGGCTCAATGTTTTCATCAGTGACACCAACTTCCTTAGAGACTGTTGTAGCGTTTCAGGCATTCTAAGTTGGGTGAAAAATACAGTAGCTTGGTGTCTTCAAATATCTCTATGGGTTTTTCCCACATTGAAAGTTGGAGATATGTGGGAGCAACTTGGAAAATGCGTGACTCCCGCTGAAATTCAAACCCTGTATATGTGCGTGAGATTATATATATATATATATATATATATATATATATATATATATATATATATATATATATATATATATATATATATAAGTGTCGTTGAACATATGTATATAAAAAAGTTCAAACATTATAAATGCCTGCTATGTTTTTCTTTTATAAGCATTCAAACTCCCAGGTGTTTCACACATTGACTCGCAGTAACCAATCATTGCTTCTCCTATTACCGATGTGTTTTCAATGCTGGCTGGATTCCTTCACACGACTGCTACTAGAAGCAGAACATGGTGATCGGGAAGGGCAGCACTGAAGTATCTCCATTAACGATCAGTACATTTACTTCACTAATAGCTTTTAAAGAAAATATCACATGGAAAATCAAATTCGCCATATGTCTGCACCTTTCAAATAGGAAAATGTGAGATGCAAGACATTTTCTGAAATAATTTTGTCTGTAACACTGCAATGCCTCTGCAACACATTTTGTACTAGTAAAGCAGAGAGGAAAATTACTGTAATGTGTTTATTTGTTTATTTATTTATATTATTGAAACACACAAACACAATGAATCCAGCCCAGCAATATTTAAACTGAACATTCTCTCTTACCAGCCATCATTTTCTGGGCCTCATAAGGCTCCATGTAGCCATCATTTTCCGTCACCTTCTCTGGAGCCACCTGGGTCACGCTGGTCTGTTTGGCATCAAAGGGGTCGGCATAGTCCTCTAGGATAACAGGCTGTTTGAGACAGAGAGAAATAGGTTGCTTAGTTATTCTGCTTAACTTTACACTTTATCCTTGAATTCCATGATGGAAAATCCAACTGACCTGCGGTCAGTCGTGTCATTGTTGTACTGATGCTGTATGACTTATTACACTTCAGCTGATTACCTGCTGGAAGAGAACAGGCAATGCTGAAGAGGTACTACTTTACCATAACTAGACTAAAAAAAAGAGTTACACAATCCCCTGCACGGTTTACAAGAAACATTACTTTACACTCCCGTAAATACTGAGAAAGGTATTGACCAGCTGACTTGTGACCCATGATGTGCGATTAAGAATGTATTAAGCAATTTATCGGCAATATGATTAAAAACACTGTGATACGGACAACAGAGGACACAGCAAATACAACGCAATGCTTTTCTTTTAAACTTTGCAGGGTGTTCTGTAACACTTTAAGCAAATCTGATCACTGCTAACTGATCATTTTAGTATCACATTTCGGCATGCTAGTTTATAAAACAGGTCTGGGAATACTTCATCCAAACAGCAGTAACACCACAAATAAAAAAAGAGAGTTCTACAAAATGACTAATCTGTGCCATTGAAATTCCAAAAGAAAAAGGTGTCTAATAAGTAATAGTTGAAGGTGATGAAGTTGTATGTCCTGTATAGGAGGCGATAAGCATGCAAAAAAATCTATTATCACTGGTCATCCTTTTCTAGTTTCAAATATTTTCATCAACAACATTGACGAAAACAAATCAAACTGTTTCTACCTAATATCCAATTCCTGTGCAGTAAGTAACACAAGCTCAGGAGCTGATTGGCTGCAACAGCATCAGCAAATGTTACTTCTATAGCATTGTATTAGAAATATCTGACATTCGAAATTGAATTACAAAATAAACATGTTCAAAAGAAGAAAAGACCCTATACTGTTGAAACTGACTGACTATCTCAGTCTTGGGTTCCCTTAAGCACTGGTGGTCCAGTGGTTAAAGGAAGGAGCTTGTTACCAGGAAGTTGCTGGTCCAATCCCACCTCAGCCACTGACTCACTGTGTGACCCTGAGCGAGCCACTTAACCTCCTTGTGCTCCGTCTTTCGGGTGATAAGTAAAAACTGAGGTCCTATTGTAAATGACTCTGCAGCAGCAGTTGTGATGCATAGTTCAACGTCTAGTCTATGTAAGTTGCTTTGGACAAAATTGTCTGCTATATGAATAAATAATAATAATAATAATAATAATAATAATAATAATAATAATAATAATAATAATAATAACAGCAACATTTAATTAGTAACAGTTTACCTTGTTCTCAAAGAATTAAACCCTTGGATTGCACTCCTTAAGGTCTGCTTTTTCAGCCAATCAGATTGCAAGTTTAAGGCCATACTGTATGCAATAAAACATGATCTTGATATCTATGCTGACCCCTTTGATGCTGTGACAAAGTGGCTGATTTTATACAGGTGCAGGAGTGAAGTGCATGAAAGATGCAGACAGAGATAATTGTAATCCAGTTTGGAAAGGATTTTATTTATAGATTCCAGGTCTGGCGACCAAACAATAATCCCCCGGCAATACACACCAATGTGTACTACATGGGGTTAATAACAACGGGATTGCAGTCCCAAATAATAAACAATATTATCCCCCCCACAATAATAAAAACACTGTCACCAGTCCTGGGTGTGCGCAGTAGTGCTTGTGGTGGGTGATACAAGTTTATTTTGTGACTGTGGTGAAGTGTCGTTCCGGCTTTGTCCTGGTCCAAGGCGGCAGCTCCGGAAATATGTTTAGCCGTCGGACAATTTACAAACAAGATCAATTACTAACAGACAAAAACAAACAAACCACTCACAAAACTGTCACTTTCTTTGGGGTCTCTAACAGTCCTTCTAGGTTATAACAAAAACCAAAGCGATGGAACAGATTGAGATTCTCCATCCCCTTTTCTGCTTCTACACATGACTACTTGGTAAATGAATGCAACTGCCTCTCCAATCTACGGCTGCCACGTCGTTTCCCTTCCAGGTCAATGCGTTACTGCAAAGGAGTCTCACCCCCTTCCTGGCTGGCCGACTTCCCTTGAACCCTGGGAAAAAACGGTCAGGCCAGCCCGTCCAAGGAGCTCTGTTCTCGCTGCTTTGTGCCCTCACAGGTCGGTTGGGAGATTTGCAAATAATAATCATTGTATTTCTGTCTCAGATGCCAAACCCCCCCCCCCCCCCCCCCAAAAAAAAAAAAAAAAAAAACAAGAACTCAAATCAAAAAGATAATTAAGTTTTTTTTTTTACTGTTCTAAACATGCTTAATAATCAGTGATAAAGTTGACACCAGTTTAGAAGCCTGGAGTGTCTTGTGGATGTTGTTAAGATTCTAAACAGCAGGGAATTCTAAGGTGATAGGATTTGACAGAGAGTTTGGATCGCTGCAGGCCCTATGAGTAAATGCAATACGGTTGCTCATCTCACATCTTCTAGTTCTGAAACCTTGTTGTCAGTGTGTGTTGTAGTCAAGTACAGTAGTTGTATGGTATACCCCTTGATTATTATGAAAACATTTCAAATATCTTGTATGTCTGTATAAAATAACAGCCTTATTTCATAGCTGCTATGAACACTATATAATGATTTAAATTGTGAATATACTGAGAATCAATGTAATATGACTGGAGTCTTTACACTAGGACACATGAACAAAGTGTGATATAGTTTTTAAAACAATGAAGAAACACAATGGGCCTTTTTTTAATTATGTTTTTGTAGAATAAAACATGATGTTCCCAATCAATATACACAAATCTCATTCGCTGGAAGAAATTAAACCAATCTATTGTACTTTCATTGTGTTACAGATTTTCTTTTCAAAGAAAAAAACATACACACACAGAAAACTGAATGCACTTTACATTGATTTTCCAGTATTGGAAAAGAAATATAGTTAGGTTACTTACCATAACCCTGGTTCCCTGAAAGAGAAGAAGACCACCAATGACATTACGTATGGGATATGCCTGCCCATTGGGTAGGTATCGCTGAGCTCGCTATACTGCCAGTAGGCCCCTTCCTGGGATGATGCACTTGGTCCCACCCACGAGGGGATAAAACTATCATCTCGAGAAAGCCATTTCTCCTTTTCTATCGAACCCGTGAGGGCGGACGATTTGACCTCGCGGTTGGTGGTCATCTTCTCTTTCAAGGAACCAGGGTTACAGTAAGTAACCTAACGTTCCCTTTCAATTCGAAGACAACCACCAATAACTTTATGTATGGGATCATGTATACCAGAGCCGTCGCGAGGGAGAAGGAATGGCAGCATATGAGGGAGCACTAGCACTGTCTAACCCAGAGGTTAGCGGTGTGAACTTACACCCTCAAGGACCCTTGTGCCTAATGAAGGCAGGGCAGGGGCTACCACATTAAGGCAGTAGAACCTGCAGAATGTATGCGGTGCAGCCCAGCTAGCCGGTGTACAAATATCAGGCATCGAGGGCCCTCTGAACAGGGCCCAAGATGTAACCAACCCTCTAGTGGAGTGTGCGGTTACCCTATAAGGTGGGGGCAAGCCAGCACCATTATAGGCAGTCGGGACTGTGTCCACAATCCAATGTGACAGACGCTTTTTAGAGAGGGGCTTGTCTCAGGGTCTGTGTCTCCGTGACAGACGAAGAGCTGATCAGACTGACGCAGAGCTTTTGTCCTATGCATGTAGCATCTCAATGCTCGCAGTGGATTCAATCTCTCATCCTCCGCTGAAGCAAACAAAGGTGGATGGAAGGACTCCAGTGCCACAGACTGATTAACGTGCTGTGATCACCTTGGGAAAAAAAGCAGGGTTGGTGCTCAGAGACACCCTACTGCCATCCTCCTAAATACGCATTCAGGAGCTGTGCACAGACAGTGGCTGCAGCTTAATGAACCACTTAGCCACGAGGAAGGCTGTCTTCATAAATAGGTACTTCAACTCTATGTAGTGTATGGGCTCAAACGGGGCCTTCGTGAGAGCCTCCACTACAATATTAAGGCTCCATTCGGGGAGAACAGTCCTCCTGGGAGAGCGTAATCGCCGAGCGCCTTTAAGAAATCAGCTAGCCAAAAAATGAGCACCCGGAGACACCGAATCCACAGGGGCATGGCAAGCAGAGATAGACACTGAAAACACCTTCAAAGTGGAAGGTGACCTACCAGCATCAAGCAGTTCTTGCAGAAACTGTAAGATGACTGGCATAGGGCAAGATATGGGGTCATGGCTTCCAGCCAGACACCAAACTTTGAAATTCCTCCACTTATAGGTAAACAAGGACCTAGTGGAGTCTGCCCTAGCGCTCTGCAACGTACTCAAAACCGCATCCGATAGCCCTAGGGCTAACCAGAGGACCCATAGCTGGAACCTGTCCAGTTCCAGGTGCCAAAGACAGCCTTTCGCCTGACTGAGGAGATCCGTGTGCTGTGGGATCTCCCAGGGCTGGCCATGCAACAGCTGGCACAGGGTTGAAAACCAGATTCTCCTAGGCCACTTGGGGGCCACTAGGAAAAGTGACGCTTCCTCTAACCAAACCTTTTTGAGAAAGGCCAGCAGCAGCGTTATAGGCAGGAAAGTATACAAAAACGCTTTGGGCCATTCGTGTGCTAGGGTGTCTATGCTGAGTAGACAGCCTAAGTTATGGAGGGAGTACAATAAGGGGCAATGCGTCGTCTCTGCCGAGGCAAAGAGATCAATGTGCACCTTCCTGAACCGTTCCCAAATCTGCTCCACTATCTGAGGGTGAAGTCGCCACTCTGACGGATGCAGACTGTTCCTGGAGAGGAGGTCTGCTCTCCAGTGCACCGCTCCAGGAATGTACGTCACCTGTAGGGACAGCAAGTTCCTCTGAGCCCATGTCAACAGACTGAAGGCCATGCAATGCAACCCCGGGGACCGTAGGCTACCCTGGTGGTTGACATATGCCACCACTGTCATGTTCTCTGTCCGGATCAACATGTATCTACTACTCAGCACCGGGAGCAAGTGGTGAAGAGCAAGGGAGACCGAAGTGGTGGAGAGCAAGGGAGACTGTTTATGTGCAGGTATGTCCAGCGGTCCAGCCAGGATCCACGTACTCCTCTGCCTTCCCAGACAACCTCCCCAACCCAAGCTGGAGGAGTCTGTCATCACCAATTGGCAGTTCAACACTACTCCCATTCACACAGCTTCGCGGAGGTAAAAGGTTGTCCTCCACCAGCTGAGCAAAGTGTTACCTAGCAATACCCAATCGAGTGTGTTTTAAGACATGCAGTGCCTGCCCACTGATCTCTAAGCAGAGTGCAAAACTTAATGAGAAGACGTGCCTGCATTTCTTTTTTTTTTTTGGAGTGCATGTTAACAGCAAAGAACACAAAGGAAAGAAAAAAAACCATTGCAAAGGAAAGAAAAAAAAACATTGCAAAGTCAAGCAGCATCTAGGGAACTTTTTTAATGGGAATAAAATTGTATTAATTTTTTAAAACATAAAACCAAAATCCCTACAACACTTTCAACTTGAGGAGACAGCAACATCTCTCCAATACTGTTTGAAATAAAAATAATACAAAATGCCTGTAGCATCTTAGACTTATATAGTTTGGTTATATGGTAGTAAACAGACTTTTTAATTATCTGCATTGGTGTGTGCTTACTGTGTTTCTCCTGACCGATACGATAATAATAGCAACTGGGGGGGGTACCCAATTGTGCCTACCCTAACTGCTCGGTCACACACCTGTTCAGCGCATAGCATATACCAGGGGGACACAGGGGCCGAAGCCGCAGTGGGTGAGTTGAAACAGACAGCAAAACCACAGTAGAAAGATAGTATAGGGAAGAGCACAATGTCATGCAGTCGGCAAGGTCTACTCGACAGCAGGAATGAAGCAAGGCCTAGCCCCGTGGAGGAACTGTGTACTCCCACTCACAGGTCACTGCACAGGCAGTTGCTCACACACGACAGACAGATAACAAAGAGCGACCTACCACGCAAGCAAGGAGGCCGCTGGAGGACAGAAAGCCAAAAGGCTCAGTCTTTTCAAAGTCATTGATTCCAGGAAAGCAGCGAGCCAACGTTCAGCACGAAAGCAAGGGAAATACAATCGACTCGATTTGACTCAAGAAACTCTTTTCTATCAACACACTCAGCTCAAGACAGAGGTCTTACCGTACTGCCTTGAGAAGGAAAAAGAGAAATGGCTTCCTTGGGATGACAGTTTTATACCCTTGATGGGCGAGACCGAGTGCATCATCCCAGGAAGGGGTCTATCGGCAGCTCTGCAATACCTACCCAATGGGCAGGCATATCCCATACGTGATGTCATTGGTGGTCATCTTCAAATTGAAAAGGGAACTCATTTTGTCAATTGCTGTGGGGAAAAAAGCCACACACACCCACCCCACACCCACCCACCCCACCCACACCCACACCCACACCCACACCCACACACCACACACACTACCCCATACTCCAGTCTATTAATATTGAAATGTCACATAAACTATATTATCATATTTAAAAGTTTATAGCTGGTTTAAAAAAACATGAGGTGTTAAAAATTGGGAGCTGGCTTTATCATACAACTTACAAAACAATAAACCCATTGTATACTAGCAATTGATCAGTGTAAATGAAAACTGGTCAATACATATTTTATTATGGGTCTAAAACAGTAAAATCAGTTCTGATACAAAATACAAAATATAAATACAAGAGGGGTAGTGGTGCAGACCGTGAGGCATTTGAAAAGACGGTGCGTTAGGGAATGCAGTTTCACCTTTTACATGCTGGCTGTCACTAAGTTCACGTAAAACAGAACAAGAAAGCAAGGGATTCATATACTTACTGTACCTTTAAACTGAAACAATGTTTTTTTGTTTTTTTTTTTTAATCTCTTGGATTAGCACTCACTATTGGAATGCTGTTTTGTAAATCGCCAAATACTGTAATACAGTGCTTTGTTTTTAATACTACACTTTTTTGGAGTAATATTTACTTGCTTTCTTTGTATAGTACACGTGTAGTACAGTACTTTGGTGTTTTAGACAATGTTAATAAAGCAACTACAATGTAGTAGAACAACTCCCTCCGAGATACGACCTTTTCACATATCCGACCCCTGCAACCAATTCAATCGAATATGGCAGGCTTTACTGTGACTGCAAAACGGAAGCTAATCTGTATGATCAACACATACTGTATCTTTCTATGTATAAAATAGAAATTTTCATGCATTGGAGACTTACGTTCTATAAAGCACGTGATTTCAGTGACAGTTACGATTTGTTTGTTGCCCTCTCTGAGTCAGACTCAGACAATCAGAACCAAGTACCCATCCCCTCTCAGCAATGCAGTTATCAGATTGGGAGACAACATTGAAAATATAGTCAACATGTTTTACATTTGTTTAAAATTACAACATGTTACTGAGATGGCAGCAGGTAACAGCTGGTGTTGGAATATTCTCTGTGGTGCTGAAAAGCCTGCATCACATGGCCACGCTGGTCAATAACACAACCCCAGGACTGCTAAGAATCCAGCTGTGAACATCTGAACCTCGGAATGGTTGATGCGTGAGTTTTCATGCCAAGAATGCTGGGTTATCTGGGCCCGCTAAGCGAGTTTAGGGGGGCAATCAGAATCCAGCCCTGCCTCTAGAACCATCCAGTGCCTATTACCACCTTCCTTTGACCCCCCCCTAAATCTCCCAGCCAAAGCAGACATTGCTGTTTGCACAGCTGAGCAGCTAAACACAAGATGCTCAGGTGATTTATTGTCGACTCAACGGTCCAGGAAACATTTATGTTTTCTGCTTTTGAAATGAAGAATTAGAAGTAACACACATACGGAATTTGACTCAGACGGATAGATGCTTCCATAGTTAGTTAGATTCCAGTTCCAGATTCTGACATACTTAACTAACGAATGTCCTTAGCAAGTTTAATGACAATTGGACAAGCAGTTATCGACATCTGTGTGACACACTAAAGTGTGATGTACGCATGTAGCAACCCCAGCAGAGAACAACATCCGAGGTGTTCATGTTTACATTATAACAGTACAATACTTGGTGGAAGTACAGAAGAGTGGGATATTTGCCTCAAACGCAGTGCACTGTCAGGGCTGTACTTGTAAAGATCAAACACTACAGATATAGGAAGTCTTTGATATGAAAAAGGATCAGTGGGGAACTGTGGCAAAGTGCCCACCCTTTGGTATTTATGATGGAGATGGTCACCTGTATAAGAATCAGCAGCTTTCTGCGCTCATTGGGTCGTGAGGAAAGTGTCAGAGGAGAGACGCAAGTCTAAGTTTGTGAATCAGAAATAACAATTGCTAGACATGCTGGCGTATTAACCAGTACGATACATAGTGTTTGTTTTTGCTTGCTTGTTTGGCCAACGTGCCCTTTTGTTTTGTTTAAGCATTTTGATTATTATTTAATAAATGCACTGATCGCCGTTGCATTTCAGTTTTCCCCAGCCCTTCTTTGTTTTGTGTTGCTTCTTCCTGGTCCATGACGTCACTGCAGCTACGAACTGCAACCACTCTGCCACAGGAACATATGCCTTATTTTGCCAGTCAGTAAATCACTACAAGGCAAAACAAAAATTATCCACAGATGAATGACTTAAAGTGAAGCAGTGACCCAAAATGGAAACATGTTTAAAAGTGCCAGGCTTAACCTTAACCCTTTCCAGTGCTAGGCTGAAATGCCACTTGCTTGTCCTGGTATCAATCAATTAATCTTTATTTTATATAGCACCTTTCATTGTGGACCACCATCACAAAGACTGTTACAAGATGCGGTAACAATAAAATCCATAACACTTTACATACACAGAAATGCAGAACACATGCTATACAGTAAAAAAAAAAAAAACAATGCATAATACATGACAGTAGTATAATAAATAGTAGGAGTGACACAGCAGTTAATAGCAGATATCAGGCTTAAAGAGCACGGAAGTTAGAGAGAACAAGTGAGTCTTGAGAGTTGATTTGAAGCGAGCGGCAGTGGGAGCATCACGCAACAAAACTGGAAGAGAATTTCAAAGAGTTGGAGCCATGAAGCTAAACGCAGTCCTCAGCATGGCAGGGGGCTGCAGGGTGCACATGCTCTGCATCTGTTTTGAAGGCCCGGGGTGGATAACAGATTCATTAAGGCCATTCAGATCCCATTGGCAGGTGGTTTTCATTGCCGCAGAGGCACAGAGAACCAGAAAGTGCTGTCCTTTCTAAATTTGCTGATTAGATGATTAATTGTTGTGCCTGTGAGAGGCATGCAGGACCAGCACCAAGGAAAGAATGCGAGAGGCTTGGGTCAGACACATTGACTCTCCATATTATTTTTTTCTGCTGAGCTCTCTGTATTTACCACAATGCT
Source organism: Polyodon spathula (assembly GCF_017654505.1). Lineage (NCBI taxonomy): Eukaryota > Metazoa > Chordata > Actinopteri > Acipenseriformes > Polyodontidae > Polyodon > Polyodon spathula. Next base: position 20,441,933 of record NC_054552.1, on the reverse strand, counting down.
TTGCGCGCAGTGAGACAGAAGTCTCCATTGAAAATCAGCGGAGTCAAATATCTTGTTAAATAGAATATCTTTTTAAAAACACCCTTTTCTAATAAACTGCAATATTATTGGCTAAAGCAGTTTTGAATGAGGCTGGATTTTCATTGGTTAAAATATTAGTGTGTGCTCCCACTGGCTAGAAAGGCGGCAGTGTTTTCGGCACAGTGCAAGATTAACAGTTGGAAATTTGTTTATTTGTTGGGAAGTTTGTCTGGTTGATTGGAAATTTGCAGGTCAAGCACGTACAGCCTTTCGTATTAATGAATTGACAAATTAATTTAATGAATTATTAGATAAATTAACAAATAAGTTTATGAATTACTGTATGAACTGACAAATTTATGGACGAATTGCTGGACAAATGGACCAATTCATGAATTGACAAATTAATTGGCAAATTAGTATAGTTTTGGCACAAATGGAGCTTGGGTCATTTCACCTCCGCAATGTCTCCCAAACAAAGCAAGTTTGTTTGAAAGCATGTCAGTGAAAAGGGGAAGCAGCTGATTGGTTATCGACAGAAAAGAAACCAGTTAAGAAATGGGGACAATTTCACACTCCAGGTGAACTGACCCAGGAAGTGCAAGATAATCTAAAAGCAGGACTTGCAAACAGAGATTTCTTAATTTAAAAATGAAACTACGGATTTGCTAAAATCGTGTTTGTTTTTTTTTTTCAAAACTGCACATTTGAGACCTATATAATGAATGTGTAGCATGGTGGAGAAAATGTATGGAACTATTTTGTTAACAGCAGTCACTTTAAACAAGAACTGAAATATTTAGAAAACCAACATGATGTAAAAGTACTCCTTATTTTACTGCCTTAAAGGGCCGCAGTGCACAAATGGTACAGAAAAGACCCAGTAGTATTAAGAGCAAAAATGTTCGGGGCAGACTTCCTGTTATCCTGTCAAAGAGCAATGTACAAGGCTACAGAAAAATTCGCCATGTGATTTATGTCCTGTGCCACTAGGGGATTGTATCTAGAGACAACCTAATACAACTCCATGCTTTGCGGATCTATTATATTACAGCACTTCAGAAGGTCTTTGTTGCTGCCTTGTTCTTTAATGAAACTGTTATCAGAGACATAAACAGCAGAAACAGTTGCCAAGTCGAAAATGAAAAGAAAGCCTCCATCATTTTCTCAGAAGCAGCTGCTACAGCAATAATGTCTTTTAGGCCTTAGCAGTCAACAGAATGCACTTTTAAAGTTTAGACTGGATCCTTCTACACTGTGTTGGTGTCAACAGTATTCCGCATTCCAAAATTATGATTTCTGCCTATGCCTTTTTGATCACGTAACAAAGTCTGAGCAAGATAACAGTTTCAGCCAAGGTTATCATTTTATTTGTAGTTTTTTTTTTTTTTTTAACTTGAGCCATAGGTGAATGTGTACAGTTTGGGATATTTTAAGCACTACTCTTATAAAATTTTTCCATAGCTAAAAGCATAGCAAAGTATAATAATGCATGGTAAAACAGAAGCACTGTGAAGCCCAGAGAGGTATGGTAAAGCATATCATAAAATATAGTAAACTATGTTAAATGTATAACATAACCAGGTGAAAAGCACGAAAAAAACTAAAATTTCTGTGCACTGTGGAAAACTTTCAAAAGGGTACACTTGTATAACTTTTTCAGGAGTGCAGATCTCTCACTGAGAACGTTATATATAGTCAAGCAAGAGGTGTATGTTTTCATCATTTACTTGAAGTTTAGCTCATCCTGTGTTGAATTCCTAGGGCAACAATGACTAAATGTCAATGACCCAACATTTGCCCTTTGGATCTCAGTGAATTACAAGGGATAAAAAACAAGATAGAACTGCCATAGTAGAATGACACTGAGCTTAATGACTCCACGCTTGTCTAATCAGTGTTGGGTACCAACTTATTCTAATGAAAGAACCACCCATGCCATGTTGAAAATGTACCCTCACTGACAAGGCTACATGCAACAGAAATCATTTATGGTTTCAATTACCTCTTAAACATCCTAACCAATTTGAATAAAATGCAGTGTTATTAACCATTTATTTATTTTATAAATTCCAAAGGAGTTGACAAAGCTACCCTAGTCAATATTTTAACCATAGCAGAGGGAGCAGAGGACACAGCTGTAAACGGAGTGGATATAGTAGAGTGTATTTAATCAACTCTATCTTAAATTTACAAATTAATAAAAATACAAAAAACACACAAATATATAAATAATGTTATTGTTGAAATGTGATTCATAAACCTCTCCAACAAGGTGCCAAGGTGTAACCTGATGTGTGGACACCACTGCAAGGTTCCAGGTCAACTCTGAATTTGACCACCAGACTATGAACTCTGTGTGACCCCCTGTTGTGAAGGTGCAACATGGTTCCCTTCCCTTGGAAGTGTCAAATGGCAGCTCATACACAAAGGGGTGTTTTTAATATCTTGAGGCCTGGTTGCTTCCTTGCAATAGCGAGTGCTGCCACCTGTGGGGAGAACAGTATTACCTCACAAAACTGAGAGAAAGCAGATCAGCTTCCTATTTTTTTGTGTTCCAACCTCAAAACATCAGGGAAGTAAACTTCAATAAAAAACAATTTAAAAAAGGACATATTCTACAGCTACAAATCTTAGTTGCAATCTACCGCCGTAGCACATTTTGGGAGCATTTTGTGTGTGTTGCAAATAAGCAATGATGGGTCATAAATCAATAATATGAATCATCATGCTTAACAAAACAGTCATGCCATTTGCTGTCAAGTACAGCAAATAAACATGTGTCACCATATATTGACCCACAACCAACTGATAAAGTCAACAGCACATTGACATTGACTGTACCATGACAGTAAGCCAGTAGAATAAGTTCATGGGTGGCACAGATATTGTAGATTAGTTCACTCTCAAGTACACATAGTCCAAGCGTGGGTACATTTACACTGTTAGGCACACGATGATCCTTGATGTTCCACCACAAACCTCCAAGCAGAACCAAAAAGTTTATTTGCTTTATATATAACAAAATACTATAACTTGGCAATAATTGTAAATTAATCATCATCTCTATTTATTTGTAGAGTGTTCACATGTACAAAACGTGCCCAAAAATTCTCTGAAAAAATAAAAAAAGAATTACATTTTCCCAACTTGGAGGTATAAAACTGTTACATATTTATATTACAATATTTTTTACACGGTTTTAGAAATATGCTCGAGTCTCACAGGTTGAAACAGGACAGCAGGGTAAACATTCATAATCTTTTTTGAAAGTGTGCCATGTAATCTTTTACAGCCTTAACTAAATAAGCTAACTGAATATTTGTTTTTTGACACGGGAGGTTGGTGGAAAAGCTTATGTTTTATGTTTACCGATTAATTATAGTCAAGGCTACAGAGTTTTGAAAAACCTAATAAGACACCTACAAACGTTAATTAAAACAATTAAATAAAAACAGACGTACCCCTCAGAAAAATACATTCTAGCCTTTTTTATAGCGCTACAGTGCTGAGACATGAATGGCTTCAGGCAGCCGATTCCAACCATGAAGAGCTCAAGAAGAAAACAAGGCGCCTGCAAGGACAGGTGTAACCTTGGGAATTAAACAGCACAACAATCGCATGCTAGTCTGTTTGGATTCTGGACAAGCAATGACAATTTAAGGTTAACAGTTTCAAGATGGGTTTTTTCAGTTTTAAGATCCAAGACGGTTTGATTTTAGGCTTGGTAAGGTAGGTTGATGTCTCTGAATGAGTGAGACTACAGAGAGAGGAACAGGGGGGCTATTCACATTAAAGGTATTTTTAATGGAACTTGAAGACAAAGAGGAGCAGAAATCCAGCTACAACTCTGTGCACTGTATGCAGCATGAAGATTTGCTCACAAGGGGTGGATTTCAAATAAAACACCTAGAAGGTGCCTTAAAGAGTACTGCAGTAATTTATTACGGGACAGAACTCAGGCAAGTTGTGCAAACACACTGCAGAAGAAATATCAACCCTTCTCTCTATTATAGGTGCTGGCTAAGAGTTTTGGCTTGAGTTAATGGGGCTTCAGTATTACCAAAACACTTTTTAAATGGGTATGTGTCTGTGTATTTAAAAAATCTGGTGGTCTGCAAGAGTTCTCTCCCAGCATTCCTAGGGTCACAGCTCTGAAGTTCCAGTGAAAGGGGAATGTCACTCGGCTCTAAACACTTCCTGTCAGGAAGGGAGCACTTCCTGAATCCTGAAACAACCCACTTGCTTTTTATTTCCCATGAAAACGGATGCTATAAACATCTCCCTCCCATCCATAGGAGTACAGTTCTCAGGCTAAAATGAGATTTGTTAGCCTGTATAAGGATCTTCAATACGCCTGTATAATATATGTATGACTTTTTCAGCACAGTTCTTTCTCTACTGATACTTATTGTTAAATAAGTTAGATTAGTTAAAATTTTCCATTCAGAGTCTCAAAATGTCTCTCCATGTATAGAGCGTCCTTTCCGAAACTAGGAAGTATAACCCTTGCATCTAACCATTCTGTTTTCTGATATGCAAAACTTAAATTATCCTACACATTACATACAAGATATTACTTTAACTTAATATTGTGCTGACCTTTTTCTGCTAAATATACTAATCGCTGGTATTTACTATCCTCTGCTCCCTGCATTTAGAATCAGAATGTTGCATTTAGAATCAGAATGCTCAGATTGACTAACCCAAGAAATATAATTATGTAGGAATGATTGATATTGAAAGAGACACGATTTGTCCCAAATCTCAAGAACCAGAGACATACAATATTACTAAGATTTTACTAAATATTTTTTTACTGATGTTACATATTAGTTAAAGACATAAAATAAAAACTAGGCAGGGCATTTTCAGTATCAGTACTCAGATGAAATCACTGATCTGAACAGGGTCCTGGTTCTAACTGGGTCGGTTTAGCAAAATGGGCATTGTTTATCTGACAAATGTGCCAAAAGTGAGAAAGTCATTTTAATGTTTGCTGCTTTCTTTATGTAAACTCCACTGAAAGAAAACACAGTGGAAGAACAGGTTGTTATTACTTGCGCTTGGTGTTACCACAGAAACACTGAACAGTCATAGAGAAGTTTATCAGTCTGGGTTTGGTCACAGCTTGTTCTCTCTATGACTCCAGGAAGTGGAGCAGAGACTGTAAAGTTATTATACTCATATGCTGCAGCCTTCAAAAACAACAGCTTCAACTACACACTTACACACAACTAAACAATTGATTGTCTGACACTTCAAATGTCAAACAATTAATTCCATTCAACCTTATGCTGATCAAACTTATACACAGTAAAATTAATTGAACAGTATTTGGCAATAAATACATACATTAAAAATATAATATGAATATTATGAGATAGATAGATCGATAGAGATAGCGGCAAAAATAGCAAACCCCCAGAGACAGTAACTGCACTTTTAATATCAGAAAACAGACAAAACATGAACAAAATAAACAGTGAAACGAAACAATACAAAACAAATCAGCAGATGGTTTGTTTGATACCATCTTTCCTTTCTCTCATACTCTCTCAGCGCACTGTCCATGTGCTGCTCTAAACAAACATGTCCTTGTCTACTATATACAGTGTGACCAGGGGTAAATGACAATCAATCATTCAATTACCACCTGGTCATTTTTCAATAAAATTAACAATTAACATCAAATTCCATCACCACACAACCAGGTTCTTATTTTGTGTTCCATTTATAGTTTTTGATCAAATACATACAGTAACAGTATCAATGATTATATACAAATCAAGGAATTCAATTTGACTACATTGACAGTGGAGATCAAAAATAATAAACTGTCAATTGTACCCCATCAATAAAACATATGAAAAACCTCCATTCTTTCTCTGATGTTTGGGGCTCTGGCTCATTCTGTATAATACTACCTCGATGCATTAAACACATGTCAAATGCCTCTCTATATTCCAAGATCCATAACTTGTGCTAAAGAATGGCTTAACCAAGTTTCATCGCAATTAAATGTGACATATGAAGAGTCGGATGCCATATATTCCCAGATTACTTTACTTTTAATAATTTAAATGGATTTCTTACATTTTTCTGCTTCATCAGTACAATTTGTACAAGAGCTTGCAGCCCATAAAACACGAAATGGCTCTAACTGCTATGCAAGGAGCGTTTTACTTCCATCCCTTCGCTGTATAGATTTATTCTAGCATTTAGTATTACAAAATAATTTTAATTATAAGCACTGTAATACAGGTGTAAAAAGAAGGTGCATGAACGTCAATTTTATATTGCTTTACTCTGTATTGCAATATAGCACTCATTCTGTTATTTAATGACCGCATTCTACAGACCTGATCCACAAAATAAAAATTAAAAATTATAAACACTTGACTTTATTATGATCTGCCACTGGGACTGACTTGAAAGCAATATGAAATCACACGTCTTTATTTCCATCAGCAGCATATTGAGATCAAATCAATTTCAAGTGGGACTCCCTTAGCTTCAGTTAGGTTTGCGGGTCGGCAGAACAGGATCTCGCTCCGATGATGTAAATTACCTAATGAACATCCATCCAATGCACTGGATGCAAGAGGCAGCTTTTAAAATCTCACGACTGCTACAGACTGGTTTCATGGTGCAGATGGAAATGTGGCATTATTCTCAAATAACAAAAGGTAAGTACAAAAATAGAAATCGTTTAAAACACTGGGGAAGTAGCAACTACATAATCAAATTTGAAGCCTATTGGGAAAGAAAAAACTGCAAGATCGAAACAGCCTGACAAACAAGTAGGATAAGACAGGGCAAATCAGTGGAGCATGGAGGGGATATTATACTGGAAATGCATGGCCAATTTATACCCAAGGCTAAGAATAACAAAGTAACACACAGTGGTTTAACAGGTCCATCAAGCAAAAGTACCTGAACATAAGGACTTTTATCACGCATACAAAATACAGCAGCATAACAGAAAGTACAACTATGTGCTATCTAGGTGCATGTAAACCTACAAAATACCATTAGTGGGTGTACAAAAAGTGTGCCATATTTAAGTAGAAGGATACATTTTACAATGTGTTTTCCAGATTCAGAAAAAAACTATGACACAGTAAAAGCACAAGTGTGTACCTGCTATCCCTTTTGAGTTTGGGGGTGCTGAAGAGATGCAATTTCTGGCCTCAACAAGCCATTTATCCTGTGGCACTGATACAGATTTTCTCTTGTTAGATAACAATAACACACTTTTTTTCTACATTTGGCTTCATCACATCAACAGCCATGGTCACCAATAGGTAAAATGTTGACAAACTGTTGTAAGTGTGCAGCGAGTATCAAGAAGATTTCTGAAATACTTTGAAAGATATGCCCTCTCAAGCATGGCCCTTTTCTCAGTGCTCGTTCCACCCCCATTTGCGATATCAAACAAATCTGACTCAGTTTTGGAGTTGAATGAGCCACAAGCAGTTTTCCAGCTAAATATAAAAAACAAAGTGTGACATATTTACAAAAGTATGTACGACAGCCTCCACTATATCCCCATTGCCTGCAAGGGAAAATAACTCAGCACTTCCAGAGAACCAAGCCCAGTTGCAACCCACAGGCAATGGGATGAGAACGTGCCCCCTAATACTCCATGTACAGTAAGAGATCACTGAGACAAGCAACATGGTTATACACTGAACTCTTGTTTCTAAAAAAAAAAAAAAAGATTTTAAGTAAAGAAAAAGCTCTTGTGATTTAATTATAAAAAATTATAAAAGCTTTCTCAGTCAAGCAGCGGAACGTCTATTTAAGCAAGACTCCACAATCAGCAGGTTTTACATGCAATATTAACGACTGTCCGAAACAAACAAAACACATTCAGTTGTACTGAAGAGTGTTCACATTCCATTTTACTGATAGTTCTCTTGCAGTATTACATTAGCTACATGAAAGAATATCCAAGCATGTATTATTTCACCTCAGCACTAAAAGTAAATAGAATTGGGTTGAAATACAACGTTCAGAAATACTGAAAATGTATTCTGATGAAACATTCATGGCCACTACTATCTTCCTATAAGTAATGAAAAAGAACTACCATTATATTTGTGGTTATCAGGGAATGGAAGTAGTACCAATATATCAAAAACCATGATGAGAGAAGAAGACACAGCTGAGGTTCAGCTCTCTATGGTTTATTACAGCTCAGGCTAGACTAAATAAGATCACACAGTAAATCCTGGAACAGCTCCAGCTCCTGTTGGATGGCATCCAACTGCCATCCCTATTTTGTGTAACTGGGATTAAGCAGTACCTTTCAATGTAATTCTCCCTTGGGGAAGCACAAAACAAAAAGCAAAAAATAAATAAATAACAGCCACCAGGTGGCAGCATGTGCTAAGTAACAATAACACCTTTACGTGGAAGATTAAACCAAACACACTTTCAATAGAATAACTTACATTTATTTTAGTGAATTATAATACTTTAGAAATATATACAGTACCAGTCAAAAGTTTGAGTACACTTGCTGGAAGCTAGGTTTTTTCATAATTGACAATATAGAATAGAAACGTATACGTTTCTGTAAATACTTGAAAATGAAAACACGTTACAATATACAAAACAAAACATAAGGCATATCAAAGCAATGTTCAAGATAATTTAAAATTGTCTCTAAATCATGGATTTCTCAAAATTGCCCTTTGCCTTAATAACAGCCTCACAAATACGAGGCATTCGGTTAACAAGTTTCAGCAGGAAATCACCTGACATGTCTTCCCAGCTCTTCTGCAGCAATTCCCAGAGATGTAGGGCACTTGTGGGTAGCTTTGCTTTGACTCTTCTGTCCGGTTCGTCCCATACAGGGGTTGAGGTCTGGAGACTGGGCAGACCAGGTCATTAGATTGAGTTGTCCTTCACTTTCCTTCTTCGCCAGATAGTTCTTGCACAACTTTGAGGTACGTTTCGGGTCATTATCTTGCTGAAGAATGAAGGACTGCCCAACTAGCCGTAATCCTGATGGAATGATGCCTCTGAAGTATACTATGATAGCCATGCTGGTTGAGCTTGCCATGAACTTGGTAAAGATCACCAACTCTGTCACCAGCAAAACAACCCCAGACCATGACACTGCCTCCTCCATGCTTGACAGTGGGAACCACACATGCAGAACTCATGCGCTCACCCTCTCTGCATCTTACAAATACTTGGTGGTTGGACCCAAATTTTTCAAATTTTGACTCATCGGTCTATAAGACCGACTTCCACTCCTCAAACGTCCAGTTAGTGTGTTTTCTGGCCCAGGTAAGTCTCTTCCTCTTATTCTGCATTCTTAACAATGGTTTCTCTGCAGCAATTCTTCCAGTTAGGCCAACTTCACGCAGTCTCCTCTGAACAGTTGATGTTGAAACATCTGTACTTTTAGTAGCATTTAGCTAAGCTTGTATTTCAGGGGCAGTTAATCGCCAGTATCGTAGACTTGTGACTTGAATGAACTTGTTCTCCGATTCTGAGGACACCCTTGGCCTGCCTGACCTTGTTCGGTCCTCATGAGTGCCAGTTTCTTCAAACCGTTTGATGGTCTTGGCCACAGCAGTTACAGACACTTGCAAAGTTCTTGCGATTTGGCCTAAAAAATAGACCTTCATGAGCAAAAAATACAGAGATCCCCTGAGCTTTTGTCGAACAAAGACTTGACCAAAGTAATTTTCTGTGACGACTCCCCCTTCAGCTGTTTTGATAACAGGAGGTAGATAAAGAGTTTGAAGGTGGAAAGGAGAAAGACACAAGCAAGAGTGTACCGTCCGAATAACGAGGCATCCGGAAAGTGTCCATATCTGGGGATGCTTTTCTGCCAAAGGCACAGGATCTCAACAAATTGATCAAGGACAAGTACCTGAAAACACTCTAAGATCACCTTTCTACACTCAGAAAAATTTTCCCAATGCTGATTTCTACTTCCAAGATGAGACAGCCGCTTGCCATCGAGCCAAACAAATGAAGAAATGGTTAGAAGACGACAGCATCATGCCACTGCAGCTGGCCTGGAAATTTGCCTGATTTCAACCCAATTAAGAATGTTTGGGGTCCATTTCATCCTCCTGCTCACAAAAGTAACTGAGATGGATTTACCAGTAACCAGGAGGGAAATGTAGTTCTGTGGGGTACAAGTGAAGCCAGCTTGAGGCAGGGAATGCAATTTAAGTTTAAAAAGTGGTCAAAAGGTAAATAAAAAATAAAGGTCACAAAAAGGTCACAGGCCCTTTAACAGCAGACCACCTCGCAATCTTGTATGCTGTATTGACTGAAACAGCTGAAATACCAAGGTTCAAGGTTTATTCAACATTTTTTGCAGCACTTAAAAGTGATTTGTCATTTCTCATCCTGCACTGCAGATGAACTGAAATAACCCATTCCCCCATGAGATCTTTTGATTTTTTTCCTGTTTCTAGACTTTATCGAACTTGGCACAATACTAATATTAAGTACTTCATCCCTAATAGAGTGCTTTATTACAAGCTTTCCCTGAGCTGGTGAGAACTCTGGTCTGATAAATTTGAATAACCATGCACCAGCAGTTAAACTCACTTGTGCTGGAACAGTGATTAATGCTTTTATTATCAGAATGGATTAAAGCGCTAATAGGCTACACTTCCAATGAAGAATTAATAAATACACAACATAATGAACAGCTTTAAAGTTTAACAGATTATATGTGTTGTGTTCTGCTATTTCTGAAAGAAATACTCTGTCATAACGACCTACTTACTGTATGTGGTTTAGCTGCCCCCCCCCCCCAAAAAAAAGAAAACAACACAGCAGGATGCAAATAATTGTAGGTACTGCGATGCAGAACAAAGCTTCTTCTATGGCAGCTATTATCTTCCATGTTGTACAGAGCGGCTAGCATTCTAGTGATTGTGCGTTTCCATGATTGATTTTGTTTTATTAGCCTCCTCATTCAAAAAATACAGACCCTTAACGCGCTGATCACCTCTGACTCCCATCTGTAATAAAACTGCATGATGAACACAATAACTGCCCTGAATCTGCACTTACTTTCACCAAACTCCTGCAGATGTTTCAGATTGCACTCATCTATAATCTGATAAACTCTCACTTTTATACAAATATTTTTAACCTGTACAGTTCATGTTCTTACTTTCATTCAAACTACTCGTGCAGTGGCTCAGCTCTACCCAACCCCCACCCCAAAAAAAAAAAAAAAATCTGACAGATTAAAGAACACTGGGTCTTTTTTTGCCTTGTGTGTGTTTTGGAAGGTTCTGTTGCAATAACATGTAGTGATACTGATTTGATTAAGGACTGTGTGTGGCTGGCCCTTTCTGCACATTCAGCTACAGCAGGTCATCCCTAGTTTGATCAAATACTGCACTCTGATCAGGCTGGCCTGTTACAGCAAAACCTAAGCATGAAAAAAAAAAACATAAAAACAACAACTTTAATAAAAGGATTTTAACATTTTCTAAATAAAATATCTATTTCTAAACTATGTTTGATGTTTCCTGAATTAGACAACATTTCTATATTCATATACCATGTATAACATACATACTTAATATAATGTACATTTGTCTTGAAGTGCAGTGCTTGTTTACAAAGTCTACAGCTTGTAAATAAGTTAATCACTAAGTGTTTTTTTTTTTTTTTTTTTTTAAATAATACATTAAGATTTAGGATTATACAGAGCCTTCACTGCAACAAAATAACTTTGCAGGCACAAGGATGCTGCTTAGAGGCATATTTGCCAGCTAATTTATAATCAAGGCTATGTCAGCAGTAATACAGTAGCGTGCTGTATGTTGCTACTGCGTTGTCTTTTGGCATAGCGTATTGTTCTGAAACAATCCACAGCTGGTCTTCATGTTGGGTTCTGTTGCTTTTTTGTACTGATAAATTCGTTAAAACTAGTGTTGCCATCTTTACTCAATGTTGTTAGCACAAGTGTACTTTATTACGTTAAACTCCACAAATACATATTTTTAAATCGGCACAGTAACTCCAGAATGTATCTCAGTAAATGAACACATTACGAGAAACAGTTGCCAAACTGAGTAAACAAAAAAGGCTACTTTTATTAAACACTGGTTAAAGTAATTTGAAGTCAGCTGACAGACTCCTGGAATGTGTGTAAGCTTAAGCAATGGTATGGGTATTAATGTCTAACTGTGACGCGTTTGCCCCAGATCTTTTCGCTCTGTTGTGCAACGGAAGAAAAACTTGCTCTGCCGGTTTTTCTGAAACTTCAAAAAGAAAAAAAAAGGAAACTACTGTCTTCAATTATATATTTAATTCGTAATAAATCAATACATAACTGGTGTATTCTGCTTCCATAAAGAAAACTGTAACGTGTACAGTATACATGTGCTACTGATTTTCGTTTTCAACTGATACAAAACCTGCGATTACGTTTAATTGCTGGAATATTTTCAACTCTAAAGTAAAAGCTATTAAACGCTTTAGGGATATGTACAGAAAAGCTCAATCAGTGATACTTTACAAACGTTGCTTAGTTTATGAGCTGTTCTACTGTAGTGAAAACCCTTACCTTTTCGTGTTTGTGTTCCTGTTCTGCGGGAGGTGAAGTGGGCGATTTCACGTTCCCAGCGGAAGCGGCGGGGGCTGAGCTGATTGCACCGGCTGGGTTTGGGTTGCATTTCTCGATTGATTCCACCTTGATAAGCCGGTGCTTAGGTGAAACATATTTGATATCTGCTGATCCGGAGGAACCCGAGCGTCCAGGAAACGAGCCGCTGCCTGTATAAGGGTCCTCGAAGTCCCGCTCCTTCTGAAGCTTGTAGGCGGCGAGAATATCTGGCTGCGCGGCACTCAGGTACAGGGCAGTCGCTCCAACGCTGAGCTGTTGTTGGTTGGATGCGGGCGTGCCGGGCGCTGCCGGGTGGCAATGTCGGTAGTCCGGTTTCGGGGGAGCAGGAGGGGGCGCTTTGGTGCTTTTGAATCCTAGGTGCTCCTTGAACCATTTGGCCATGCTGCCAGCGCATTGCTCTCAAGTGTTTTTTTGTTTGTTTGTTTGTTTTTTTTTTTTTTAAATCTCGTCCGACTTTTCCATCACAGTTGTTCTTGAAGATGAGTGCATATGTTTCCGCAGTTCTTTCCAAATGCTGCTCGTGTATATTTTAGTCCAGCTCCGGCCTTGTGGGACCCACCGGGAGTGCACACTGCCGACACACTCTTCGTTCTCTTGCCTCACTCACTCGCACTGACAGCTGGATTACTCTGTGCTGGAGCTCCGCTAAGCAATATGGGAGCAACTGCACATCTATGGGTTAGTCAGTCAACCAGCCTCCCTCCCCTACCTACCTGGAGACATCCACTGCCATCTACCGGATCGATTCGTCACTGAGTTCATTTAAACAAAACACTACTCTTTTTGTAGGACAAGAAAACATACTATACTACGATATAGGCTTTTACATGAGAAATCGTTAAAATTAAACACATTTTACTACATGTAGTCATCACCTTGACAGTAGTGTGCATCCCGACCCAAAATACGTATGTGTACTATAATCACAGAATATATTTAATCTGAGAAGGTAGAACCTTACAAAAAAACAAAACAAAAATCACATACAGAAGGTGAATTATTGGAAAAATAAAATATCCAAGCATTAACAGATGTGGATGTAAAGGTGGACACTGTAAAACGAGCTTACAAGTGAACTGGTTTTCACCAACTAGAGCAGTTGCAAAGACAATTCTGTAGTGTTTGCGGTACTGACAGTAGTTATATGATAGTGCCTTTGCAAAATCCTCAGTAGCATATTCTAATATCCTCAAGAGCTTGTGCTAAAAACACCCCTCAGTATTGTACATTCTATCACAATTGTGTAAGCAGTTCTCAGCTCCATTGTATTCCAAGCATTGTACAGCACTTTGGGATGGATTGTAAAGCAATGCACTACCATATACAAATATTATGTTGTTTTTCCACTTAATTGCTATTACACATGATAGTCACAATCAAATATTATTTATTTATTTATTTATTTATATAAGCAAAATAAGAAAATGTGAACAAAAGGAGGCCATTTGGCACATCAACGCTCATCCATTTCCTAGTGCAGTAGTTAATCGATCCCAGGACTTTGTTACGCTGGGTGTAAAGGGTCTCAATGATTCAACATCAACACATGTCTTGGTAACCCATTCCATCCCCTCTGCTCTGTGAAGAGTCTCCTACCCTCTTAAATCTTTCCAGTTCATTTGCAGCTATGCCTTGTGGTCTTGATTTCTGTGCTGTTCTTAAGTATTCTTAAGTATGCATTCCATGCATAGCTCACTCCTTTAAGCCTGGTTTGGATGCTCTTCGCTGGACTCTCTCCATAGCCTTTTTGTATTGTTGGCACCAGAACTGAAAACAAGTTGGATCTCACTAGTGCTTAAAAAAATATTTTATTTTTTGAAATTCATCCTCACATATTTATTAACATATATTAACATATATATTTATTAACATGCTAATGGTTTATGCATGTCACGTAAACATTTGAAATGTAGCTTTCCCTACTAATAGTAGCATCTCTGTTAAAATAAGCCTTTTTGAAATGTGCCATGTTTGAAGACATCCAACAATCCAGAGTCATTACAGAATGCCACACCTCTCTCTGTAATGGTTTGCAAAATGTTTGAAGTTTAACATCAGCCTTTGAGTACAGTACCCTATAGGCCATCTGCAGTACAGCGACAGGTAACCATGGAGAACCACAAAAAAACTATTAGGATACCAATGTTACCTGTGAAAACCCATTATCACAATTCAGTTACACAATATGGACTAAATTCAAGTGTTAGTGTTATGATTAATCCCAAAGTGTTGACATCAGTGCTTTATGAATCTGGCCCTACCTGAGGCTCATTGGTGTGCATTGGTTAAGCTTTGAGGAAAGCTGAGCACTGAACATTCAATGTAAAATATATATGTTTGGAAATAGATAGAGATTCCTTTTTCAGTTGCCTTGAATTTCAAATATTTATTAGCATTGGTATTGCCACTCAAACCTACATGGCTTTCTCTTATCGCTTGAAATAACAACTGCTGGAAATGTTTGTAAAAACATCTACAGGGAAATAGGTATTTGTACTTAGCCTTTTACTTTATAAATAATCTGTGTTTCCAAAGACATGGAACAACAAGGGTAGACCTCAGTGCAGGGGACACATATTCACATCGTCAAACAGACACCACTTGAAATGACAAAGGCTACTATGTTTGTATTCATTCATAAAGAATATTTATAAAATATATCTTGCATGGAAACCAATGTACAAATGATGTCTGAAATCAATAATACCACATTCTACTGTACACAAGAGTGTTTCTCTCCTTTCTTTATTAGATTTTAAAAGATTTATTTTACTCCTGAGAGGTTTATTTTACTCTAAAACAGTACAAATGTTACTTTTATTTCCCAACTGATTATAAGTGAAAGGATATTTGAAATTTCATTTACATTTTTTTAAGTGTATTCAAACATGAAAAAAACATGCTATCTCTCTGAACAGACAACATAGAGGAACTTCAATTTCTCAGAAAGTTAAAAAAATCCTGTGGAAAATCAGACAGCATCTTCATCATTCAGATGTTAGACAAAGCCTCTTTTCACAGAAGTCAACATTCATGATTTTCTATTTTGTCAGTTCTCAGATGGTTGACACATTTGGGTCTGGTGAATAGGAGTTCTGATTTATATATGGTCAAAGTTGCATAATAGGTTTCCTGTTGTGGGCCAATCTCCCGACCGTCTAAGTTTAGAAATAGTGTGAACAAGTATTGAACCATCTCCCTCAAGAAAGCATGACTATCATCATGTAATCATACTGTAATCTTCAGAATGCAGCAACTACTGACGGTGCAAGGCACAGGGAGGAGCTCTGTGTTATTAATGGATTGCAGAACATTGAAAATTGTATGTAAGCATTTTTCTTACAGGGGTTGTTAAACATGTGCAACTCCTCATGTTTACAGCCTTATTATCCAGTTGTCTTATGCCAGATTTTCCAAAACAATGACCTGTAGAGGAAGGCGGGGAGAAGAGCAAGTACTCAATGTGACATACATTTAGTAAGAAATTACAGTAGACCTACTTGACATATTTTAAATATGTTACCATGTATTAGGACAATAAAATACACCAAAACTGTGCATATAAGTCTGTGGTTACACCTCAGGTTCCTGGTGACATAATGCTCTTGTGATTTGTACTCTCAAAGGAATTAAAGTCTTATTATGTACAAGTTGGTGTACATTAATAATAATAATAATAATAATAATAATAATAATAATAATAATAATAATGTCAAGGGTTTCTGGTGACATTTAAATCACATGAGCGCCAGCTCAAATTACAGCCTTATATGTACAGTTTTGGTGTATATTTGTTATACATGGTGATACAAAAGGCAGAAATTGCATACTAGTGGTACTTATTTTTAACAAATGAAGTGTTGATAATAACATTGGAAAACAGAATTGAAAAAATATATAAAACATCTTTATTTTTTAATAATTCATTTTAAAGTTGAGAATTTTTAAATTTTATTAAAAAATGTCAGAGGGCAGGGGGTGACAGAGAAACACTACTGCATTTATTATTACTAAGAATTTATTGGAGGGTGGAGCTGAATGATTTCCTCATCACTCAAGAGCCTCTGCTGTCTGAGGGCCGTCAATCTTCACTGCCTAACATGCCGCGAAGGGTTAGGGGCTGAGGTTATTCCAATTGCTTAGTGTTTTTCTAAGAGTGTTTTCATTATTCTGCTCTTCTACAGATACGGCTTTAAATCACCAAGCCATTTTTGTGTGTTATTTTGTTGTTCATGTGGTGGTTGAGTTTGATTTTGTCTTGTGCAACCACCATGTGTAATAAAATCGTACAACACTGACATTTACTGGAAAATAATTATTCACCATGTAGTGTAATAATAATAATAATAATAATAATAATAATAATAATAATAAATAATATATTTATTAGGTTTCTAATACATCTGTAAGTCTGTTTTCATCTTCACTGCCGTATGTAACTACTCAAGTTTAAGTTTAAAAACACAGTTACAGTACATGTAAGTTTACAATAGAACTGATTTTCAAAACTTTGGTAAGTGGATTTTCAGAAAGGTTTTTTTTTTTAATGTATATATTGTAAATATATATGTGTGTGTGTGTGTTTAAGGTGCTTTGGCCCAAGTTCAGAAGTTGCTCTTCAGCTCTGGTTGCCTGACATTGACTTTAAAAACTCCAGCTAGCAAAAGTGTTTGTTCGTAAGGGACAGCGCCATCTAGTGATCATCAACTCTGTAACATCTATTGCTGGCCACAAGAACTGAAGAGCAGCGTCTGAACTTGCGTGAAAGCATCTTAGCACAGGGGTTATATAGTCTACATACACATGAAAAATGTGATTTTCTTTTTTGGTCCCAGACTTTGTAAACGAGTCCCTGTGTATTATATAACAGTATCATTATACATGAGCAGAGATTTGTATCATTATTACGTTATATAAGTACATGACAGTATATTATATTAGTATAGAGTATATTAGTATATTAATAAAATTGTCCTCCTCTGCTAACTTTTTCTTCTTGGCATGAGGTATTTGTCTTCAGCAACCTATTTCTGGCTCCTCTGGTCATCAGCATTACAAATCACTCTCAGATAGGCGCATTATTGTAATTACAGTGCGAGTGTCTGTCACAGAGACAGCTGCCCTCAGCCTGCCAATCCACGGTGGGAGATGAGCTCATTCACTGCTTATTGGATTTCATTGGAATGCACTGTAATGTTATATTAAATGTTGAAGGTGTTTTATTTTAAAGTCTTGAACATTCACAAAGTTATCCCTAACCAAAATCCTAACCAATGCAAAAACCAGGACCAGAGGACACAGTTGGAGATAGGACAGACGGTATGAGACAGTTCTTTATACAGATTATGGGGAGGCTACGGAATGGGCTACCATGTTGTTGATGTTAAATCACAGGGATGCTTTAACTCGACATTTTGAGATCAATCATCCATCTCCTGTGCCAACTCCTGTGTCTACAGTGGCTCCCAAAAGTATTCACCCCCCTTGGACTTTTTCACATTTTATTGTGTTACAACATGGACTCAAAATGGATTTAATTAGGAGTTTTTGCCACTGATCAACTCAAAAAGGTCCATAATGTCAAAGTAAAAAATAAAATCTACAAATTGTTCTAAAGTAATTACAAATACAAAACAGAACATAATTGATTGCATAAGTATTCACCCTCTTGAGTCAATATTTGGTAGAGGCACCTTTGGCAGCAATTACAGCCATGAGTCTATTTGGATAAATCTCTACCAGCTTTGCACATCTGGACACTGCAACTCTATCCACATATTCTCAATTGGATTGAGGTCCGGGCTTTGATTGGGCCACTCCAGGACATTGACTTTTTTGTTTTTAAGCCACTCCAGTGTGGCTTTGGCTGTATGTTTGGGGTCATTGTCCTGCTGGAAGATAAATCTTCTTCCAAGTCCCAGGTCTCTTGCTGACTTCAGCAGGTTTTCCTCCAGGATTTCTCTGTACTTTGCTGCATCCATTTTGCCCTCTACCTTCACAAGCTTTCTAGGCCCTGACGCAGAGAAGCATCCCCATAGCATAATGCTGCCATCACAATGTTTCACGGTAGGGATGGTGTTCTCAGGATGATATGCGGTGTTAGGCTTGTGCCAAACATAGCGCTTAGCATTGAGGCCAAAAAGTTTCCCACATGCCTTCTGGCAAACTCTAGCCGAGATTTTATGTGAGTTTTTTTTTCAACAATGGCTTTCTTTTTGCCACTTTTCCATAAAGGCCAGTTTTGTGAAGCACCTGGGTTATTGTTGCCTAATGCACAGTGTCTCCCAGCTCAGCCGTGGAAGACTGTAACTCCTTTAGAGTTGCCATAGGCCTCTTGATGGCCTCCCTGACTACTGCCCTTCTCACCCGGATACTCCGTTTTTGAGGATGGCCTGTTCTAGACAGATTCACAGTTGTGCCATGTTCTCTCCATTTCTTAATAATAGACCTTACTGTGCTCCGGGGGATATTCAGCGCATTGGAAATGTTCTTATATCCTACTCCTGATTGGTCCTTTTGAAGAACTTTATTCTGGATTTGCTTTGAATGTTCCTTCATCTTCATGATGTAGTTTTTGTTAGGAAATGTACTAACCAATGGTGGGACCTGCCAGAGACAGGTGTATTTAACCTAAAATCATGTGAAACACCTTAATTGCACACAGGTGGACTCCATTCAACTAATTATGTGACTTCTAAAGACAATTGGTTGTACCAGAGCTTATTTAGGTGTGTCATAGCAAAGGGGGTGAATACTTATGCAATCAGTTATTTTCTGTTTTATATTTTTAATAAATTTAGAACAATTTGTAGATTTTATTTTTCACTTTGACATTATGGACTTTTTTGTGTTGATCAGTGGCAAAAACTCCTAACTAAATCCATTTTGATTCCATGTTGTAACACAACAAATGTGGAAAAGTCCAAGGGGAGTGAATACTTTTGAGAGCCACTATTCCAATGCATCTACTGCAGTAGTGAGGTGGTTTCAAGAACATGCAATGGGAAATAATACAAACCCTTCACCTAATTCTGTATAGCACAAAACATCTCCAAACAGTCCAGTATCACACGCTCAGCTATCAACAGTGGTAAAACTGAAATCATTCACGTTCTTATATTTAACTACAGTAAAGTCCATTTGCTCATCCGTTTCACTTGCATCTTTCTTCAACTCTCCAAACTAGGATTATTCCTGCAGAACAAAATCAGGGGCGTCTGTATTGTATATCAAACATACAGTGCCTATAGAAACTCTACACCCCTTTCAGAATTTTCACCTTTTGTTGCCTTATAGCCTGGAATTAAAATGCATTAAAATATATATTTTTTTCATTTATGTACACATCCTACCCCACAACTTCCAAGTAAAAAAAAAGTATTCTAGAAATTTGTAAAAAATTAATTAAAAACTGAAATAGCTTGGTTGAACATGTGTCCACCCCCATTGTAATAGCAATCCTAAACTAGCTCAGGTGTAACCAATCGCCTTCAAAATCACACACCAAGTCAAGTGGCCTCCACCTGTTTTAAATTGTAATGATCCACATGATTTCAGGATAAATTCAGCAGTTCATGTAGGTTCCCTCTTCCCTCTCCGGGTAGTGCATTTCAAAGCAGGTCATGTAGATATACTTTGTCCTGACGTTTGTCTATCTAATTATGTATTTACTGCTGTGATGAGTCAAAGGGGTTTTGGTCTGCGATTCAGCCTCCTGACAGTGGAAGGCATCAACCAACTCGGGACTTCCCTTACCAAGATCTCGTGACCATGGCGAAAGTAATCTTTATGAGGGGCTGCACCTTGGTGAGGGGCGGAAGTACGAGTATGTAAATTCTAGCCATTGGAGTCAAGTGAAGAATAAGGACACTTGTCAGTTGGGGATTGGTGTTCCACTGACTACAGAGGCGGGACGTTGCATACTAAAGGGAACGTACAACTGTGTTCGGGGTTGGTCTGAAGGGAACTAGGCGGAGTAAAGGGCGGAGGGAGAGACAAAAATTGAGTAGCGAGTTTTTTGAAAACTTTTACTAATATTTCTTTTGTCTTTTTTGGTTTATGTCCGGGTACGCTGGGAGGACGAATAAGGACGAGTTTCACTACCTATTTTGGATTTCTACTCCAGCACTCCCTCCCTCATGCCGTTTTGTTTTCTTTTGTTATTTATCTTTTTTTTGTGTATAATAAATCAATTTATTTCTGTACACATAAATTACTGTCTGGACATTCCATTAATACACTCTCGCCTCACACGTGGTGTCAGAAGTGAAAATGGATCCAGCTACAGCTTTGGCAATGTTTAGGGAGCAGGAGGAGAAGAGAGAGGAAAGAGAGACAGGGAACAGCTCGCCCAGTTCTTTGGATAGTTGGTGGAGAAACTGTCAATATCTTCATCAACATCAGAGATAGCGGTTGCCTGGATGTTTGCAGCACAGCCAGCGCTACAGAAGATGACCTCGGAAGATGATCCCAAGGCTTTCTTGATTACCTTTGAGAGAGTGGCGGAAGCTGCAGAGTGGCCTAAGGAACATTGGGCCATGAAATTGGCACCCTGCCTGACAGGGGAAGCTCAGGCAGCTTATCGAGCCCTGAAGGCCACGGATGCAGGAAATTACAATAACGTAAAAGAAGCCATTCTCTCACGCCTCGGGATCATGGAGGAAACATATCGGTGCAGTTTTCGGGAATACCAGCTGTCCAAAGGGATGCGACCCTGGGTTGCGGGACAATATCTTTTGGATTAGTGCACAGAAGAACATACACCCCAAGAACTGGTGCAGAAGATAGTTATAGAACAGTTCGCGTCTATACTACCGCCAGGGAATCGAGAGTGGATTAAGAGGAATCGACCTACCACTCTCAAGGATGCCATCCTCCTGGCGGAGGTATATGAAGACGCGAACGAAGGCTCCGGCTCAGACCCCACTCCTGCCCCTAAACTAACTCAGACCAGCCAAAGCCCAGAGGGGGTAACCAGACCTTCAGACCATGGAGGCCGAGGTCATGGACTCGCAGGACAGATCAACTCCATTGATGCCTCCTAACCTAGTGTGTTACCTGTGTAATGAGCCAGGACATATTGCCAGGAATTGTCCAGTAATGGAGGTGGACCTGGCAAAAAGATGTTGGTCAGCAGTACCAGGTAAGAACACTGGGGAATGTCGGGAGGGCCCATATCAGTTAAGAGTACAGGTTGGTGGGAAGAGTACTTACGCATTTGCGGACTCTGGGTTTGCACAAACATTGATTCGGCAAGCTCTCTTGGATAGGGTAGCCTGGGAGCCACAGGGTAAAGTGGCTATCTCCTGTATTCATGGAGAAACTCAGGTTTATCCCACCACTAAAGTTAGACTTATTGTAGGTGATTATTCATCTTCCATTAAAGTAGCTGTAGCGCAATGTTTACCATACCCTGTTCTCCTGGGAAGAGACTGGCCATTTTTTGATCGTAATTTAGGTTGGGAAATGGTTTTAGTTTCTACCAGGGGACAATCAAAGCAACAGGAGAAAACAATTGGCGAGATTTTTCCGTTGCAATCCAACCTGTTTAACCCTAAAATCTGCCCAAGAAAAACAAGGAGAGCGTCGGGTGGAAAAATATGAGGGAACTCTAAGACGACAAGGGGAGGCGTCTGATGCAAAAGTAAACCAATCATTTAAATGGCAGGGAAAGGGAGTAGGTATTCAGTGTAACCGGGGCTGCGAGGTTACTGAGGTGGAAGGTCATGTAATAAAAGACACTCCTCTTGGTGTACCTAACCATTAAAACCGAGATATTGATTTGGGATATGAACAACAAAATGATCCCAGGTTACAATATTCTTGGAAACAGGTTAGATATATTGAGGGGAAGGATGTGCAGGAAGGACAACCACTGGTATTTCCGCATTTTTCTGTATCTGGGCACTTTTTATATAGAATAACCCGGGCTCCCGGGACGGGACAGCTCATAAAACAGTCATTTGTTCCTGGGCCTTTTCAGTCAGAAGTCATGAGTTTGGCGCATGATATTCCATTTTCAGGTCATTTAGGAACTGAAAAGACCCAGGAGCGAATTCTGGCCCGGTTTTATTCGCCTGGGGTTTATGGCCTTGTGCAGAAATATGTATCAGAGTGTCCTGAATGCCAATTAGCTGCCCCCAAGTCAGTTCGCCCTGCACCTCTGGTTCCACTGCCAATTATTGGGGTATATTTTGGTAGTAGTGGACTACGCAACACGATATCCAGAAGCTGTTCCCTTACGCTCTATGAATTTAAAAGCTGTAGCAAACGAATTGGTAAAAATATTCTCTAGGGTGGGAATCCCGAAGGAAATTCTCACTGATCAGGGCACTAATTTTATGTCGGGCTGTATTCAACAACTATACAAATTATTGAAAATCTGTTCAATTAGAACCTCAGTTTTTCAATCTCAAACGGATGGGCTTGTTGAACGATTTAATCAGACTTTGAAAAATATGTTGCGCCGCTTTGTAGATCAAGAAAAACGCAATTGGGCCAAACTGCTTCCCTACTTGCTCTTTGCAGTTCGTGAGGTACCGATTATGTATCGATTTTAGGAGGGTGAATGCTCTTTCCAAGTTTGATGCATATCTCATGCCTCGAGTAGATGAACTCTTAGACAAGCTGGGGTGAGCTCGGTTTATTTCAACTCTGGATCTGAGGAAAGGATATTGGCAGATTCCATTAAGGAAAGCCTCTCGTGAGAAGATGGCATTTTCAACCCCAGAGGGTCTTTTTCAATTTTGTACTATGCCGTTCGGACTTCATGGAGCTCCTGCTACTTTTCAGAGACTGATGGACAGGGTTTTACAACCTCATCGAGAGTATGCAGCTGCCTATATCGATGATGTAGTCATTTATAGTTCTTCCTGGAGAGATCATTTGAATAGATTAGAAGCCATCTTACAGTCTCTGAGGCGGACGGGGCTCACAGTGAACATGGCAAAGTGCACTATTGGAAAAGAAGAAACTAAATATTTAGGTTTCATAATGGGTAAGGGTAGAGTGAAACCGTCGGTTTCAAAAGTCCAGACTTTGTTGTATTCACCGGTACCTACCACGAAAACCCAGGTGAGATCACTGTTAGGGTTGGCTGGTTATTACTGCCGCTTTATTCCACACTTTTCCACTATAGCGACCCCTCTCACTGATCTCACTAAAAAGAACGCTCCAAATAAAATTAAGTGGAGTGCAGAGTGTCAGACAGCCTTTGAATCTATTAAAACTAATTTGAGTCAGGCCCCAGCATTAGTAAGCCCGGATTTCAGCCGAGAGTTTGTCCTGCAATCGCAGACTGGTCTGGGGGCGGTTCTGTCCCAGGAGAGAGATGGTATAGAACACCCGATACTATACATCAGTCGGAAGTTACTGCCCAGAGAACAGAGGTATTCGATAGGGGAGAAAGAATGCCTGGCAGTGAAATGGGCGGTGGAGTCTTTAAAATACTATCTTCTGGGATGACCTTTTATACTCATCACAGATTACGCTTTTTAAAGTGGTTAGACACGATGAAGGATTCAAACGCTAGGATTACACGTTGGTACCTGGTGCTCCAACCCTTCACCTTTCAAATAAGGTATTGTGCGGGTAAGTTACATCAAAATGCTGATTTTTTTTTTTTTTGTTTATGTCCGGGTACGCCAGGAAGACGAATAAGGACGAGTTTCACTACCTATTTTGTATTTTTATTCCAGCACTCCCTCCTTCACGCCGTTTTGTTTTCTTTTGTTATTTATCTTTTTTTTGTGTATAATAAATCAATTCTGTACACATAAATTACTGTCTGGACATTCCATTAATACACTCTCGCCTCACAACTGCCCTGGCAGCAGGGTTTATATGTCACTAGGATGCCTGTTTTAAGGATATTGTTAATAAGAAATTTGAACAGATTTTTTTGGTGGATATATAGCATATATATATATATATATATATATATTTTATATCTTGCTGTATTTAATTATCTAGTATAGATATAATTAAATATAATGAACACATCTATTATGTTGAAATTCAAATGGGTTTTCAGCTTTTACTACAATGTTTGTTTTGTGTGATTCTTAATAAGCATATATATATATATATATATATATATATATATATATATATATATATATATATATATATATATATATATATATACTCTTATTACACTATACAGCTATATATATTACCTTTCCACAGGCCATACTGTGTAGAATACAGCTGCCCTTACCAAACAACCTGGAAATGATCATCAGTATTAATAGGGTTTAAAGAGGGAATCTCAGTAAGCAGAGTCCTTTATGAAAAATGTACCTTTTTCAAATCCAAGGTCATTGGAACACATTGCCAAGACCTTGAATATATACAGGAAATGCTAATTGATTTTGCAATCAAGCTCAAGCCATTTTTTTACATGAAAATAAATAGCTGCTGTAGTCCACA
This sequence comes from Polyodon spathula, assembly GCF_017654505.1. Lineage (NCBI taxonomy): Eukaryota > Metazoa > Chordata > Actinopteri > Acipenseriformes > Polyodontidae > Polyodon > Polyodon spathula. The sequence continues at coordinate 20,416,855 of NC_054552.1, read as the reverse complement.
TGGAAAGAAAGAGCAGCCGGGTCTGATGTAGCTTTTATGATACAATATTTATTTTTAATAACGACCAGCTTTCTGCCGAGAGCGCAGGCTGTAGAGATTTAACCCTGTGAGCCCTGAGCTCTGGCTAAAACAGAGGAAACAGAGAGGTCGCAAGGGGAGTCTAGCTGGGGCCTTGTATTGACAGACTGCAGATAGCACTAGGTGAGACTTCTTTACACACAGAGTGTATGTGAATGAAAAGGGTTATCACACCACGTTGCTGCTTGCTGAGTCATTGGGATACTGTAAGAGCAGACGAGACAAAGTTCTGGGATCAATCCGCTACTAAGAAACAGACAAAGCATTTATGGGCCTTGTCCGGTTTGTAACTTTTCTTTATGCTTTTATAAGAGATTTATCTTGTAGCAGTACAGACAAAACATTCCTATTTTTTGATAAATAAAAGATTACAGGTAGAGAAATAAAACACAAGTTTTATTTGTTTTGTGAGGTAATTTAGATGGGCCAAACTATATTACAGTATATCATTTTTTGAAATACATAAAAAATAAAATACATTATTCTATTTAAAAACACAAAGAGCATAATTGAATTTTAGCAGGGAAATATAACTAAATATAAACTGTTCCTTGTAGTAGTATTTTCCTATTTACACTAATATTAGCAGCAGTGGATTTTTCTCTGGTAATTGGGATGAGGGTTACGTTTACTATAGCATGATAATCAAGTTATCATGTTTACATAGTAAATATTTTTGTACTCGGGAAGGGTAGGTAAATCGCCTTTGGTATGTATGATAAAACAATGTGTTCATCTCAAAATGTGCATGCTATGCACCAGAAATGTAAAACACATGACATCCCACTGCAAAGAAAAAGACCCAGCAATATAAATAGTTCCCGGCTGTCACACTGAAGAGCCATAACAAGCAGCTTACTATTTGAATAGGCTACTTACTACTTAGTTTAGTGTCTTTAGAAAATATGAAGTGCCTCCAAAATTACAAAACATATTACAGTTATTTATTAAATAGAGAATAATGCATGGGGTAGAACTAAATGTCCACCTGAAGGATGGGACGCTACATGAACCCCGTGGGGTTTATCTAAGCATCTCATCCGAGGGTGGGTATTGCATTCTCGTTTATCACACCCATATAGTATTTTATATAATCTCTGGTGAGGAAATTTCTTCTCCCCGCAGAGAAGCGAGCAAGAGAAGTCAGCAGCTGTGTGAGGTATGGTTGGAATTCCATTCAGTTTGACAGCTTGCGCTGGGGTTGCTCTGTTGCTAGTGTTAAGGAGCATGTGTTTCCCATATCAAACAGCTGTGTATTACGGGAAATATCAAGTGGATGAGCCCATTGACAAAACTGCTCACCAGTTATTTGAATGATATGTATGCATTGTATTTTGATTTGAAATGCATTTTAAAACTTAGCATAGGCTACTGCATGTACATCTTTTTTAAACATACAATAGAGCATCAGCACTGTATCATTTCTCTTGTATTAAAGCAATAGATCCAATTAATGACCTGGATCCTTTTTTAATACAGTGCATCAGCACAAACATGGCATTTCAAACAGCTTACACCCCTTATCATTTAGCAATATGTTCTGCTTTGGTTTTTGCCATTGGAACTCACATTTATGTGCATAACTTTTCTTTCAGCACCACAATCTACAGTATAAGGCAGTGAAATACAACTGCTTTGAATTGTAAACAAAGCTATCAAATATCCATGAGACATTCTTGTATGCTCCTGAAAATGTCATGCCAATAGCATGAGAAATGTTCACTCTACATGTACACCTGATCTGTGTCACATTGTGTAACAGTCATTACTGCCACTCCTCTCCAGTAAAACACTTTTAAATGATTTCATAGAATGTTCTTACCATACTAAATAAGGCTTTATACAATAGCAGCTTTACGGTTTAAATGGACATCCTTGGGGTGGGGTCAGTTTGTTTTTAGGAAAGACAACAGCTTGTCTATAATACGTATCTATTATGAAACTATTGTTACTGGACTGGGCTACTATGAGGAGCTTTACAGTAATCGCCTTCTTTTTACTACTAAAATGATGCTGAAATAATGAAATGGAAAGGCTGGCCACCCCAGGCAATGCGGAACGGCTGACAACCCCAGGCGATGCGGAGGGGCTGACAACCCCAGGCGATGCGGAGCGGCTGACAACCCCAGGCGATGTGGAGGGGTGGAGGGGCTGACAACCCCAGGCGATGCGAAGCAACTGGCAACCCTGGCGATGCAGAGCAACTGGCAACCCCAGGTGATTTGGAGCAGCAGGCAACCCCAGGAGATGCCTAATGGCAGGCAAACCCAGGCAATGCCAAGCGGCAGGCAACCCCAGGCGATGCCAAGCGGCAGGCATCCTTGGGTGATGCCGAGTGGCAGGCATCCTTGGGCGATGCTGAGCGGCAGGCATCCTTTGGCGAAGCGAGGCAGGCATCCTTGGGCGAAGTGAGGCAGGCATCCTTTGGCGAAGCGAGACAGACATCCTTGGGCGAAGCGAGGCAGGGAGTCAGGACAAGCTGGGGTGCGGGTGTTGGCCCTCTTCTCGGCCACTGCGGCTGGGCGGTTCTTCCCTGTGCTTCCCTCAGCAGCCTATGCAAGGGCTGCTGAGGACCGCCAGCATCTATTTCTGATCCTTCTGGTGCAGGGAGAGGCAGCTCCTGCTCCTCTCCCCCTGATGGTGATGGAGGCAGAGACAGCTTCAGCTCCTCTCCTTGTGATGGTGGAGGAAGTGATACCAGCAGGCATTCATCCTCTGCTGGTGGGGGAAGTGATACCAGCAGGTATTCATCCTCTGATGGTGGAAAGGGACCCAGCAGGCATTCACCCTCTGCTGGTGGACGGGGACCCAGCAGGCATTCACCCTCTGCTGGTGGAGGTGGCGGAGGCAGAAGCAGCACCTGCTGCTCTGCTCCTGCCGGTGGAGGTGGCGGACGCATGTAGTCTCCTGCCAGTGAAGGTGGTGGAGACAGAGGCAGCTCCTGCTGCTCTGCTCCTGCCGATGGAGGTGGCAGAGGCATGTAGCCTCCTGGCGACTGAGGTGGGAGCGACGTGTAGTCTCCTGGGGGCGGAGGTGGGAGCGATGTGTAGTCTACCCTTATTACAGGGGACTGGTGCGGCTCTCCCTCACTTGCAGGGGACTGGTGCAGCTCTCCCTCACTTGCAGGGGAAGGTGATGGAGGCAGAGGAAGCACCTGCTCCTCTCTTCCAGGTGGTGATGGTAGGGGAAGTGATACAAGCAGGCACTCACCCTCTGCTGGTCGAAGTGGGAACAGCTCCCTCTCGGGCTTTGGATCCCCGTGGTCCACCCGTCTGGGAGCTGGACTCTCGCGGTCCCCCTGCATGGGCGTTGGAGACCCTGCTATCTGGGCTGCTGTTCTATTTATAGCTGCCTCCAGGTAGCAGAGGACCAATTCCAGCCCTTGCTCCAGGGAGTTTGGGGTGTGTTCCCTCTCGTACACCTCCCATCGCTCCCTGTCCATCAGCCACAGGACTCGGATGGCTATGGGCATGGACTGGGCCTCCAGCTCAGCATTGTCCTGGATCCAGTCCCCAACCTGGCAGCGTCTTCTGACCTTTTTTTTTTTTTTTTTTTTTTTTTTTTTTTTTTTTTTTTAAAACAAGAAACTATGGTTCCTGCTCTGGTCTGTGTCTAGGAGGCGCTGGTAATCCCACGATGACGCCACGTGTCACAAAGACGGCTGGAGTGGGGGACGTCAGACCAGAAACAGGAACCAGGAAATAAACAAAGAGAGGTGGAGTTTGGTGAAGCTGAACGAATCGTCTCGCTCAGCATTTAATAATGAACAGACGGACAGAAAATGAAAGATTGCAAGACAAACAAAAACACAGGACACAGCACATTAGCCAAATTAAAGAGATAAACAAAATAGACTAACACTAAACAAACACAGTGAGATGATATTTTTAACTACTATTACTATTATTATTATTATTACCGCCGTCTCCAATCCCATTCTCCACTCACCAAACACACAATCCCGACGGGCGGGCACTTTGCCACAATGTGCAATAACATGGCAAGAAGAGTCAGCTCTATTTAAGAAACCTACTGCACTTCAAAACATCACCCAGCACTTCCTCAACAAGCAAGTTCTCAGGGGGACATTCTCCCACCACATTGGAACCGCTAACAGTATGATTTCCAATTATAATGAAAATAACAACCCCCCTGGATGTCATTCCTGAATTATGACGGTAATCGTGATCTAGTATTGGTTTACACTGGACTCCAAGCCTTCTCTCACCCTATAATTAACCTTACACGTTGGAGCTGCACAGGAAAACAGGAATGCATTATTGGGGGAAAGTGTGCAAACATCAGTAAGGCTTCTGAAAAGAAAGGGAATGCTTTTTGTGAAGTGTTAGCTGAAGTACATTCTAAAGTAACTGTCACATCTTGTTTCAACTTTTGAGTTATGGGTCTGATATACAAATAAATGCACTCCACAATTCTGCAGTGCAGGACTTTAGTGATGTTTTGTAATGTTTCTTTTTCAGAGAATTATTTTATTGACCTTAGACACCAGTTGACGGAATGATCCTAAGTTGGGTTGAATTATTGTGATACATACTAGATACACTAGGCATTTCAGAAAATTGTACTGATGTATTATGTCTATGTCAAATGTGGTCTATTTATTAAATATGTCAAAATACCATAACATACTCTGAAAATAGCACCTATCAGCTGTATGTATTGTTTTATATGCAGCATATTCAATTATACATTTGATTTAATTCATATGAATTTTCATGGAGTAAATAAAACAGCATATATGTTAATGATGTAATCATATTTTATTATCAACCTCTCAAAAGGAAGAGTTTCACAGTTTAACCATTTTACACTGCAACATTATTATAATTCTGGATCCAATATTCCCTCATTTAAAATAATAAAAAAATGTACTTTTTGCAGAGACCAAGAATGCATAAAATATAAAACCGAACCTAAAAAATACTGCCACCAGAATGATGCAGTAAAACATAATAAAAGGTGCTTGTACAACACTTTTGCAATACTTTATCCAGCCTTTCCAGTACCTTCCTACACTATTACCATGATACATGTGTATAAAGAGGGAATAGCAGGAGCACAATGGAAAGCTGAGTGGTAGGTTGGAAACTTTCATTTGTCAATCGCTATTGAAGATGTCAAACTTAGAAGGCAGACATGGCTGTAGCCAATGCCTTTGTCATCAATTAGCATCGATGTGCAGAGTATTTGCTTGACTGATTAGGAAATAAAGCCATAGAAAAGAGAAATGTTTTGCTGACTCTGATTCAGTCGAGAATCTGAATTCATTTTGAACAGATACAAGTGAAACTGCATTCCCCAGCTTTATGTCAATTTTTTACTTCACCCACCTTGTTCGTTTCTTGCACAGGAACTCACCTGTGATGATATGAAAACTCTAAAGCTTGTGACTGCTGAATGACACACAAGATCTGAGATCAGGGAAGAGTAAATTGGCTGTATCTTGTTTCTGTTCATTTTTGGTCAATATCACATTTTAGTCATATATTGTGCTAGTCCATGTGGAGTAAAGTAAAGTGTGTCGAAAGTAAATAATGTATTTAATGCAAGTATTCAGCTGTATTCAGATTGGATGATCTGTTATGGAATATAGGAGGTGCTAGCATAAGTAACTGTTCAGATCTTAAATATTTTACTTTTAGAAATATAAGAGCAAGAGCCAAAACTTTAATGACTAAGCAGTTAGTAAATGACACTACTCTCATTTTTATGCCAATGTTTTATGGACATTTGTTAAACCAAATAAAGGAGTATCACAAAAGTATTCAGTCTTGGTAACGTTATATCAAACAATAAGCAATATATTTACTGAACAAAAACAATTTAGCATAGTACAGTACACTGAGTACTAACACGCCAAGTAAATCAAAATAAATGTAATGTTTATTTTTCATATAGAAAGTAACCGACTACTAATGTGAGCAACTATAAGGTTGCAACAAATTGTATGCTGTATATTGCAAGAAATACAATCATATGCAAATAGGACTACGCTAGTTCTGTGTTACGGTACTTACAATATGAATACTGACATGTTGGATCACAGAGTAAATATTTGGATCAGTGAATTTCAATCCCTGTCTCTATCAGCCCGTATAGCCGGATACAGAGTCTATGAGCTGAGTAAACCCAAAGAAGAATATTTGGATTCAATTCCTGGATATCTCTTGATTTTTTGTCAAACATTGGCAAATGTGTTACTCTACATTTATTTTTATATCTGCAAGGTGACTACAGTTTTAGCACAGAGAAGCATTTCGCTAAACCACAAACTGACAAGTTAGTGTGCTTACAGATTTACTGGATCTGTATTTGCTTATATATGCATGCATGCATTTCAGAATATTTCTAAGAACACAATACAGATAAATCATTTTGTTTTACAAGAGTCCTGCAAGGAAATGCAGGCAGTTGCTACCCAACAGAATCAAGTAGTTACATTACATTCATCCTGACATCAATAAGTACCATTAATAGACCCAAGAGGATGTCACATAAAACAATGGCAAACTTTGAAGAGACCTTGGGCTAGCAGATGACAATGTTATGAGGTAATACATTCTGGCTTGTTGAAGTCACTTGAATGAAAGATTAAGTTCCTTAACCTGCATCTATTTCTTCTTGACGGCAGCAAATCTATCTGAAGTAAGCCTTGAGCTGACAGGCTGAGCTCTTCACTTATCCTTAGTCACCAACATTGCAGTGCCACGGAGGTTCAAGCTGGTGGGGAAATTGAAACAGAAATCACAAACAAAAAGGATATTAATCTGGCTGCCCGTCTTGGCTTAGAGAAACATTAATATCATATTTCATCTCTCTGTGCTGATAAGAAATGGCTCAGTGTCAGAGATCATAAAGTTATATGAACTCTCCAAGATGGACCTGTCTGGATTTGACAAGCGGTCCCCTGGTGCCATCTGTAATCTGGAAGTGCTGACAGAAGCATGACAAAAATACAAACAAGACCTTCAGAACTGCTGAACCTCCCAGTAAAATGGAATGGCGTAGTGCACAGGTCTCAAACACAGCTAAACCTGACCCGCTACAAACCCCAATCAAGAAATACTTCTATTGAATGTTGTATGAACAAGATAACAGCTTTTTCAGAACCTTCAGTTAACTGCCTAGGCATTCAAACAAACTACTGGCTGATAGCAACAATGTAGATATCAAAGATAAGAATTTGCATTAGCTGCAATTTGCATTAAAACTCTGAAAAAGTGATGTTAGGCATTTAACTAACTTGAAGCTCAAAAACTCTGGTAATCTGAAAGAAAAGTTCTATATAACACTGTCTACAGTTAAAGTGGGTGTAGCCTGCTGCAAGCTGCATGGTTGTAAGGCAGGCATGTCTAAAGCCCATTTCACACACAAATGCTGCTACTTAGCAGTATTATCTTTAAAATACCCAGTCACACACCACAAAATCCATGCCGGCATAATAATATCGTAACAACCCTTTCACACAGCCAAAAGGATCATGTGAGTACAACTTTCAAACCTGTCAGTCAACAGATCATTGTCATGGCAACAGCGATTTGCCCATAAATTACAGCATCATGCACCAGCCCTTCCATTTGTGAATTCACCTCCTTGTCAACCTGTAAAAAAAGTTAACAATTCCTAAAAACATATCCCAGACTCCAATTACTGCCTTGTTCTTGATCAGCCATTGTATTTGAAAAAAATGAAAGCGTGTAACACCAACAACAAAAATACCCAATACTTCCGGTATACATGCAGTCACGTGGGATGTTGACTTTCAATCCACGGCCACTATAGTGCTTCAGTGCTGGCATAGCATTTCACATCGGAGTAAAGGCGACTCTGTGACGGTATAAGCAATTCACACTGACCAAAATGCCGCATCAGTGCCAGTTCTCAGCCGTCATAACTCATCTGTGTAAAAGGGGTATTAATCAATTGTAGTGCAGCCTATTGCCTTGCAAGATGTGAGGAGTCAGGATGATTTTGTTAACTCCCATTCTATTCCAGAGTTTGAGTGGCTTCCTAAGCCAAGACCATGCAACTAAGATAATATTTCTCTGATCTCGCACGACCATATGACAATGGAAGAGTTAGTCAATGGCAAGGTTTCCATGCAGTTTAGAAACTCCACATTCTCCCTCTATTATCATGAGAATTTGATGTAGCACACACGTAACACGTACATTCATCATGCTATGTGTGGCTAAAATGTGATACGTGCAAAAAGTTTATTTTCTATTTGGTCGAAGAAGCTTGCCAGGGCTACTTCTAGCAGATCTAATGTTAATAAAGAATTGCTTGGTTCAGCTTTTGGTTATTGATGAAAGTTGTATGAGGTTACATCATAACCGTGAACATGTTTCCATGCAAAAATAACCAGAATTTTTTGTCAATTTATGTGTTTTTTTAGCAAGAGAGGGCAGTTTACCTACCCTTTTAAGCTATACCATGTTTTGGCTGAGCACTTTCTATGCGTGAGGAATGTGCATTGTATGTGCATGCTACGTTACATTCTCACGACAGTGAAAAGAGAATTTGGAGTTTCTAAACTGCATCGAAATCCTGGCTTTTTGGCATGAATGTAAAATTATTATAGATTTACAAAACCAGAGCACTATCTACAGATAATGACGTGCAATGTGACTACTTACAAATTTAAAATACAAGACTGACTGTGCCAATAAATTACAATAACTCAAATGTCTCCTATATTTATTGCATTAGGGTCCCTAGTTGTAGGGGTTGCTAAGTCCCTAGATCCATGTATTGGGTGCTGATGTGTGTTTTTCACACACACTCATTTTACCAATCAGTCAGCAGTAATCAGTTACCATAGTTACCAAGTTTTCAAGTCCTATATTTTCCACTTGACTTGGTAATCAGCGAGTTCTCTTTTATGAATCAGAACATATCCTGAATAATAAAACAATACATTACAAATAATGTGGATCCTGTTTATAGATAGAGAAATGTTTACAACGCTGTGGCTGAGTCTGAGATGACGCTGTGTCTGAGTCAGAGACCGGCTTGGCTTTTGTCAGCTGGTGTAGTTTTTTATTTTTATGTTTTTTTAATTCCTGAAATCCTAACACCTAGACGTTATATTGAAATATAGTTATTTTCAATTCAGATCTCAGCTGGGTGTTGAAATATATAACAATTTTTTTTTTTTTTTTTTAATAGATGTACGATAGGGGTGTCATTTCAAATGGGAAATAGCAAAGAAATAGGTACAGAAACCCAGCTGAGGTATTGCACAGTGCTACATACCTGGGTATTTGTATATTTCTATAGCCGCATATTCTCACTACTGGTTCTGCCATGGGTCAAGGATTTAGCTTTCTGTCTGCTCTTTCTTTTCTTTACCCTATTACAGTGTTCCTTTTCCCAGACTCATCCGTCATGTACAAACTCTCATACAAATTTACAAATACAGCACATGCAAAGAGTGATTACCACTTTACTCAAACTGAACTAATAAACAAACATATTTAAGATTCAATCTGCATTTACTAAACTTTGGGCGATTATGCCAGACTTTGGTCGTTGGTATAATTTTGCATTCAAAAAGATTTACATGGTATCATAAAACATTTTTTCTTTGTCTAACAGGGAATCATAAGCTATGTTTACAACAACTTTTAGCTCCCAGAAAGGAATGTTTTGGAAACTATCCAAGTATGGAATGCCTGGAGGGGGTAGGCCAATGCCAGTTCAGGGGACAAATGTGTTAAGAAATATATATCATACCAATTCATATATATATATATATATATATATATATATATATATATATATATATATATATATATAAAAACAACCAGGGAAAGGGTACAGAGCTACATCAGTCCCCCTCAATTGTCAAAAACACATTAAAAAAGACTTCTCTGAAAAACAGATTAATCTGTGTATACTGTATACAATATATAATAGTCTATATACACACCTCAGGACTGTCACTGATAAATCTCTGCAATCTCAACAACCAGGCTAACTCTCCGTGTAGCAAAATCAATGTAAAGTCTTAGCTTAAGGTCCTTTAAATCACATGGAATCTGCAATGGAAAAAAAAAAATGTTATTTACCAGAAAATGACACCCACTAGCACAACAGTTGGTAAAACATGACAAAAAAAAAAAAAAAAAAAAAAAAAAAACACATTTCAGGAATAATTCATTTTCATCGCTACAATCACACCATGGTACCTCTAGTATTATTATTGAAAACAAAGCCGCAGATAGTGTATTTGGTAATAGTAAATAATAAATCCATCCATTTATGATCAAAATACATTATGATCTACAAACCGAAACCTACCCAATCATTCCTCATTAGCTACTGGAGAAAAATACCTGGGCAAATGAGAATGGAATTGATTTGGTAGATGCTGAATATTATATTAAAGTATTGTTAATTATGCTTCACAGGGCGGGAGCCAGGGCTGCGAGAGGAAGGGAGGGTTTTTTGCAATTTAGGATTGGAGGCTCGGCCTCTAATCAAGTGAGAGAGAAAAGGACGGGCTGGAGTACAACCGAGATAGCCTTCATTATGGAGTCGAGTCTAGCCCTAATGGCCTCTGGGCCCCTGAAAACACAGTCCTCTGACTTCTCAAAAAGTCGTTACAGGTGTTGCCTTGTGACTGGGTCCCAGGTACCGACCGGCTTTGACCCTCAGAGGACGGAATGACTCATATGAAGCCTTGACGTAAGGAAGAAAAGAGAATCTGAAAAAACACAAATAATTGTTAGTTATGGGACTTGAGCACTAAGAGTATGAGGGCCATGTCCCAGGAGGAAAAAAGAAGGAAGCAAGACAGAGCCTTCTTTCTTGAGGCAAGATTTAGCGTATGAGCGGCGAAAGAATAGTGTGGCCGGTGGTTCCCTCTGACCACACGAAGAAACTGCAGAGTTACTGGAGGAAGTGAGACTCACTATCCCCCCAAAAGCTGGACCACCAGCTCCCCGCTGAACCTGCATCTGTGAACGACAATCAAAACAACAAAAAATAAATGGTTAGTGGAACAAGCTATGTGTCAGGAGTTGACTGCTGAAGAGGAACAATGCCCCATGGTCCCAATCCTGAAGGAGTGTGTGGTGTAGAATATGGAAGAAAGACTGATAATTAGGTGCTTTTCCCAATATTTTGCGGGTCGTTATTCCAAATGACAATAAAGTAACTCCCCCCACCCCAGCAGAGATAATTACAATTTTCAAACTCTGGTCTGTCAACTTGTACATCTCTGCAAAATAATCTGTAGTTGCTAGGAGATTGTGGAATATGTACCGTAAGGTTATGTGATGCTGTTTGTGCTTGATTTGGCAGCACTGGTCCATATGTGATAGAACATTTTCATTCAGATATCATTTAAATGAAAACATCTTGGACTACTCAGTATGTATTTTTACATTTTGGTCCTCGTGCTGACCATATATATTATATTATCCCATCCAAGCCACGGAAAGCCATCTGACTGAGAGTGAGGAGACAGGAGGGCCCTGGTAAGCAGCAGTACTGGGGCTTTGTAGGCTTACAGACTTGGTTCCTGGAGCACCGCATGGTGTGTAGAATCACAGCGGAGAAGAGAGATCACCATTGGAGTTTTTCTCGTATTGGTCTTGTAAGAAATGGTGGGAGGTCCCCAGTTCTTTCCCCCTCCCTTTCGCGATTGTCCAAATCACTGCTTGGCACTAACTAGGATTTTTTCCTTGACCATAAGGACTTTTATCCACAATCTTGGATATAAAGACCTGTTTTTACCTGTAGATCAGTTTGCTTCTAACACAAGGACTTTGCACTTGTTTTGCCACATGTACAATTTAATCTCGCAAGGCCTGTTGCTCTAAAATCATGAAGGGGTTATTATTCAGATGGGAACGTGTTTCTTTTTTAAATTGTAACCTAAGAATGTACTGTATATCAATCTGATGTATCTGAACTGCAGATAAACATGAGTCTACTGTATGTGGATGTACCAATCATTAGCTGTACTGATTTAATTTGCAGTCTAATGCTTTTCAGATGGATTAATGATAGTATGTGTTGTTTTCACTGTGTTAAATTAGATCATTTAGGGTTTTATAAATTCCCTTGGTGTAATTAGATACAGTGATATTTTGTCTAAACAGTTTAGGTATCGTACTTGAGTCATTTTTATTTTATAATACTACATTTTTTACATTTACTATTGCATTTGAACTAATGTCTGGCTAATGTTGTCACTACTATTGCTGGATCGTACCAGTACTTGAGCTGGTGGCAGCATTTTGCTAGCTAGCCCAGAGAGCTAAAAGGGCATGTTTTATTGCAATAGTAAATATACTATCCAATATCAATACTAAAAACTAGATTGTACAGTACAGTAGTGTGGTTATAAGGCATTTGCAATAAACTACATCCTTTTAGTTGGTTCTAGCCTCATAAAGATGCCACATAACGATCTCAGTCTGTGAGCACAGCAGGTCCAGGACTCTGACTGCAGGATTTAAAGTACTTGCATAGCAGATTGTGATGGTGGGCAACAATCTCGTGTACTTAATATTCTGCGCTAAATGTTAATAATACACTACAAGATCAGATATATGGAAACATAACCTCCTCCACTATATACCCTTCCAGCGAGAGCTAATAAACTATTTATGGATACCACAACAGCAAGACTCTGAGTTGGGTGAAACTGCAATAAATGCCCCCTCCAGTTGGTCTACATTTACCCATTTATTCAAATACCTGTTCGAGGGCAGAATCTTTATCTATCTATCTATCTATCTATCTATCTATCTATCTATATATATATATATATATATATATATATATATATATATATATATATATATATATATATATATATATAGATAGATAGATAGATAGATAGATAGATAGATAGAGTACAAGCAGGAATAAGCCATATTACAATGTTTAAAACAATTAGAGGATTTGCAGCCTTTTGGGAGTAATTCACTTTCTTCATGTAGGCATTGCTTTATTTCAAGTTCAGGTAATTAGTATTTGATAATTTCCAAAGTACTGTAGTTAGCACATGGACTAATGAAACCTGAGATGCAATTAAAACTTACATGCACACTCACAATGCTTAATTCTTCAATCCAATATTCTTTCAGTATGATTTCCACCAAGATCTTCAAGGTTATTATTATAAAGAATAGAATCAATACATTTACCATCTGCATACAGTATATTAATGTTCTACATTTAAAGAAGCAGTCCACTGAAGTCTATAAAACCATATAGAACAGAACTCGGTGAAAATGACGATTTTCCAATATTCAGTAAGAATAATTGTACAAATATGCATGAACACTGTATGTGTTTTATTTTAGAAAGAGAGGAATATTGTATTTTTATTTTATTTTACCATGCTGTTGTGTAGTAATGCACTTTAACAAACATCTTAGCCCTTACTTGTATTTGCACTTATCATCAACCATAGAAATGCCTAACATAGACACTGGACTACAGCATAGTTGCTCACCTAAAAACTGGGGGACACAGCTGTGGTTTAGTATGTGACAGGATGTTCAATAATCAGCCAGGCAAATGTATAAAAAGACAAATGTTGATTAAGTGTCAGGTGGCACACTTTTCTTTTCAATAATTAAATCAAATTTTAAAAAGTCCTGGCCATCTTGGTGGCTAGAACAGAGAGACAGACTCTCTTTGAGCTCCAGGGTGAAACTAAGGCACAGTCTCCCCCACTCCTCCTGTATATATGACAGTCAATTAACCAATTTAGCCTGACCACCTCTCACATTACCCTCCAAATCCAGTCAGACTTAATCCAGTCCAATCACACAATTCTCACAATGCTGGCCAGTCTGTTTAGAGAACTACTAACAATGGGAAAAATGGATATTGCTTGTTCATTTAGCGCTGTATCTTTCTAAGCGTGTGAGGAAAATAATTATGTATATTGCTGAACATGTGGAAGTATGAATAAACAACCAAATACAATTGTGTATTATACTTGACATATCAGCATTTCCATCTAACACTGGTTGTAGTGCATTAATAAGGTCAAACTGTGTTTTATCATATAAAAAAAAAAAAAAAAAAAAAAAAAAAAAAAAAAACACAGTTGACCTGCTCCCATCAACCTGCTGCATTATAAAACAATGCATTACAAAAACAAGTGAAGTATTGGGAAATGTTGCTAGCCCTCTGCAGTGTTTTGTGGTTATGAAGCCTTAAACCTGCTTGTTACACTTACATGTTTATGTATGTCTAAACAAGGGTAGTTTTGAAACACTGAACTGGGTAATGGGGAAGTTATAACCCTGGGCAAGAATGGAATGTACTTCATGTGTTATGACTTGTTTCTTTCTTTCTTTCTTTCTTTCTTTCTTTCTTTCTTTCTTTCTTTCTTTCTTTCTTTCTTTCTTTCTTTCTTTTACTGTATATCATGTATTATGCATTTCTCTGTATTTAAAGGATTATGGATTTTCTTGTTTCTGCATCTTGTAAAGCGCTTTGTGATGGTGGTCCACTATGAAAGGCGCTATATAAAATAGATTGATTGATGTTCCTATGACAACTTCTTATTTATTTATTTATTTATCTATCTATCTATCTATTTATTTATTTATTTCTTAGCAGATGCCCTTACCCAGGGTGACTTACAGTTGTATACAAAAATACATAAAGAAATACAGTACAATTAAGAGCAAAATACAAAATACAGTGATTTTAGTCCTAATAAGAGCAAATACAAAACAAAGTACATTTTTAGATGGGGAAGTTTGAGAGTAGAAAAGTGTTGATAGATACACCAGGGTTAGACATGAGTGCAAATGAAATACAAAATACTACAGATTGGGTTAAGTGCAGGATTAAAAACAGTAAGACAGCCATCCAGGCTGCCAATTTAATAAACAATGCAAGGTGCACAAAATGATACCCAGTAACGGCTTTGGTCTCTTTTTTTAGTCTACTTTGCTGTGAAGATGCAACGCAACCGCGCTCCGCCCCAATTTCAGATCCTGCAGTTCACCTGGATTTTGTACATCAGCATAGGGCTTTTTTTCAGCTACAGAGAGACGATATCCCTCTCCAACAGGCTGAAAATCCTATTACTACAACAACCTGCAGTGAGCTCTTGTCAGGAGATTCAAGTGACTCAGGAGATTCCAGGGACACATCTGGACTAAAAGAAGGGAAATTATTCTACAATGTTGGCGGGCACTGGGTTATTGAAGGGGAGCCTGTGAGCTCCTTCTGGCAGATTGTTGGGGAAACTTGCCATGTGTGTTGTGTGCACTGTATCCAATAAAGAATTGCCGCTCCAGACCAAAGCTACAGTCTCCTGTCTGATCTTTTCAATCTCTACACTGCTGCTGAAAAGCTGGTGTGCTACAATTATATATTCAAGCAACTGCAAGACACTGTCAATCATCATACATACATGACAAAAAATGACATTAAAAACCACTACAAACCCAATCAAATTCTAACCACTCAAATGAAGTCAGCAGAAACCCACACCTTGGCACTGAGTATCATAGCTTTATCTTTAGGTCAGCTGAAACATGATATTATAATTTGCATTGTACACAAGGCAATGTTTTTATGTTTTGAACCCCATTTTATCTTTTAAATACAAATCCTTTTGAAAGACTGTTAAAGATAAAGATGCAATGTCACAAAGCGTTTATTTTCCAAAGGACATCACTCTACTCTTTACCTTTGCCAAGATATTAAAGGTTGACATAGCAACAAAGTTGAAATCATAACTATAGCAACACTCTGTTCCGCTATAATGAAAAGCTGGTGGGTGTATAGGCCAAGTGCACTGCAGTCCCACTTTGCTTGTAACATGAATAGAAAGCAGGATCATGCATCACTTTTCCCCAATAGGGTTCTGTGATGCACATTCTGTGCAAAACCAATCTCCATCATTCTGTTTTCCACCTGGGTTCCAAATATTAAATAAATAAATAAATAAATAAATAAACTGATTCCCTGTTGTTGTGACACAGCCTGAAATGACAACTCACTTTTCAACTTGAAAACAAAAGAGGTAGCATTGTATAGGTGTAAATTAACTTATTCTCACCCCAAGCTACAAAAACAGGCAGGCAGGTGCTTCGACCTCATGGATAGATATCATTTATATACAATGGTAACTGAGGATTGTGCACAACAAATTAAAATAAAATGTTTCAGATAAATGTCCTTCATCAGCTACATTTTGTTTTCAAAAATACATTTTGTTATATTATTTGTTATATATAGTTCAAGCTTTTGTTTTATCAAAAATATCTATGCCATGCACTATCAGGACAAACTGGAGATTGTTTTTCTAAAGATATTTGTTTCAAACATCCTGTCACAAAACAAAATGCTGTGCGTATGTTGGAAGTGATCTGATCTGCTTCAATAAATAATTGGGCGTAAGCCCTGAAATGTAAAGATCAAGCCCCGGTCCCGGGCTTAATGCCTCCGGGATAACATTTGTCGAGAATTGCTAGACACACTGCAATCTTACAGTTTAGCGCCACAGTCAAACCATACCATATCCTTTTATAGCACATCATAGCACTACCCTAGACACATTACTTTGCAATGCCTTACACTCGCTCCCCCTCCTCCTTGCTTGCTCTTCGGGTGAAACAGTAAAAAAAAAAAAAGAAAAAGTATATACCCCAGCATAAGAAATGGCAGGTGTCCCATTTTTACATATTGAAAAGGTGGTCACCCTAGTGGCGTGGAAAGTACAAACAAATACACAGTCCAATGATAAGCTTGAAAATTAAATAAGTCGATTATTTGTAGGATGTTAGCCCCAGAAATTTTGTGAACAGTGAAACACACAAATATAATGCACAAAAGAAAATGTGTTCGTAACACAAAAGAAAGGGAAGGATGAGTGTCCCTGTAACGCTTGGGTGGTCTTCCAACTGGCATGCTAATAAGGAGCCCAGGTGTGCACAACATTTTCAATCCTTGATCTCCAACTATAACAAGACAGGTTATAGTCCATGGTAATGATTCAAAAACAGGGTGCTGTATACTCCTTCTGGCTCCTTTCTCTCCTTCCTTCCCCAGGCTCAACTAATGGTTACCTGCACATTCCCCTTATATGCGCCAAGCTCCACCCCTAGAATCAGTGACACACCTATCACTAGTTGGCAGGTGTATAAGATAATGGTTCACTCTGAGGTGAAGCTCAGAGCACACGTGTAGTTCTACTCCACAAAGATGGCCACCATAAGCCAATAATAGACTTAAGGTCCATTCCATCTTGGTGAGGTCGTACAGTTAGTGAACACAGCTCCACCACCTGTCGGAAGCCAGACTTCACCAGCAGGGATTACTTTACCCTGTCATAATCACCACTAATTATATTCAAAGTATAAATATGTTTTTATAGTTGGGCTAATGAAGGTTATATATTCTGAACTGTTTGCATGAATTTAATTGTTGGCTGCGTATGTATCATTTTCCAGTTTCATCAAAATGATGCCAATGAAAAGTTACTAGTTGCAAACCATGCACATATCTGTCTAATCTTGTCTATACTATTTATGATTTTATAAATCATAATTAAATCTCCTCTAACCCATGTGTTACACTTTTGTTTTGTTTTGTCCTGCTGTGACACCTTGACAAGATGTGTGTGTAGTGATCCAGATCAGTGTTAATGCAGGTGCTGGGAGAAGTATCGCTGTGCTGAAATTTATATGGGCTGGCTTGATGCCTCCTCCATCACATCAGACAATGGCTATAGGGGGGGCCAAGTGTGCTTCACACAGAAAACTATTGTTCTGTCAACCTGTACATGCCATGAGTGTGGAGGAGACTGGACTCTCTGCCAAGTCTCACTATCAGCAATAAAACACAAGCTCACAGCAGCTGCAAGAACAATGGTGTTGGGGGATAATGAGCTATAGCGTCATTCTCCACCCTGGGAGATGGTTCAAGCCAGGGGCTGGGTGTACAGTACAGAATATCAATTTGCCCAAATTATCCAGTCAGTTAAGTTACATGTCAATATGGCTATGTAATTGAACTGTATGTTAACATGATTTAGTTCTGCCAGAGCATGACAATGCATTTAACCACTGTGAATAATGCATATAGGTTCTTTGAATTAAAAAAAAAACAAAAAAACAACTTGAACCTAAAGGCTTTTATGACATGCATGTATATAAATTCAATTAGATTTCTTTTTAAGAATGGCATTTTAATTGTGTAGAGTACAAGGTTTGTTGAATAGTTTACCAAAGGTGCACTGATAAAGCAGGGGTAACCTGGGTGGCAGATGCAAGTACACAATCCCCATATCAATGCCCTGGAAGCAGCTTGTTCAGGACGCTTCCATCCTTGCTTCTCTTGAAAACACTTTGGAATACATTACTTCCAGTAATTATGAAGCACGATATAGATTTGTATGCATTTCTTTTCCCTCCCGATAAATCTATATTTTCAGAGCAGCCCTGAAGTTAACAAAGGCATGCTTGTACAGCTATTTAGTTTATCTTAAAATAAAAATAAATACAGTCAACTCTCATTAATATGAATTTCAAGGAACTGGCATAAAAAGGATTCTATCAGTAATTCTTACTACCAGGAGACTACTAAGCCAAAGCAATACTGTTAGTTTTTATTGAGGTACCTTTATGGAAAAAACATATTTTAATAGATGATAGAAAAGTATGATCATTATATTTTTCATATATAGAAATTGGCCCCTTTAACCGGGGAATTTATATATATATATATATATATATATATATATCTTATACTCTATATATATATATATATATATATATATATATATAGAATATTTATATATTTGTATATAAAATATATTTTTAATATAAGGCAAATTTTAGGAATATGATCCTTACACTATCTTATAACCGGAAATTGGCCCTTTTTATATATGTTTATAATATATTTTAGTCTATAATCCATATATTTATATGTTGAAAATATATGGTTCACCATATATTTTCATTAGGAATCCATATTAAATAAATATATGGATTACAGACTAAAATATATTTTAAACATATATAAAAAGGGCCAATTTCTATATATAAAAAGTGTAAGGATCATATTTATTTTTTGCCTTATATTAAAAATATATGTTTGTTCCATAAGGACACTGAAATCAAATTTCCATTACTGAACAATGAAAGGTATTATACATTTTAAAGTACCATGCATTTTATTGAAAATACAGTTGCAAGTGAACTTTTAAACAGAACAGATTGCAACTTGAAATCTGCATGTCCCAATCATTTTTAAACCACAAAAGCAAGGCATGCTCCACATTAGGGTATTGAGGAAATTGGAAACTCTGCCATTTCTCCATGATTTGTATCTCTGAATCTCAAATAACCACTCAAAGCTAACATGCAAATGAGACCACACCCCAGAAGTTATGTCGACCAGTGGACCAATGCAAATGGAAAAGGACGGGGCAAAGCGTGCCACCAAAATTTCATTATCAAAAGCAGTTTGTTCTCATTTGTGCCAAATGTATACATGGATTCACATAGACCTACATGGACCACTCTGACTACATTTCCCATCATCCTCCTGCTAGTTACACATGTGAGCAGGAGGATGATGGGAAATGTAGTTTGAGGGGTCCGTGTGGCGCATCCAGTAAAGGCTCTTTACGTGGAGTGCAGGATGTGCCCTATAGTCTGGGGATAGCAGGTTCGAGTCCAGGCTATGTCACAGCCGACCATGACCAGGAGGTCCTAGGGGGTGGCACACAATTGGCTGAGTACTGCCAGGGTAGGGAGGGCATAGGTCAGCATGGGAATCCACGGCTCACCGTGCATCAGTGACCCCTGTGGCCGATAGGACACCTATGGTTCTGCAGTGGAGCCTCCAGATCTGTGTTGTCCTCCAGCGCTATAGGTCTGGTGGCCTCACTGTGGATTCACAGTGCGAAAAAATGATGGATTGGCAGGAGCACATTTTGGAGGACGTGTGCTCTAGTCTCCGTTGCTGGGGGGTTGCAAGCAGTGAGCCGAGGACACAGATAATAATTGGGCACACTAAATTAGGGAGAAAACCAGCGTAAAAAATTGGAGATGACTACATTTTTTATAAAGAAAAAAAGCGGTCAAAAAAAAAAAATTTAAACAATATACACACCTTAAACAGTTGTAGCAACACATGGGAACACAACAAAATAAAAAGGTTCTTATATACCCTTAAGTGTCCACTGAGATAAATGTTATAGAAATGCATGAGAACACCAAGAGTGACTCTCTCTCTCTCTCTCTCTGTAGAATGACTCTCTGCTCATTCTGCCAGCTCTAATCTAAAGTGCTCTTCATTACTACTCCTCTGTTTGTAAGAGGCGGGCTTGTTCCACAATAGCAAGCATGCCATTCCTGTGATTCGTCTTTAGCAAAGCAAAGCAGTGTTATGTGCTTCAAAGATACCGTATGATGCATGCCTAGCAGTGAATAATAATGTGCTTCACATTTGGGGTTATATGGAGGTTGCAGAAATAAGCACCTATATTATCAATAATATACTTTGATATTTTCTTATAACCTCGTCCATTTTGAGACACATTGCTTAAAGCGATTGTAGCTAACAAAATACTTAAATACCTCAGTAGCAGGCTGGCTGATGGTCAGAGAGACAAGAAGGAATCACCGGAAAAGCAGATGTCAGCACAGGGATGTGCGCTTTTATTGAAAATTAACAAATAAGGGTGGTTGGGTGGGTGGGCAGGCGAGCAGGCAGGCAGGCAGGCGGGTGGGTGGGCAGGCTGATCCAGTTGCTTTTATACATCAGGTTAGATTAGCAATCAATTAAGCAATTTAACCAGACAACACGCACATGGATTTCTAGAGCTAGGATTGTTGACCCCATCTCAGCCAAATAAACTAAATAGCATGTATTCATCCTACCTTAATATCACACCAGCTGTGCACTTCCGTTTGTTATATCAGATTTGCAGTTTTTAAAGCGGATTTAAAATAAACATTTATTTTTATTTCAAAACAATATTGTATTAAACCAGATTAAAGAGATATTTGTTTTGCAAGCCATGTTTTCAGAAAGTGTTGCCAAGGCTGGCCCCAGGGTCTTGACATCCATACTGCTGAGCCTTCAAACCGTTTTACTGTTCGGTAAAATATTAGTTATTATAAGGCCATAGAATATATCACAGGTTATTCATCTGTGTATTCTTTGCAATACATACCTGGAAAACAGGACTAGATACTGCCTTTTTCATCCAGTTCTATACTTGGAAACTATAGAGTTATTTAGTGAGGAAGGCATCTCATTGGGATAAATGCGACAAAAACCTGGTGATACGGCTTTCTCATTAAATATTTTAGTTTTACTCGAAATATGAAGCAATTATCTTTTAAAGGATTCCAATATATTTAGTGAGCAAGATGTGTAAGTAAGGTAAAACACAAAAAACAATGACAACTGCACTGAGCTAAGTAACTGCTGAGCTGGCTTCTGCCTTGCTCCACTGCTCTGGCCTCCAGTGCTTGTTCTCTTATACACAACGGGAATGTCTCTACCTGTCCTTGGAAGCTCGTGAGAGGCAGGGGGGTGGAAATGTAGCGTCAGGACAAACATTTACATTCTATTCTCTCAGGGAGCAACTCTGAAGGTCAGGGTGTGTGAGCATCACTAGGCTGCCATGACGCTCTGGAATAAATAGCTCAAGGGAGTCCAACAGATTTACGGCAATGTTTTTACATGTGGTATTGTAGTATTTAAAAAGAATAAGAATGTGTGCACTTCCACTTCCCAAGGCTTCTGGATGAGAAGCATCAATAATATCTGCCGCTATGTCACTACACCCTTAATTCGTCTGTCAGTCAAACAAGTCTTTATGTCTGGACTGCAAAGAAATGTTTCTCTTTCCTGGCATTTTTTTAAAGGGAAAGGTAACACCAAACATAATAACACCAGTATATGGTGTAAAGGTAACACAACCATTTACTGTACTGTAGTAAATATTGTACAAGTAATGCAATAACTTGATCATGTATCCTAAAATATTCTGGTTTTCAGGTACATTCATACTATACTTTTCCTATGTGCATGCCAGTCTGTAATGTGAAAAGCAGGTTTTCTGATCAGCCCTAGTCAGTAACTCTGAATATTGCTGTCATTTTATAGAAAATGTGTTTTGAAGGTAGATCTGACTTGAAGGCACAGCATATAAAAACCAATACAGCTGTCATGATTTTTTCGAATACAGTTTTTTTTTTAATATCCAAAAATATCTGTGATCATGACCAATACCTGTGGGACCTATTTCAGGTCAAAAGAGAAAGATAAATGAATAAACAAAACAAATACCCTTTTGTCTTAACTGAATGTTTTTTTTTTCATGCCCCCAATATCAATTTGAATTTGGTTAGGGTTGGAAATCTGTGAAACCGGTTGATTTATTTTTTATTTTTTTTTATTTTGTTCCAGTCTTAAAACTAATTTCTTGAATTTAGCCATTGCAATATTGACCTTTGTTAATATATACTTTTCTAAAATGCCATTGAGATGCTTGCTAACAAATGGCACTATATAAATGAAATTGGAGTGTTAGCTATAATGAAACTGTTACTTTAGCAGCCTGTCTCTATTTTCCCTGGGGTAATGCTGATTGCAGGGACGGGAGCTGAGTTAAGTAAATTAAAAAAGCACCACAGTAGCTAGCCACACAGATTAGGCTATTTTGAAAAACGACTATCATTGGTGTTCTCGTGCTTATAAAATTGATGTCAACAAAATCAACAAATAAATATGTACATGCTTGGCATAGCGTTTCGATTTTCCAGGATAAATAATTTTGAGGACATTTGCATAAGATGAAGTGTCATCCACCCTTAGCCTCCCCCATGCATCATAGCAGAAAGCAATCATCAGTTATTTAAAGAAAATGTATACATTTTGGTGTACCACTGCACTGGTGTGACAGCTTTCTCATGAAAATCATGTTCATATTTTTAAAGGGCAGACACATATTTATTAGGGGACACCAATATATTTAGTATGAGTCTGAATAACACATTCCCTTCCAACACCACAAATCAGCACTGGTTTTCATTTTTTAGTAGTTCATATAATAAAATCCATTGTTGTTGTTCATTTTCTTTTTCAAGTCTAGCCAAACTGGTAACAATAGGCAATAAACATGGTAGATATTTTTTGGAAAAACTGCACTGATATTAATAAACATTTGAAAACAGGTCAGACAGCAACATAATTCCAGGTAAAACTGAAAATAAAGCACAGCAATGTGTTCATACATAACAGAGTGAGAAGTGAATGCAAATATGCTGTTGCCAAAAAACTTTACCTGTACCCCTTTTTCATCTGGAGTCCTCTATTTACAACACATCATACCATAACTAACCTATAGAAAAACACTGTGCGGTAAATACTGAAGCACTGCAAATGCATGACATGGTATTGTTGCTTGGTTCTTGACTGGCATCTATGTATGGATGACTGGAGGTTTAAAGTTTAATACACAGAGCAGCGTTCTCTTTCATTTGAAGAACTGAGATGGAGCTATATCGACTGATGGCACATCAGTACAATACATGAGGCGCTGGATATATATATAATATCATATGTAATGAGTATATATATATATATATATATATATATATATATATATATATATATATATATATATATATAAGATAGATAGAAAAGAACAAAGGAATGCAAGTAGGAGGAACAGACCAGTAAAAGAGAACAGTGTGCACTGGGGGGATTTTACTGTGTCAACAGAGGACAGTAAAAATACAAATGTGTTATGTTGAGACGAACACAAGATAAATTATCTTGTGATGTCAACATAATGGTGTGACATGTTGAGATCCTGTGATCATTTATCTTGTGATATCAACATAACACTTTTCTATTTTTTCCCAATGCCCTTAATGAGTCATCATATGATTTAGATAATGAAACCGTATATTCTCTTTTTATAGAAGTCTACCACTTTATTTTTATTTTTTTACCATGATTGTCTAAGATTGATCATGCTTAAGGCTGTTACATTCGTCTGCTGTATGTTGAGATGTACAGTATCTGTACAAGACCAAAGATGCACATTTTTATACTTTTTCTATACACACAGCTAAGCACAATTGGTATATATTAGCCATGCTCATACTCCAGATCACATGCTTCCTAGTTTGCCATGCAGACATAGTAAACTTAATAGGAACATAAAATTCAGCCCATAGAAGCTTGTCCGTGTCCCAATACCCGATTAATCTCAAAACATTGTCAAGTTGGATCTTAAAGGATCCAAGTGCTTCTGCTTCAACAATTCACATTTTTACAATGTGTAAAACACCCCTTACACAACTTATCTGGAGCGCTGAATAGGAACCAATTCATCATTCTTTTGTTTTAAAATGCTGCCTAGAGAATAAACCTAGGTGACATGTAGGAGGCGTCTGTCTCTCCTGACAAGTTATTGCCTGCCAGGGGTCTCTAATGAGAGCCTTTACGAGCCCCAGAAGTTTAATTTATTCCACAAGTTAGAACCAGGATATATATTACCCCCAAAACAATAGATTCTCACCATCAGTTTAATTCCAGTGCAGCTGCGACAATCTGCAAACAGGTACAGCAACTCTCAGGCATTCTGTGTTGGCAAATACTGTAATATGCAGTTAGAATATGAACTGGTCTTCTGGAACACAGGGAAATGTTTATTCATCTTAAAAGAAAGATACAGTTTTTCAGGACAGCTGGTATTCATGTACATATTATATATAGATATATATAATATAAAGATATATATATATATATATATATATATATATATATATATTGTAAACGATCCTCACACTCACGGAGTTCATTGTCCCTTTAAGACCAGACCCAGGACACAGAAATGGAATTGCTTTAGCGCTGACGCACACTTTTAATAAATACCAATCAAATAAATTAAACAAAACAAACAAAACAGAAACAAACACCTAGCTCTCTCTTGGAGCTCTAACTAACATTAATGGGAACCTAACTAAACATTCAGGACAGCTAAGCCGTTTACCTGACACCAACACCAACACCAAATACAAACTCACACGGGCTTCACTCCGTACTTCACCTTCGATACGACTGCTCACTCACACAGTCGGGCTCTTCTCTCAGCAGCCTGGAACAGGCTGGCTGCCTCTCTTAAATACCCTGCACCTGGCTCTAATTTACAACTACCATCAGGTGCAGGGGATTACTAAACAATTAAACAATTACCCAATTAAACACCATAATACCCAAATGTGCATTCACAAGGTTTTTAGCAGGGAAGGATTTTAACCCCCTCCCTGGTACCTTACACATCCTCCCCCTCAAGTGTGAAACACTGATCGGCCATACCAAGGCCACCCCCTCCCCTAAAACACAACCACCCACACTCAAGTCCCGAAATGTCCATTACCGCCCTCTTCCACGGGCGGACTTGAGGGTGGGTCGAACCTTCCGGCACTTCCGGGAAGGGACCCTGAACCGGCGACAAGGGACCCCACCGGGATGACAGAGCCGACCGAAGTGACGACCGGGGAACAGGAGGATGCAGCAGTGGACAGAGATCTTCCACTGGGGACCGGCGCAGCGATGTCCGATCACCCAGGGGGAGCGAAGCAGCGAACAGGTGGAGCAACAGCGACGTCTGGCAGCAGCCCAGCGACTTCTGGGTGCTCGGGAAGAGCGGAGCAGGGAACCAGGGGAAAAGCTGTGGCCAATGTTGCAGACTCCTGGGCTCCAGGTCCAGCGCAGGAAGGTCTAGGAAGACCGGCAGGGTGTCCAGGAGCAAGGGGCAAGGGACCGCAACTGGCAGTGCCGGACTGGTTCGCTGGGGTGATGGAGGCGGGCACCTCACCTCCTCCTCTTTGTTCATCGCTTTTCCCTCTCTGGGCTCTGGGAGCGGCGGCTCCTCCTCTCTGGGCTCTGGGAGCGGCGGCTCCTCCTCTCTGGGCTCTGGGAGCGGCGGCTCCTCCTCTCTGGGCTCTGGGAGCGGCGGCTCCTCCACTCTGGGCTCCGGGAGCGGCGGCTCCTCCTCTCTGGGCTCTGGGAGCGGCGGCTGGGCTTGTCTTGCCTGCTCCCATTTTTGGAGCAGCAGATCCAGCTCCGTCGACTCCGGCTCTGGCAGTCCAAGTTTCAACCTCCATCTCTTATTCTGCTCAATCTGGGCAGCAGTGTTTCTCTTTATCAAAGCGACCAAATCCTCTAGGGTTTCCATTTTACTGGGTCATAGGGGCGCCCACACACACTTCTGGTACCATAAGTAAACGATCCTCACACTCACGGAGTTCGTTGCCCCTTTAAGACCAGACCCAGGACACAGAAATGGAATTACTTTAGCGCTGACGCGCACTTTTAATAAACACCAATCAAATAAATTAAACAAAACAAACAAAACAGAAACAAACACCTAGCTCTCTCTTGGAGCTCTAACTAACATTAACGGGAACCTAACTAAACATTCAGGACAGCTAAGCCGTTTACCTGACACCAACACCAAATACAAACTCACACGGGCTTCACTCCGTACTTCACCTTCGATACGACTGCTCACTCACACAGTCAGGCTCTTCTCTCAGCAGCCTGGAACAGACTGGCTGCCTCTCAAATACCCTGCACCTGGCTCTAATTTACAACTACCATCAGGTGCAGGGGATTACTAAACAATTAAACAATTACCCAATTAAACACCATAATACCCAAATGTGCATTCTCACAAGGTTTTTAGCAGGGAAGGATTTTAACCCCCTCCCTGGTACCTTATATATATATATGGTAAGATAGCAGGGAGGGGGTTAAATCCTTCCCTGTGGAAAACATGTGAGAATGCACATTTGGGTGAATGGGCTAATTGTTTTATTGTTTAGTAATTCCCTGCACCTGGTGTTAATTGTAAATTAGAGCCAGGTGCAGGGTATTTAAAGAATGCACCCAGTCTGTTCAGGGCTGCTGAGGGAAGGAACAGAAAGTGTGCTCTGGTTCCAAGCAGTCAGAGTGAGGTACTGTAAGAAACTGTGATTTTTGTGGTGTTTTGGGTTACCGGTAAACAGCTTAGCTGTCAGGGGTGTTAGCAAGAGGAATCCTGACTGTATAGTTAGTGCTCCAAGAAGGAGCTAGGTGTTTGTTTTGTTTAATTTTTGATTTGTGTTTATTAAAAGTGCACGTCAGCGTTGATATAAATTAATTTCTGTTTACTGGGTCTACTTCTTAAAGGGGCAACGAACCGTGAGAGTGTGAGGATCGTTTACAATATATATACATACAGTATTTATAGAAATATGTAGGCTATTACATTATATAGACTAGAGTTCTATAGAAATATTTAAATAATAAATTGTTGTACTATAGAAGTTTCATACTCTTAATTCTCACAATAAGAGAATCCAAAATGGGTTAAGAGTTTGTAGAGTTGCAGAGTTAAGGACGCGTGCGTATTCGTGTCCACTTAATGTTTGAGTCCAGCTGCAGTAATACAATGAGTGAAAAAACGTTAGGTTACTTTCTGTAACCCTGGTTCCCTGAAAAGGTAATTTCAACTATTATGAGCTGGGAAATGACCCTCCTGTCACGTGACCTGAGCACATATTTAAAAAACTGCTGATAGGCCCGGTGTGACTACGTGTCTGTTGCATTCTGGAACAAGTCACTATGTCACACAGCAACCTTTGCCATTTGATTCTTTATGGCAATGAAGCTGAGCTAGCGACCTTGCAAATTTAATAGTTGACATTTCTTTTTCAGGGAACCAGGGTTATGGTAAGTAACCTAATGTTCCCTTTCAATCTCAAAATGTCAACCATTACGAGCTGGGAAATGTACACCCAAGCTGTCGCAGTGAGCCAAAGCAGCCACAAGCCTTGCCCTGGTGTGAGCCTAACTGGAAAGCTGCTGTGCAGAAGGCAAGCAGCATCAAGGACTCCGGACACATTCAGTCGGTAAAACCTTATAAACGTGTGCGGTGTGATCCATGCCGCAACATTACATATGTCAGGTAGGGATGCCCCATGAAACAATGCCCAAGACGTCACAGTCCCTCTAGTGGAGAGGGTAGGTTAGCCAGCTCATAAGCCAGCCGGATCATATCAACTATCCAATGCGACAAATGCTGCTTGTAGAGTGCCTGACCTTGAGTAAGCGACCCATAACACACCAATAACTGGGTTGTCTGTCGTCATGATGTAACACCTCAGTGCCCTGACAGGGCAGAGTGTATTAAATCTATGATCTGTTCAGAGGAGAAGGGGGGAGTGTGGAATGCCTCCAATTCCACCAATTGATTCAAGTGAAACTGTGAAACAACCTTAGGCAGGAAAGCCAGGTTAGTGTGTAAACTAATGTTATCATCACTGCTGGCAAAGTGCAAACAGGAACCCTCTATGGAAAGGACCTGTAACTCGCTGACATGGTAGCCAGGAGAAAGGCTGTCGTAAAAGACAAGTATATAGGGTCCAATGAATGCAGAGGCTCAAAGGGAGCCTTCATAAGAGCCTCTAGAACCAAGTCCGGATGCCAGGAAGGAACCATTGGTCTAAGGGGAGGATGGAGACGCCTAGCCCCTTTTAAAAACTGCACTGCCAAAATATGAGCTCCGGGAAACAGAGAGTCAATTTTGACGTGGCACAGAGATATGACAACCAGGTATACCTTCAATGTAGAGGGGGATTTACCCTCCTCTAGGATCCTGTAGAAACTGTAAAACAACTGACATGGGGCAGGAGGTGGGGTCATGATCTCTCGCCAAGCACCAATCCTAGAAAATCCTCCATTTATAAGAATACTGAGACCTCGCTGAAGAGGCTCTAGCATTCTGTAGTGTGGCTATAACGGAGTCTGAGAGTCCGAGGGCACTCAGACTCTCTGTTCAGGGGCCAGACCCACAGCTGGAGTGACCCAGGGTCCAGGTGCCACAGATGACCTTGAGCCTGACTGAGAAGGTCACTGCGTAGCAGGACCCACCACGGCTGTCCCTGAATGAGCTGGCTCAGAGTGGCAAGCCATATCCTCCTGGGCCAGTGCGGTGCAACCAGAAGGACCCTCATGCCCTCGTTCCATACTTTCTCCAAGAATGATGGGATCAGTGCTAGAGGAATGAAGTCATACAGCAAGCCATGAGGCCAGCTGTGGGCTAAGGCATTGATTACCAGAGGACCCCCATCTCTCTGAATGGAGAACCACAGAGGGCAATGTGTGGACTCCTTTGAGGCAAACAGGTTGGCTGTCGCACTGCCGAACCTGTGCCAAATCATGGCTACCACCTGGGGATGCAGGCGCCACTCAGAGTGCTGAGGAGCCCCCTTCTACAGCAGGTCTGCTACCTGGTTTGAAACCCCCAGCAGGTGGACTGCCCTGAGGTCAGAAAAAGCGGTTATGCCCAGGTGAGCAACTGGAATGCCACTTGGTGCAACCCTGGGGACTGTAGCCCCCCTGGTGATTGGCATATTCCACTACAGTGGTATTGTCTGTGTGCACTAGTACATGCCTGCCCTGCAGCACTGATTGAAAATGGTGCAGGGCCAGGTGCACTGCCTTCAGTTCCAGAGCATTGATGTGAGCGGATTGCCACCTGCCAGTCCAGACCCCACGGATCCCCCTGCCATTCTAAACTGCCCCCCAACTGAGGTTGGAGGTGTCCGTGGTCAGCATCTCTCTCTGGTACATTACACCAATAGTTACTCCTTCGCTCAGGGCACGCCAGTATGACCGAGACACTGTCAGCTGGAGGTGTCTGTCTCGAGCTGGGTGAACTAATGGGCATTGAGCCATGCCTGCAGGGGGCGCATATGGAGGAGACTGAGAGAGTGTAGCCAGCAGACCTAGCAACTGTTGGCACAGCACTACCTACACTGACTGTCTGAGATGAAAAAGGGACAGACAGGCTTGCAATGTGCTTACCCTGTCGGCCGACAGGGAAGCGAGAATGGAGTGGGAATCCAGCTGGATCCTCAGGAAAACCATCACTTTTGCCGGCTGCAGGGAGCTCTTCTCCAAGTTGAGTGTGAGCCCCAGCCGGGTAAGATGCTCAGTCACTAGAGCCGTGTGAGACATGGCTTGCTCCTGCAACTGGCCACAGATGAGCCAGTCGTCCAAGTAATTGAGGACCCTGACACCCTGCAGCCACAGGTGTGCCAGAGTTGCATCCATGTTCTTAGAGAAAGTCCTGGGAGCAAGAGACAGATTGAATGGCAGAACATAGAACTCATACGCTATTCCTCGAAAGGTGAAGCAGAGGTACTTTCTGTGGCCAGGATATATTGGGATGTGGAATTACACATCCCGGAGGTCCACGGTCACAAACCAATCGCCCGGCTGGATGGACTGGAGAATGTGATGGGTAGTTAGCATCTTGAACTTCCTCTCCTTCAGGAATATGTTCAGACCTCTGAGCTCCAAATTGGAACGGAGCCCGTCGTCCCACTTTGGTACCAGAAATTACCTTGAGTAAAAACCCTCCTGCTGACATGGTGGTTCTACAAGGCGAATTGCACGCTTTGTGAGAAAACGTTCAATTATTGTGTGGGGACAGAGACTTGTGCAGGGTTGGACACCAAAGTGTTCACAAGCCCCTGAAAGGGATGAGGTCTGGCTCAAAACTGGAGTTTCCAGAGTGGACAGTTGCAAGCACCCACACGTTGGTGGTGCATTGCCTCCATGCCAGAAGGTAGTGCTGGCTGATCGGGTGCAGGGCCTGAGGCTAGAGCCCAACAGGATTGCTGCTGCTTTTGGAGGACCTGGGTCTCCTCAATCCAAGTGATCTGGACCTCGGCAGCAGCTCTGCTCACAAGGGCTGCTAGCTCATCCATAAGCAGACTGCTAAAAGCCATACACAGTATGTCTCAAATGTGGAGCCCTATAAACAGGAGGGGTTTTCCGTTTCCCCTTCGAAATCGCCTTCCTCCATGGAGGCGCCAGGGACACCACATCATCCTGCTCCTCCTCAATCAGTTGACACTGCCGGAGAGCAGGAACCAATGCTGGAGCTGAGGGGGTCTCCAGTACACTGAAAGCTGGAGAGGGTGCAGGGGTAGCTGTCAAATTGACAAGACACTCCAACAACGACTGCTGATTTGCAACCGTGCTTGCTAGCTGCATCATTTGTGCCTGTAAAGCTGACACATTTGCATTGGATGAGTGCCTGCACTTCTTTGCTTTCTTGATCTTGTGCTCCAGAGAGCGAGACACAGACCAAACACTGCAGCTTGCAGACGACTCATGCGAGGGGCTCCTCAAGAGTGTCCTCAAAGGCCGCAAAGAGCCAGAGGAGGTGGAACGACCTTTTGAAAACTGGTGCACACAGCACAAAAGGTGGGGTCTGCCAGCACTCGCCGGGCATGATCAGTACACAGGCATCGGATGCACAAATTATGGCCGTCCTCTGGGGGGAGGCTGGCCCCACATCTCACACAATCACGGAACGACATTGTATGGATGGACCTGTACCGAGCACAGAGTAAGACACTGGTGCTAGATATGGGAGTGCTAAGTACTGAGGTGTACCGGGCATGAGGACATTGAGGAAGTGCACTGGGATGCACAGGAGTGCTATGCATGGGAGTGTTATGTGTACCAGGGCTAAGCACGGAGGTGCTATGCACTGGGTTAATCCAGATGAATGCAAGGGGCACCGAGCACAGGGCATCGAGGGTGCTATGTACAGTAGTACAATGCACGTGGGTTCTGAGTGTCTGATGCACCAGGTAATGCACGGGGCATGGGGGTACAGATGGATATGCGGGGTATTATGCACGGGCATGCTATGTACCACCGAAAAAAGCCCAAAATGCTATGTACTGGGTTAATCTGCTAAAATGCCAAGCCAGAGCTACGAGGCGCGGCACACTAAAACAACTGTAGCCGGTATGAAGATAGGAACAGTACAGGTTGTGTAGAGGAGTTATATTGGACCCTGACGCCCCTGATAAAATGAGTAGTTGTACAATATTTGTTAGCCTGTTTGTTTTTCTACGGGTCTCTCACTATATCGCGACCCTCGATATATAGTGGATTTATACTGGACCCTGACACCTGCGATTAAATTTGTATTCCTGCGCATGCCCCAGCCCCTTCTTAACATTTCTT
Organism: Polyodon spathula; assembly: GCF_017654505.1. Classification (NCBI taxonomy): domain Eukaryota; kingdom Metazoa; phylum Chordata; class Actinopteri; order Acipenseriformes; family Polyodontidae; genus Polyodon; species Polyodon spathula. The sequence goes on along the minus strand of NC_054552.1, from coordinate 20,384,686 downwards.
GTATAGTGTTGAACAGTGTCTTGAGATGTTTGCTTTAAAGGCAATATTTAAATGTAAATTGTAAATCACTCCAACTACCATTGTTTTTCAAATGGTTGAGCAGGCTCTGTAATGTAAGTCTTACAGAGAATTGATTAGCCATCGTGATGGTATTGATCTGGGATTTGGTAAATAACGAGTTGGAGATCCCGGTTAGAAGGTCCATTTAGGCCACAACTGCAGGTCTGTTATGTGCTCTGAAGTGTAAACCTTCAAGTGCAGTGGATCAGCTCGCTACAGCACTGTCTTATGGGCCAAATCCTCCACACTCTCCTGAGCCATCATGAGGGAACGCCTGTGACACAAATATGGGACATTTAAAAATCTTCATTGTAGGTTATATTACACACTCAGCCAATCAAAACTCACAATTTAAGTATTTCATTCATAACTATAGTACAATGTATGATATATAGCATTATTAAAATACATTATTTGACATGTGTTTATGACTAGAAGTCTTTATAGATGCCTACAGTTATAACTGTAGTAGTTCATTTTGTAAGTATTTTTGTATGATATTTCAGTGGCTTATCAATGACAGTCTGAAGATGTATTTATCTCAGCTATATATTGCAGTTGTCATATTTATAAAAAATGTTTGGTGTAACAGATAGCATTGTTGACAATATTCAGAGAATTCCTCTGTGCCCCTTTCCTGGTTTGCATTTTATTTTTTTTAAATAGTTTCATTACTCCTGCATTATTTGTTCTGAAGTTGTGTGATGAGCATTTCTTAACATGAGATTTGCAACAAGATTACAAGAGATAAGGAAGTGTATTCCCTTCTCAGTAAGATGATGATTCAATAAATTATCCTGGGATATGACACATTTTCACCCATGGAACAAACTGCCACTGCTCTTCCTCCTCCAGACATTCCATGTTTGGAACACACATTTCCAAAATCAAAACAACTATAGCGTGATGGCAGTATGATGACATCGAAGTCCAAGCAAAATAACTTTCCTTTCTGGGTACCGGAAGTCGTTGTAAACAGCTATTGAGATGAACTAGGGAATGTAATTAGTTTGAACTGTATCACTGTGACAAAGAGAGAATGGATTCTTGTTTTAGATCTCCCTTCCCACCAGTGAGGACGTTAGGGAGGAGGAGCAGTCACCCCCAGGGGAGGTGGAAGTCGGCCACCTGGAAAGGGGGTGGAGCCGAGGTGCACAACATCATCGACCCGGTCGGGAAGCGTGGTGGCAATCAGGGTTTGGTTGACGGTGGTTGCCCTCGCTGACAAATCGGGACAGGACGGAGTGTACAAATGAGGACGTTGCCCACGGTTCTGTTCCTTCTGGCAAGGTACAGACAGAGAGAGAGAGAAAGAAAGAATGAAGGAACGAAAGAAAGAAAGACGGGTTGTTTCATTGTGGTACTGCTAACCCCTCTCCTTTTATATCCTAGAGCACTAACGGGACGCAACCCCGTTAAACTCTATGTGGTTGGGTTACACATCGTTGTGTATCCTGGCTTCCTTATTGATTATTATTATTATTATTATTATAATTATTATTATTATTATTATTATTATTATATTTTGTTGAGTGTGCTTTCCCTGACCTGGGGAAGGAAATAAAAACCCCAGGCACAGAAACTGGACTGGAGTCTCTTAATTTTACCCCACTGGCACTCACATTCTGCCACAATCACTTATATACCTTTTTGTTTAGGAAGTTTGGATACAGTAAAACTTGAAAGTTGGCATGGCCTGGCTTTCTAAAGAACTGTGTCTGTGAATTCTTTCTTGGAGACATGGGTTAGATCCCACGGTTATAAAGGAAAATAAAGATGAAATACCAGACAAAAAACATGTTACATGTACAAAAAACATAATTAGAAAGTTGTTGTGTTTCCGAAAGGAGACTCCACCCATCAAACACATATGTTACCAGTTTAACCAGTTAAATAGGTCTCTCTGTCCACAAACCCATGTTGTTTCTTTGTTTGGTTCATTTACCTGGCACTATGGATTTGACGCCTCAATCTGAAAGTCACATTTTGGCTCCTGAGAGCCCAACCACTCCAGTTTAACCTAGCCGAAAGAGAACATTTCGGCTGTCTCTTCAACGCGCTGCGCCAATTAAAAGAGGAAATATCAGTCATGGAAAATTCTTTCTATCAGTCATGGAGAACTCTTGTTCTCAGGAAACATTTCTTACAGTGCTGGTGTTTCCAGCGAGGATTTAATCTCCTTGCTAAATCAATCCGAGACATCAACCCCCAAGTGTCATGTCCCATCTCCAGTTGGCAAAGTCTCCACCGTTCAAGCTCCCCAGTCCAGGTCATATTCCCCCGACATCATTGTAAAGTCCTCCATTCATGCCAGCTCTGTTTCCAACGCGAATATCATCCAAGCCCTGCAAGCGATTCAAGCTTCAGTTTCTGGGCTGGACAAACATCTCTCTTACCTTGAACGCCATTCCATACCTCTCGTTCATGCTGCATCAGCTTTCCTCGCCACACTGTCTCAGCTTTCCACTGTGGTGGCTTGTTTGAGTTCACTCGTTATCGGCCCTTCTTTGAATCTTTCTGCAGCAGTAGCCAGCTCCGATTGCCACAACCTGGCTTCCCTGCTGCCCAGACCAGCCTTAGTCCCTAGCAAACTCTGTACTTAAATTCAAGAAGGTAGGGACATAAATCTAGTTATTTTGCTTCTCTGTTCTCTCGAGGTGCATGATAACAGGTTGCTGGACTGCCGAGAAGCATCCATTGTTTTAAAACCTAAAAACCCTTGATTGTTCAAACAGAATTTGTTAAAGCATTTAGTCTGTACAGAGACATTCTCTGTGACGTATTTCCGGTGCGCCATCAGGATTTGGATGTCTATCTTAGCCTTGTGACCTATTTTTCTATGCGATACGGAGGTTCAGCTTTTTCAGCTAAAGCTGCTGCAAATCTGGAACAATTTAACATCAGAGTTAACTGGGGCATTGTCACAAAGATGGCTGGAGTGGGGGACGGCAGACCAGAAACAAGAACCAGGAAATAAACAAAGAGAGGTGGAGTTTGGTGAAGCTGAGTGAATGGTCTCGCGCACAATTTAATAATGAACAGATGGACAGAAAATAAAAGGTTGCAAGACAAACAAAACACAGGACAGGGCACATTCGCCAAATTAAAGACACAAACAAAATGGACTAACACTAAACAAACATGGTGAGCTGATATTTTTAACTATTATTACTATTATTATTATTACCTCCATCTCCAATCCCGTCCTCCACTCACCGAACACACAACCCTGAGTGAGTGAAAACATGCTGCTTTTATGCAGCTGTACCGAAACTCGATTGCTAATCAATCATTCAATTGGAGTCGCGGTACAACTGCACATGAATTAATAAAGTGCAATTTCTCATGCTCACATATTATTACTTCTTACTTGCACGTGAAGTGCTGTGCAATCCTCGTGCCTAAATACATATACACAGACCTGTTTATATCCCGTGTACCAATGACTATACACCAACATTAACACACAACATACAACACAAAATACACACAGGGGCGGGCACTTTGCCACAGGCATCTTAGGCAGTAAGTTATTTTGTCACCACTTTGCTGGCCTGAGAGCTTTCACTTGCATTGTTTGCAGCTCCAGCTTCCACAAAACTAACCTCTCCCCCCTTTCAGCCCAGTCCACTTTAAACCAGATGCATTCCCACGTTTTACCAGAAGTTCCAAGCTGTAGTTCTTTCCAACCTCAGTTTTCACTTAATTTACCTTGCCAGTCACGGGTTCCTGATATTCCTTCATTGCTCATTTACCCAGCCCAATCTAACGACAAATGAGAGAGGCAGGTTCTCTTTTCTGCCAGGAGGCAAACTTTAATGAGAACATCTATGCATATTGCTACTGTACTTTTCTCCACATCTGTAGTTTTTGTGTCGATAGCCACAGCAAATTCCTCTGTCCCAGATGCTTCTGCACTGCGTCTCCTTAGAAATGACTAGGCCTTCCGTCTAACCCCTAGCAATATAGAAGCGCTGGTGGTCACCCTCATAGATCACCCGCCTTGAGTTTTTGTAAGTTATATTATTTCAGGTCTCAATGATGGCTTCCTCACTGGTATCTTAATTCCTCCCTCTGTTTTCCATGTTTGCAGTAATCTAAGATCTGCTCTAAACGATCCCAATTCTGTTGTCAAGATAGAAACTTCCAAAGGTTTCATGATCGGTCCATTTCCCAAACCCCCCTTCCCACCATTACATGTTAGTCCACTGGGGGTCACAATATTCAGGGAGGAAAAGGCTAATAATTGATCTATACTTACCTCATTCAGGTTCTATTTCCAGCATCAATGACCTAATTCCCCCTGATCAGTTTTCTCTACACTATACCAGAATCGATGATGCTATCCATTTTTTATTAAAATAGGTCAAGGAGCATAGCTCTCTAAAGTTGATATCTTAGTGCATTCAAAGTCATGCCCATTCATCCTTCCCATTGGCAACTCTTCAGCGTTCAATGGAAACAGCAATTTTATTTCTCAGTTTGCCACTTCACTTCACTTTTGGTTGTAGGAGTAGCTCTCACATCTTCAATTCCCTATCTGAAGGATTGTGTTGGATTCTCCCATATAATTTCAAATTGCCATTCATGCTCCATCTATTGGATGACTTTCTATTAGTGGACTTTAATGATCAGCCCCCATGCTCGTTCTATTAGTATTTCATGAGTTCCTCTATTAGAGGAGAAAACATTGAGATCTACCACCTGAATAAAATGGAAGTATGTCTTCCCCAAGAGAAATTGCATCAAATTTCAGATGTCTTAAATTCCTTTCAGACAGAAAACCTTGTACTAAACGTGAACTTCTCTCTATCTACTGGGTCATCTTAATTTTGCTACATGGATCATTCTGCAAGGATATTCATTTCTTTCTTATCTTTTGAAACTAGCATCTTCCAATATCAACCTATTGTCCCACCTCCTCTTCAACTGGAACGGCATTTTCTCATTCTACAATGACTTGCCTACTTCTGCAGACTATCTTGGTCTCAATACCAATACTGCCCCCTCTCGGGACTTCGTGGTATCTCTGGTTCTAAGTGGTTCTATGGGAATTGCCCCCCCCCGAGTTCTCGTCCCTTCCTTCCACAGAGCAATCTTCAGCGTTGTTTGAATTGTATCCTATTATTGTTGCGGCCATAATCTGGGGGCATAAATGATCAAAAACAGTCATAACAATTACTTGTGACAACCTCTCTACAGTAGCTATTATCAATGAGGGCAGATCCTCTTCCCCTGCTATCAGGAAGCTCATGAGAAAGCTCACCTGGGTTTCAGTGCTGGGGAACTTTAGAATCCAAACAAATCAAGTCCCGGGTTAAAAAAACATAATAGCTGACTCTCTCTCTCATTTTAATTTTCAGAAATTCCATGCACTGTTTTCAGGAGATTCCCTACTACATCCATGTTCATGGTTGAAGTACCTCATATTTTGAAGCACCTCAGTCTTACATCAAATATTGTTCCCTATCACATTCACACCTGTGAATGAGAGAGAATGATTCTTGGTGGTAAATCTCCCTCCCGACCTGTGAGGGCACTGTGTAAAGGGAACAGAGTGCCCTGGACTGGATGGCCAGATGATTCATTCCCTAGGTTAGGTGGAATTAGGCCATCTAGAAAGGGGGCTGAGCTACTCTACACTAAATCATCAACCTGGAAGGGAAATTATGTGGCAGCCATGGATTGGATGAGCAGCTGCAATAGTTAACCAAGGGTTCATGATTGATGGTATTCAAGGGGACATAGCAAGGTGATTTGTTCCTTTGTTGTGGTTAACGCTAAACCAGAAGGAGATCCATATTGTAATCGTGACTGTTTTGTTTGTTTTGTCATGTCCGTTGTTATTAGACGGCTAAGATGATCCAGAGCTGTCTCTAAAGGCCAGCACCAAACCTGGACAACATTGCACTTGTGTCACGATTAACTGTATTTGCACCACAAGCACTATAGCACTCACTGTGGACTTGCGATCGTTTTTGTGCTATGTGTGAGTGTTTGAATATCAGGACTATTATTTCAGGGCCAACCTGTGGATTACAACAGAGCAATATGCTGGTGGCATCAGACCAGAAGCAGGAAAATAAACAAAGAGAGAGGTGGAGTTGGGTGGAGCTGAGCGAATGTTTTCGCTCAGCAGTTAATAAACAGAACAGAAAATAAACGGCTGTAACAATACAAAAACAGGACACGGTACATTCGCCAAAATAAATAGACAAACAAAACAGACTTAAACAAAACAAACAATGGACTAACAAACAAAACACGGTGAGTAGATATTTTAAATATTATTCGCACAATTATTCACTATTACCTCCGTCTCCTATCCCGTTCTCCACTCACCGAACACCCAATGACAAGTGGGTGAAAACATGCTGTTTTTATGCAGCTGTACCAAGACTCGACTGCTAATCAATTATTCAGTTGGAGTCTCGGTACAACTGCACGTGAATTAATAAAGTGCAATTCCCCGTGCTCACATATTATTACTTTTTACTTGCACGTGAAGTGCTGTGCAATCCTCGTGCCTAAACACACATATACATTTTAAACACTCATGTTACACAGACCCGTTTATATCCTGTGTACCAATGTCTATGCACCAACATTTAAACACACCACACACACAACCAACACATAACAGATAATATACACAGGGGCGGGCACTTTGTCACACTCTCCCATCTCATCTTCCTTGGATACAAATGCTGCTCCATGGGATTCAACGAACTGCTTACCAACCATCTTCCAAGTTGCCTATCATAAAGGAAGTCCTGGAATCCATGATTAACACCCTACGCTCAGGTTGCTTTTCTCCATGCAAAGATGCCCTCCTGGAAGCAATGTTCATCTCGGCCTTCTGTGGGTTCCTACGATGTGGCGAAATCACATGCCGGAACCAGTCATTCAACCCATCCTTGTACCTCTGCATAGGAGATCTAAATCACCAATCCCAGGTCAAGTACTCTTTACATTTAAACCCGGCACTACCATTGCATGACTTTATCCTCCATCCACCAAAGGTGCATCTGGAATCTAGACGCCCAGTCTGGCTGTCACTTCCTGACCCTGATTTTGGTCATCAACAACCCAGTGGCAAGAGGAGTGGTTCCAGAGCGACACTCGCAATCAATTCCTCATTGCCAACCCAACAGACCGCCCGCCCGGCTTTGACCTGCCATGCCAAGACTGGACTTTACTCAATCGCTATCGTACTGGTCACAGTCAGTGTGCAGCGTGTCTTTATGACTGGGGCCTCGTAGACAGCCCACTCTGCTCATGTGGGCAGAAACAGACAATGCTTCACGTTGTGGAGGACTGCCCGCTGACAAGTTTCCCGGGTGGACTCCGTGCTTTACACACAGCTATTGATTCAGCAGTTGCTTGGCTGCGCAAAAACAGCACACGCTAAGAATATTTAAAACATTCAAAACCAGATCGAGAAAAGAAAGGAGTGTACTGTATGTTCATTAATCAAAAACACATTGCATTATTTGTCCTCTCTGCTCTTTTCAGCTATCTGTCACTGCGTGTGATGGCCAGCAATCAGGATCCCATTTCTCACCCTGGAAGGGAAAGTCATGTCCAGAGTCTGGTTCTGTGACCACCTTCATCAGTGTCTCCTTCGTGCTGGGCCTCCTCCTGACAACTATTTCATACATTCTTTCAGAATCGGTGCCGCAGCTTCTGCTGCTTGCAGAAACATTGCTCTCTGGCTCTGATTTATTATCGGCACAAAAAATGCTATGTGGCTAAATTATGGATTATTGTAGGAAGGGTAACTCTTCGCCATGAATTTCCTAAGGTTTCCCCCTATCGCTAGGTGAGTAGGGTTTTTTTCCATACCTGAGTGCCAGATGGTTAAGATCTGCAAGGTGGGGGAAGCTTAGATGGTCTTGTTCTTTGGGGGAAATGTGGCCTGAGTGCCACTTGTCCTGCTGCTGGCATCCACATCCATCATAAATACATATAATGTATGCCAGTACTGGGCAGCATCATAGCTCCTTGAACCAGGCAGAACCAAAAAGTAAACTATCTTTTGGGGGAAGGTGGCCCAAGTGCCACTTGTCCTGCACGCTGGCCACGTCACATTCTTAATCACTGTATTACATTCATCTTAGCTTGGCCAGCATAGGGGCGGCTATTGAGCTCCAATGTATAAGGCCACGGGACAAATTATAAACATTAATGTATTATGTATCTGTCGGCTATCATGTCAGGCATAACTGTCTGTCAATAGTTCATGTACCAATCAGGCATATCTTTCACAATCAATAAATTATCTTTTTTTTTACTACTAAGTGGATGTCTCCTTTCTGAATAAAGGGATCAGCTATAAAAAGATGGTCCTGTGATGACCAGAACGGGAAGCAGTACTCTAAACACAGTCTCACAAGTGCATTATACATCTTAACCTCCTTTGATTTATGCGCCACACTTTTGTAACAATCTACATTATTATAATAACTTGTAATTTGCCATGTTTCTACCCAGTTCTGTACGCATTCTAAATCATAAAGCCCCTTAGCTTTGGTTATATTCAAATATGCCTTGGGGAACAGTGTTGTTCATACGGGTGCTGTTGAAGCCCTTAAGGCCATGATACACAATGCAATTTCGGTGCAATCCGATCGCATGCGATCACGTGATCGGATAGCAGCCTGTGATTGCATGGTTATCGCATCATTATTGCACCGTGCAATCGGGCAAGATCGGATTGCATCCTATCGCAAGCTATCGAGTGGGGCTCTATTTTCATGCAAACGGATGCGATTGACCTGGACAAGTATCCAATCAGTGAGCAAAGAGGAGTCACATGACAATATCTATGCTGAAAGGAAAGAACTTGAACTTGACAGAAGAGAGTCAGAGAAGCAGTTTCCCGCTCTGCCCATGTGCTCCTAGTCATACAAATGAAACTGTGGTAAACTGGGAAAAGTTTTACAAATTTTAAATTTACAATGCCTATAGTAAGTATTCACCCCACTTGGATGTTTTCAGTTTGTTGTGTTACAACCTGAAATCTTGATGCATTTAAAAGGGATTTTATTTCCTTTCCTTCAGTTTTCTTGACAGTTTTTGTAGATTCGGTATTCTTTTGAGATGGATTCGGTATTTGTCCTCGTTGCATCCCTAGTATAAAATAACGATGAAAATAATATGCCCATCAATTTATAAACCGTCACAGAAACCCGAGATGGAATTGTTTTTGTAACTCACTGAAGAGGCCCATCTATTATTCAATATATACATTACTTACCTCTACCTACCTCTAACTAGACTGAGACATGATCCCAGCATAGAATACAATCTCAACTCAGATTCTCTCATTTTCTGGCTGTCAACATGGCACATTTATGTTGACATATGATGGGACTATGATGAGATTAGGATTGGATTGCTCTCAGACTCTCATCCCATCAGTGTAGGAGAGGATACCAGCTTAAACCTCTTCACAATGCCTACATTGAAGCATTGACTATTCCACAATTTCTTAAATACATTTAGACTACCCAATTATTTTACCCCTGATTTTCTCCCCGATCATGTTCTCTCACCACAGCAATCTACACACAGTTCAGCAGAACTGAAGGCCAGTGGGTGTCCTGCAATCCCACCACCAAGCTCTTGAAGATGCAATGCTCCCTCTGGAATCCCCAGCCAAGACGACCACTTTACACAGCCAGGGAATCTACACTATCCTGACACTATGACTCTTTTCACCGTGCTTTTACCAGATGAGTCACTTGGGGACCAAAATAATGTAAGCATTTTGCTGACATTGTGGCACTACCTACTTTATCTACTGTTTCAAAATAGTTGTCTATATCATTCCAAAATAATAATAATAATAGTAATAATAAAAATACCAAAATCAGACAGTTTTATATATATATATAAAGTTAGCTGAAATAGTGTCATTATTAGACACGGCTGAACATGAGCAGAGATTAGGTCAGTTAGGTCAGTATACAAGTGTGCAAAAGCATTTTACCTGGGCCTATAGGTAATGAAATGACTTGGTGAATGTGTGCTTCATTATGAACAATACAATAATAGTCTGAGCTTTTCGTCAATATGCTGCCTGGGTATAAGACTGCATTGTTAATTCTTAGTTTGGCTTGCCCCAGTAAGTGATTTCTAGGGTCACCACTGCTGTAATAACAGAAATGTAATAATTAACTTAAACGTCTTGAGTGGACATCTGAAGACCTGTATTTGTATCTTCAGCAGTCCATTTGCTCTGCAAGTCAAATAGCCACATGGAAGAGAAAAAATACAAAAACATGTTACTCCCTTTGGAAAATTTTACGAACCCAATGTCCCAAACTAAATCCGTTTTATATAAATCTTGGAATCTTGACACGTCAAGTTAGAGTACTCTTCTTCCCTTCCAATGTAGGACACAAAGGGAAATATGAATTTGTCATTATACTTAATACAGTAATTAATACAGTTATATGAGTAAGGACATTTGTAAAAACTAGATCATGCTGAACGATTCCTGCATATATGGATGCCCTTACCCTTATCAATGGCAACTTAGTGGCACTACGCTGGAAAGGGTACAGTGGTTTGAGCCATTGGAAGAATATCATTACCAGTGTGTACTACAACTGGACTGCTGCACAATATTTGTCACATATCCATTGTTCTGCAAAATTTGAATGATCTCTTTCTGTAATGGAGTGTGTATATTGTACCAGTATTCATGATGACCAATCTTTCTGCAAAGCTAAATTGAATAAAGTGATAAAAAAATCTGATCGAATACAAAACCTAATGGAATACCCTTTCTTGTTGAGAGTTCATGAGGGGGTTGATTGAGATTGGGGATCAAGTCACCACCAATCAGAGCTCTAAACAGCTGCCATCCCCAGCAGACCTATGCTTGCTCCAACTGGGAGAATAGTAGTGTTGGTAGTGGGTCCATCATCTCAGAAAGGGAATCGATAGACCTGCACAGGCAGTTTCAGTAGGGTTTTCCCTGCCCTCTACCACTGTATGGTTCACCTTTTCATTTCTAATACATTTGATCATCTTTGAAGGTAAAAAACTATGGCATGCTATCTCCTCCATGTCGATGTGTGTAGTTCCAGTGATAGGAATAAGAATTTCACATGGACTGAATTACTTGATATGTGTCCCTGTCACAAAGACGGCCGGAGTGGGGGACGTCAAACCAGAAACAGGAAATAAACAAAGAGAGAGGTGGAGTTGGGTGGAGCTGAGCGCTTGCTTGCGTTCAGCATTTAATGAATTAACAGAACAGAAAATAAAAGGTTTGTAATAAAAACAGCACACAGCACGTGAGGCCAAAATAAACAGACAGACAAAAAGGACTAACACTTAAACTAACAAACAAACACGGTGAGTGAAAACAACAGTTATATATATTTTACTTTGTTTACTTTTCTCGTTTTTAAATCTCTCCTCTCCACACCCGTTCTCCACTCACCTAACACACAACCCTGAGTGAGTGAAAACATGCTGCTTTAATACAGCTGTACCGAGACTTGATTGCTAATCAATCATTCAATTGGAGTTGCGGTACAACTGCACGTGAATTAATAATGTGCAATTCCCCGTGCTCACATATTATTACTACTTGCACGTGAAGTGCTGTGCAATCCTCGTGCCTAAATACAAATATACATTTTAAAGACTTGTGTTACACAGACCAGTTTATGTCCTGTGTACCAATGACTATACACCAACATTAACATACAACATATAACACAAAATACACACAGGGGCGGGCAACATTGCCACAGGTACTCAATGATTTCTTCTGAACTAACAAGGTATTTTTCCTCGGGCGTTCAATAGTAGAGGGTTGATCTGGCTGGAAAAAGCCATATTCTTTACGTTAAAGTGCCTCAGTCTCTTTCCTAGGTTAAGTATTGGTTTGTGGCTATAAATCTAGATGACAAATTCTACCTTTAAAGTCTCCAATGCAATTTTGAATTGGGATCCACTCCCTTTTTTCCAGTAAAATGGTATTCATTTTGGTCTAAAAGTGTAGTTGAAGTAGGGTGACCACTTGTCCCTAATTGGGTGGGAGAGTGCCGAAATGTAAAGATCAAGTCACGGTCCAGAGCTTAGTGCCTCCGAGATGTCATTTGTCCTAAATCCGTAGACACAGTGCAATCTTACAGTTTAGTGCCACAGTCAAATCACAGCACATCTGTTTATAGCCCATCATAGCACTGCCTGCTGCCGCGTTATTATTTAGCACTCCCAGAAATCTTTCACATGGTACTGCATTTCTGTTCTTTCCTGAGTTTCACTTTTTAAAAATGAATAAACGCAGTGAGCTGCAATCAAGACAGAACAGCAACTACAGTGACAGAAATAGTCCACAACAACAATAAAAGCTACAAAAAAAAGCTACAAAAACAAATAACCCCCCCCCCCCCCCCCCCGAACTCTTAATGTAAATAGAGTGTCCCATTTTTGCATTTTGAAAAGGTAGTCACCCTACATTGAAGGATGGTAAAGCACAGGAAAGCATGGTACAGAAGAGAGAGCTACAGTATGGTAATTATTAGTTAAAACATTAGGAAACTGATATACTCTGATACAGTTACATTATTGGCAAGGAAAAAAAATGATAAAACTGCCAAATTACTTTGCAAATGTTCAGTGCTAAACGTTTATGTGGAAACAAATAAATCAGTGTGAAAATGTAATACTGCTGACAGTAAAATATGCTGCTATTGATGTGCCAGCGCTTCTCAAGCAGTGATTCCTGAAGCAGTCGATTTAATTTGTAGTTAAAATATAGTAAGTGCTGCTATAGAAAGGTGTTGTGGTTATTAAACTATGTGACATTGATATACTTAATTCAACTTCATTTTTAAGAGTCGGAAAACCCTCACTGTTGCCCCCCCCCCCGCCCCCCCCCCGGGGGCACAAGCCCCCCCTGTGTTACCGGGGGTAAACGCGGTGACTTCACCACAAGTGCATGCCTTGTGGTAATTTTTATATTTGTCTCATTGCACGTTTCTGGCATTATCACCTTCAGGATACAAAGTCTAATAAAGCATAGTAAAGGCATGGTGGAACACAGAGAGGAAGCCCCCAAATGTAAAATAACCAAAAATGACTGTCTACATAAGGAGTGGCCAGAATAATGCACAGGTTTAGCCAAAAGAGAAACTGGTCCACCTTTTTTTGGTACTAAACATGTCAACTATACAAATGCCCAGAAATATCTCAGGAAAGTATAGTTCCACTCTGAAGTGTCACACATATCCTCCTTCCCTTTATCTAAGTACATTCTGTTTGTGGGAGCGTGTGTTTTACAACACAACCTCTTGCACAAACAACATTTGTTCCTCCCCCGTGCTCGCTCTATCAGCTATCAGCATATCGAAAGTAATTGTGCCTGCCTGTTCCTCTGTGCTTAATGTGGAGATAGCAGGAAAGGTGAACTCAGGGTCTATAATGCTTCATCAGATTCTCTTTGGTTATCAGAGAAGTCAAGGTAATACCCACTTGCTCGTAAATCAAAGCTTACATTCATTTGAGAGAGAGAGAGAGAGAGAGAGAGAGAGAGAGAGAGAGAGAGAGAGAGAGAGAGAGAGAGAGAGAGAGAGAGAGAGATAGACTGGCTATTTAAACAGCATGGAAAACTGAATAAATGTTAAAGATTAAATGTTTTCAAATCAGCTACTCTAGTACAATTTGCTATATTGCATCAGCCAATTTTTAATACAGATCTGCAAGGGCAGTGACCTTTTTATGATAAGCATATTCCAGTTCAATTGTAGACATAACAAGTGGCTTGATTACACATCATTTGTATTCCCTTATGTGGATTTTGGAGTAAACATTATTTAACATTACGTTATGAAGAGTATCACAGTATTGGTTGTGTACATAATATTTGGTTGGGCCACCATTTCAGGTCATGCTCCTTAAACGATTCACACACAATTCTGGGTGAATTATCATCTTAAATGTAACCATCGCCATTGCTACCAGGGTACATCGTTGGGTGGACTTGAACCACAATGATGCTTGAGTAAACTACGTCATCCACTGAGCTTCAAAGTATATACAGCTAACAAAATAATTCTAGTAAATCTTATCTAATCTGTATTAGTTGGTAAATCTCACATTGTCTTATATGAATGAGGCACACGTTGCATTAATATTTGAATATTATAATATTTAAATATTTTTTATAGCATTTGTAACAATAAATCTTCCACTCTTTTCCATTCTGCACTTCCTGCTGAAAGAATGCATCCAGCACAGGTGAGTTGCTTCTGGAAGTTTGAGTCCTTGTAGGAAAATAAATACTGAGGCCCAAATTTATAAAGGGGAAAAACCGACTGTAAAAAAACACGTAATGTGTGTGTTCAGTATGGCCGCACTCAGTGTCAAAATAACGGCATATTTTATAAGACTAATTAGGTAAAGCAGGCGATTCAGCAATCAACCAATTTAAATACCCCACACCGCAATTAGCGATGGAGAATTACATACCTCTCACAATAAATAACGGGTTTGGGTCAACAGTGCATGTGTAGGCCACACATTCCAAAAGAAAATGAATGGCACACAAAGACCTCAGCCTGGTACTAGCCATGGTGATGAGGATGCTCAGAAGAGAAAACTGAAATTTACCAATATGGATTTGGAGATTTTGCTACAAGCAGTACTTGTAACATATGAGGATGTGTTACAAGCTCGAAATACATCACCAAGACAAATGAATAAAATATGGAATGTGTGGTGGCTTCTTAATAAACAAATGTACCACTTCAGAGTTTGTAGTAGGTTGCTTATACATTGACATAACATCCAGTTATTATGCTTCACATATTAGTTTAACTTCTTATTTCTTGTAGAATAATTCCAGGCATACAGACTTTTCAAACTTCAGAAACAATATGTTTTATTTACTTACATCCATGGCAGTCAAACGGGTGGATAATCCTTTCATTGTTGTACAGCAATATGTTCAGCAACAATACAGCTGCATATGAACAGTCTTCCGTTCAACTACGACTTATATCTTATTTGAGTCTTATGCAGTTACAACTCTCCTATTTCTTATGCTTGTCTGTATTTCTTACACTATGTTTGATTTTAAAGCATATCTGTATGATATATATGGTCGAAAAACTGTACTTGCTCTAGCTACAAACTAACTGCGTCATCTGTCCCTCTGTCCTTTATTTTTTTACCGTTTTCTTTCAAACTCGAAGTTCACAATACTGCCTGAACCAGTATTGTTAAATACGAGAATGCCACATTACAAAAATACATTCTGTAGGCATTACTAAAATAACGGTGGAGGATGAGCCCTCACTGTATATGAGACTTTTTCTTTCGTGCGCCTCGGAATATCGTTCCATCTTTTCTTAATCTCCTCCACCGTTCTTTTAATAATGCCTACACTCTAAGAAGTAAAGGCTCTCATTAGGACCTTGCTTTGCACTGTGGGGAGACCATTTTAGGTGTTTCTAAGAACCTTTTTTCACATGGATTCTATAATCTGCAGACTTTCTGTTTTGTCATGTAAGCTATGAAACATGTATTGAAAATTGGAGTTTGCAAAACAATACGGTACCGGTATTATAAACCATAATTTACAAACTGACTTGATCAGAAGGGGTAAAAATTATCTCTTTGCAAAATGTTATTAAATGTTTCTTTCTCCTTGAAAACAATGTCTCCTTGTTGCAGACAAGTCTCCCACATCACCTTGCCTTGTATATAACCTACTGTCTGACTGCAACAAATTAATGCCTGCTTTTCAGAGTTCTTAAAATAATCAAACAAATACGAGGCCCGCAATTAGCGGCAGCTTTAATAAATTAGACAGAATATTTCATAGATCTAATTTGCAAAATCCTCTCCCAATTTTAGTAGTTTCGTTCAGAAACGCCCCAGAATTACATATGCATATACAGAATTACATATGCATCAAGGTCTAAAGTACACACAGACATTGTCCCTGCAAATCACATGTTAATTGTGTGTTTATGCCATTGCGTGTGTTTTATAAATCCCATCCAAGATTTCAGAACCCTCAGGGCCCGTTCTACGGTCATAAAACATATGCAATCTTTTTAGAAATCTGGACCTGAATGTTTTGTTTTTTTAGACAATGACATTGAACACATTTTTAAAAAAAATAAATTTCTCCAGAAAAACAAAACATTCTAAATATTTGTCATTTATTTTCCTTAAAAGAACTAGACCGCCTAACAGCTAGCTGCATTGACTCGCAATTGAGAACCAGTTGAGACTGACATGTTTTCAATGTCCAGTTGATTTCTTCATGTTACTTTCTGACGTTGACTGGTAGTACAGCATTAAAGTGTCGATAGATATTCTTATAGGAATATCTGAGACATAAGAAACGTACCATGCCCCACACCAGGGCAATGCCAAATCCAGTCAGGAAAGGCAGGTTCTAACAGTGGCAAGGCAATGTATGCAAAGGAAGAGCACGCCATAATTAACACATGCAGGTAATCAGACAGCCATTTTCCTTCTAAAGAGTAACATTCATGCAGTATTTTCATCAATTTCACCACAGCTCAATACAGTACCTGCAGGATTGTGTCTCACATCACATCTATCTTTAAATCTAACACAAGAATCATCTGCTTGTTTATCTATGCTTATTGTGTACAAGATCTAGAGAAAACAGACACTCCACCTGTTGTCTGTGCTTATCTTCTGAGCTATCACATTATCACAGGCCACTGCAGTACCTTTGCACTGTGTGAAAATACTGTACATTTTTAAAAACTCATAGGAGTAGGTGCCTGAGCAGCATCTATATCCACAATGCAGACTATTTCCAACTAGGAAATGAAATCAGGGCCACACAAAGGAAGGACAAACCACCTAGAAGACAAGTGATCTGTGTGCTTATGTGTGCATTTATTTAAATGTACTCAAACAGCTCAACTCTTGATTGGAAGAATAGAAGATACTCTGGTGCATACCTTTTACTCAATGTGTAAGTCTTTGAGCTAAATCAATGAGATTGATTTGGTATAGTATTGACATCTGAAAAGCACGTTGAATTCAGGCTGGCAAACAAGCTGAATGAACCACAACAAAGCACCAGAATTTCGATTAAATTGATTTTTACAGAGTAGTAAACTTCCCAAAGTTCAGGCTACTGACAATAGCTCTTTAATAAATATCCGGGTTGTTGTACCCAAACTCCAGTCCTTCCAAAATATGGCAAAAACGACCTCACATTTGTATTACATTATACAGCAGAGTATATATTGAAGACAAGCCCTCATACAACATCTATGTTTTTGGTATAATTCATAACATTTAAAAGATTACACTGACTGGTACTGAAAACAAACTTCCCACTTGTGCAAATACAGAATTTCTGAAATTTTAAAATGAGGTTGAAAATTTGTCAACAGGAACAGTTTTGCATGAATCTTGTAGTTGGGCCTAATCCTTAAAAAGAGGCCCCCAAGATTAAAGCACACTCTCACTCCCACTCGCACATTTTCAAAACCAGATCACGCTCTCACTCCCACTCACACATTTTCAAAACCAGAGCACGCTCTCACTCCCACTCCCACATTTTCAAAACCAGAGCACCATCTCACTCTCTGGCTCAAATGCTTCCTTTTTGTCTCCTTGTGGTAAGACGGCAGGTTGGATTTTAACTCAAAAGCCCATTCTTTTTTAACACTATGCCGGCATGCTGCCTGTGAATTATTCATGTGATGTTTGTGTTTTCTTAAGCTTCTGTGACTAATTAAATTCCACCTTTTTCTAATTTCCATTAGCTACTCTTCTGAGCCACTGAGCATTAACCCTACACAGACCTTGGTAACATTACAAAATCCATTCCTTGAAGTAAAGTCAAATGTATAATTAATTTGCTCACTTGCACGCTATATAAATGGATGAACAAACCCTGGTTAATTAATTACATATTTTAGGAAAGAAGAAAGGGAAGCAGATTGTATTATGTTTTGCATGAGCTACTTGCTCTCTCTGCCTTTTGTTGTGGCATCGGGATGACTGATTCAGTCATTTTAGCTTGACTTTATGTGTAATTACTAGAAAAACTGGGGACATGTGTCAGTTTAAACCCCTCTGCAGGGGGTTTGATGATTACCAATCATTTTCCAAAATGCTGGTTGTTTTTAAGTCACAAAGGCTACAGTCTTGTATTGTAATGCAAGCTAGCTTATCAGCTTGATTAGTAAATTCTATGAATTTACTTTCAACATTAAAAGCTTCTTAAAACACAGAAGCTTTTTTCCCTAAAAGCAAGACAAATAAACAGGCCCATTATTAAAATAATTGTAACTAATTTCCTTTAAATAAATCTTCTTTTGCATGTCTCATTTTACTCCTTTTAAGTTTCAAACACTGTTGAGGTAGTGTAATGCTTTAGAACATAATCTGTAATGCAGCTTTTGCTTTGTTTATTTCAGGTGTTTTTGGATTTCTCTTAGAGATTAATAGAGTTCTATCAACAAGTTAAATTCAAAGAAGAGGCAAATATTCAAATTTCTCTAAACTGTATTGAATTTGCTAGCTCTCAGATCCCTGGTACTGAATACGCTACACTGCATTCAATTTGCTTGGTCTAACCTCCTCCTTCACTTGTTTCTTCTTGTTATTAATTGATTATCCTTAAGACCCCATGATACTAAGTTGTCAACAAGTTACACGAATGCCCTGTCTGTTATAATATTTACATGTCCAAAACAATCCAAGTTTTTAGCCAATGCCCCTAACCACATAGCTTTTTGTTCTGGCTTGTGGGAAGAATGCATGAGAGTTGAAGGCTTGACTTGCACCAATAGGAGGCAGCGAAGTTAAAACAATACAGATCTTAAGATAAGATGATCCTGCTGCTGATTTGAATCTGGAAAACAAGCGCACTGCTTGTTAAATCTAAATGCCTGGCTTTAAACCCCCCACCTGTCTGCTTGTCTCTCTGGTTGCCTGGAGTAAAATGTGCTTAATTTATTATTCTAACCACCCTGCTTATAACAGCATTGAAAATTAGACTACACGGATACTAAGTTGTTTTTGGATTGTATCTATGTGCTAAAATATCTTCAGTTAATTTTAAATGAAAGCATTGTATCAGAAGCTTTGTTTAACTGATGTAAAATTATACATTAACATTAGTTCGATGAAAAACAAAAATCAAATATGTGGTGCCATATGTGTAAATGTTTGTAAATGTTTTTTCCAGATTTAACTTAAATTTTGATTTTTTTCGCAGATTTATAAATGTTGTGAAAATAAATAAATATTTCTTAAATGTGTAAACTCAGATATAGTTTTTAAATCTAGTTACAAGATTTAACATTTAGCTAAATATTTAACTAAATCTTAAATCTCTTTACTAGATTTAACATATAACTAAATATTTCACTAAATCTTAAATATCTTAACAAGAATTCACATTTAGCTAAATATTGAACTAAATCTTAAATCTCTTAACAATATTTAATATTTAGCTAAATATTTAACCGGCCAGCTAAATCTGGAGTTTGTATGCAAATGAGCTCTGCCCACTATGTGCTTTCACACAATTTGATTGGACATTGTAATGCTTAAATTTGAGTATTTTCCGATTAGCATGCAAGAGACAATCAAATTGCGTGAAAGCACAAAGTGGGCGGGGCTCATTTGCATACAAACTCCAGATTTATCTTGTTAAGATATGTAAGATTTAATTAAATATTTAGCTAAATGTTAAAAATACAAGATTTAAGTTAAATCTGGGAAAAAATACAAGATTTAAGTTAAATCTGGAAAAAATAGGCTTTTTTTATTTTACACATGGCACCCCATATTCAAAAAGAATCCACTGAACTACTAAATAATTTTCTAAACGAATACAACATATAATCCAGTTTGAATGTAGCTCAACTCAACCACAGTTAAACTGCTCCTTCCTGCAATGTAGTTATTTCTAACTAGTTTTATACAGTTTATACATTCCTCTCAGGAAATGTACCTTTGCTTTAAAATACCCTGTAAAAATAATTAATTATTCATGTGTAGGAATTATCCTTCTGTTCACTGCCAACAATCCCCTGTGAACTATACAATAATGATTTAATACGAGGAGAATAGAAATGTCACTTGTTACTATAATTAAATAGAATGAATAGCAACCAACACAAATCCAAGATCATTTCTTTGGCATGATGTCTGGAACTGTGGCAGCTCTGCTCAATAACTCTCATCCACCCCCCCACCAGACATACACATACACTTCACAACAGTGAGTGATAAGGCAGGGATGGGGTTCAAATCCTCCCTACCAGAAACGTATTTGTTTATTGTTTAATTACATTTGTTAATTGTTTTATTAGCCATTATACCTTAGAGCCAGGTGCAGCATATAACGAAATGAAGCAGTCTGCTTGAGGCTGCTGTGTGAATAAGCCAGACTGACTGACTGTGTGTGTGTGTGTGTGTGTGTACAGCCGTAGTTAAGAGAAAGGTAGTGTAATTAACCTTTTGTTAATTGTGAAGAAACTGTGTGTTTTTGTTTGGTTTTGTTTAACAGGTAAACAGCTTAGCTGTCATGTTTTATAGTTTAGGCTCCTGTTTATCTTTAGTTAGTGCTCGAAAAGTGTAAGTGTTTGTTTTCATTTATTTTTATTTTGTATTATTAAAATATAGCGTGACAGCGCTTTAAAACTTCAAATCTGTGTCTGGGTCTCCATTTAAAGGAGCAAATGAACCGCAGAGAGTGTAGCCGGCTTACCAGTGTTAATAATACCACCATAGCCCCACCCCCATTCACGAAGAGGCACACTCTCTTTATCCCCAAAACAAACATTACATACATCCAAAGCTACAAAGACACATCAAAGAGGTTGCCCTAGCAACCAGGGACTGAAAGGAGCAGATACAGGATTTGTTGAATACACCAACAGATGAAGATCAATGGAACACAATAGAAGCCACAGCAAATCAGTGGGGTCAGATGGATTGGTCTTTATGGTGAATCAATGGCAGTTAATACAACATACTATTACTGTAGAAGCTTAGCTATTGTAATGGGTAGTCAGACTTATTGCTGTTGCAGTATTGCCTTTGATAGCACCCTGAATGAATTAGAATTAGCAGTGCTACAGTGCCATGTAACAACCAGACTTTCACAGGATTCTCACTGGTATTAGATTTATTTCTGAATCTGGGAATTTTACAAGAGGTAAGGCAGGTTTTCCTCTCTGTATTACTTATCACCTATAGAAAATATATCTCTATACAAGTGATTCATGTAACAAGGCAAACTTGAAGTGATCTATAACAGGCTATAGCCAGTAAAGGTGTGGACATATGCTGTTGCTTTCTGTATCAGTGTCCAAGTTGTATAAAGCTCCAGGAATTGGCATTCGTTATTTTCACTTTTCTTGGGTTAAACCCCCACATTGACTGACACCTGATTGGTTTGATTGATAGATATTAATAATAATACAGATATACTATTGGCTAAGCGGGGCACATCACTTAAACTACCGGAAGTGCAGAAGGTTCATGACTTTTGATTTAACACAGATCTAAGATAATTGGATCTTTAAAGGAGGTTTAATTAACATACATAAGTATATTATCTGTACAAGGAGATCTGTTTAAAAAACGAAAAGATCTAACCCAATTGCTATAGAATACATTATTATAATCGTGTACTGCATTACTGCTAGGGTTGCATTCTCTAGCAAAACAAGGCATAGCTTACCAAAACATGCTTTAGAATGTGTGGTGTTGTTTATAAGAGAAACATGGAGATTGTCTTCAGTCAAGTTCTGCAATGTTTAAGTCGTCTTTATACATCACTACAGAATACTATGTAATCACAAGTTGCTGGGGTCAAATCAAGAGACACTGTTGCCATTAACCCCTCTAAGAAGCTGTATCCAAATAACAGGCCCCTTCTTACTAGTTGACAGCGAGTTTTTTAGTCTTGTCTCAATCTTTGAAGACTTATTGAAGCCAATATACTTAGAATATGATTTAGACTACAATATCCACAATGCACTATACTGGTGTTGCCAAATGGTGTGTTCTGGGAGGTTGTACACCACAAAAAATGTTTGGTCAATTATACAGGTGTCAAGCCTTTTTTTTAACCCAAGGTGGGCTTGAAAAATAAAAATAAAAATAAATAATAATGCAATGCTTATCTACAACTACTTTCTGTAGCACTACACTTGAAACATTGAGGCAACCTGACATTTTATCAGATTATCCTCTTCTAACAGACAAAAAAACACAGGTGTTCCCATAAGTCTATTGCAATGCTGTGCTATGCTACTATGCCAATCAGACACATAGTCACATAGTAATGAGTCACACACATTATAGAAAATCAGAGTTGACGTTTATGCAGTTGCATGTATACCAAATGAAATATGCCACTTTGGGGTTATAAGATCCCATCTGAGATTCTGTGGTTGTGTATGCGAAATGTTGTTGTTGAGTACATTGTGACTATTGGATAGAACCAACAGATTATATTTAAACAACACACATATATAGTCAAATCTTCTGGGATTACACACATTGCCTGACATTATGAATTTTTAACAAGGTTCTGGCCTGAAAGTTTCCAGTGAAAACCATAATTTCATGTGTGATCCGAGCTGGAATTGGACCAACAGGACAGGTTTTACAGGGTTGGACTGATCTGTAATCCAATCATCTCTGACCTATGACGAATGCTGCTGTCTGCTGGCATACACTGACAAAGGTCAGACAGTGGGAATGGAAAAGAGTATTTTCAATTTCCATGCTGACTCCAGGGTCTGGAGACTCCGAGTCAGCTTAATGTTCTTGTTACACTTTCCAGCTATGGCCAGTCCAAGTGCTGACAAAGGATAGTAGCAGCGTGTTACTATTGCTATGCTATGCAATGGTTGATGCAGCTTATTTGTTGTGCCACATTCCAGGTGCATGAAGCAATTTACTACTGTTAGCTGTTCTTTTTAATTGGTAGAGTTTAGTTTGAAGTTTTGACAAATTAAAAAATGATTTGGGAGTTGACTTCTAGGGAGTAACCTAGAAGTAATAGCGAGCACTATTAGCTGTATATCCCTTTACAAGAACAGCATTAACAGTGCAGATTGGTAAAGCTAACGATATGGTGACATTGTGTCACTTAAATTTCAACGGAGGCTACTGCTACTGTTGTTCCTTATAATTTTGTGTTCCGCATTTCACCATGTTGGAACTGTGGATGAAAGATCTCATGATTGTTGCATTTAGAGCCGTTTGTTTGGCAAAACAAGAGCATTTCTTACAAAAAATATACAGTTGTTATGGTACAAAACTAGCACGTAAATAGAGGATAAACAAGCCCCAAATATCTCATCGCTTGTTGTTTAAAATATTGATCTGAGCAGCTTCTATTTTTAATTAAGTAATTATAGTATTGCCTCTGTTTTTGAAAAAAATAAAGCCCTTGTGTGGCTGCTTTCACAGATCCTGATTTACATTATGGCTAGCGTCGACTAGAAAAGGAATAGTTGACCACAGAAATTGCACGGTAGTCGATTTATTGCACGCTTTAATTTAAAAACAGTAATGTTATTTTGTGTTTTAAAGTTTATACTTGTAGGGAACTAGTATTGTCAATATTTTCATTTTATTCAGCTGTTTGAATTTAAACAAAAAGTAATTGTCCAGTGTGAGATTTCATACTGACGGAAGTGCAATCCAGTACATACTGTATACAGGACATTTTAGAACATAAATAAATAGTTCTAAAAATTCCAAGCAGTTTTAAAATATAATGCACAAACAGAAACGTATTTTTGTACATAAATAAAGAATAATGTCATTCGCTTAAATATTCAGAGTATTTCTCTTCCATAAATGAGTTCAGAGTGGGTCCATACCAGCTTAAACAATGCATAATAAATCCCTGTGGCAACTTGACTGGTGATTGTGAACAGGTGTAGAGGTGATGCGGTGCAAAAGGAATCACAAACAATTGTAATCAAGTAGGAAAGTGGTTTTAATTGTAATCCAGTTCAGGTGACCAAATAATAAATCCCGGCAATACACAACGATGTGTATTGCACGGAGAAAACAACAGGGTTACAGTCTCAAACAATAATCACAGTTGTATCTACCCCACAATAATACGGCATACGGTCACTAGTCCTGGGTTCGTGTTGTCATGCTTGTGGTGGGTGATAAACAATGTTATTTTGTGACTGTATTGGTGCAGTGATGATCCGGCTTGTGCTGGCCCAAGGTGACAGCTGGCCCAAGGTATTAGCTGTCTGGTGGTTCAATAAACACAGACAGTTACTAAAAGATAAGACAAACAAACACAACACTCATGAATATTCTGTTTTTATTTCTCTGGCAGTCACTGCTGCAGCTCTCTCTCTCTGTCCTTCCAGTTTTAAAGCGAAGGAAAAGATTATCGTTTCTCTGGCCCCTTTTATGCTACCCTGCATGATCTCTTGGTAAATGATTCCAGCTGAGTCTATAGCTTGCAGCTGCTACCTCGTTTACCTTCCGGGTCAACATGTTCCTGCAACAGATTCTCGCTTCCACCCAGGCTGACCTTCTTCCCGACTTCGGAAACGAACTGTCAGGCCATTTTGTTGGCACCTGAGCGTACTCCATGACTCTTTCAAATTAGACTTTACATGTAGAATCTACACAAACTACTTGTGACAGAAATATGAGTTCTGGTGATAAATCTTCCTTCCGACCTGTGAGGGCACTAAAGAACGAGAGGAGAAGTATCTGGAAGGGCTGGCCTGACAGTTTGTTTCTGGCACTACTCCACATTGATTAATTAAAAAATGCATATAGAATATAAATAAGTAAGGTTTACAGAGAAAAACAGATTGATCTCAGTTGCATAAGTATTCAACCCCTAAATCAACCCAGGTGCAAATGATTTGTTTGAAAGGTCATAAAATGAGTGAAATGATTTCAGCCTGTGTGTACTCAAAGTGGTTTAACTTGTAGATAATTTCCCTCAGGTATATAAAGACTTTCAAGCTGCAACTCACATAGTTATCCAACAAAGCGACTCTAAAGACGAAGGAGCTTTCTATACAAGTCAGGGATAAAGTGATAGCGAGGCACAGAGCAGAAGGGTACAAGAAAATTTCAAAGGCGCAGATTATCCCTCTCAGCAAGGTGAAGTCCAGCATTAAGAAGTGGAAGATGCATCATACCACCCAGACACTACCCAGATCAGGTCGTCCTCCCAAACTTAACAGCCAGACAAGCAGGAAACTAGTCTGGGATGTCACTCTGAAGCCAACAATGACCTTGGGAGATTTGCATAGTTCTGTGTCTGAGATGGGAGTCAGTGTTCACATATCAACAATAAGCCAGTCCCTACACAAAGCTGGCCTGTATGGACTGGTGGCAAGAAAAAAGCCATTACTGAAAAAGCCTAATCTTAAAGCACGTATGGAGTTTGCAAAAAAGCATGTAGACGATACTGCAGACATGTGGAAAAAGGTTTTGTGGTCAGACGAGATAAAAATTGAGCTTTTCGGTGTAAATTCTAAGCGTTACTTCTGGCGCAAGCCCAACACTGCACATCACCCAATTAACACCATCCCAACTGTCAAGCATGGTGGTGGCAGCATCATGTTATAGGGATGCTTCTCTTCAGCAGGGACTGAGAAGCTTGTCAGGACAGAGGGAAGAATAGATTGTGCAAAATACAGGTGAATCCTTGAGGAAAACCTGTTTGAGTCAGCCAAGACTGAAACTGGGGAGGAAATTCATATTTTAGCAGGACAATGACCCGAAGCACAAAGCCAAAGCCACACTGGAGTGGTTAAACAAGAAGAGAATTAATGATCTTAAGTGGTCCAGTCAAAGTCCTGACTTGAATCCAATTGAAAATTTATGGCAAGAAGATTGCAGTCCATCGACGATCCCCAACAAACTTGTCAGAACTGGAGCAATTTTCCCGTGAAGCTAGCAGAGACCTATCCAAAAAGACTCATAGCAGTAATTGCTGCAAAAGGTGCTTCTACCAAGTACTAACTTAAGGGGCTGAATACTTATGAAACCAGTACATTTCATTTTGTACATTTTCTTTGCAAATTTTGCTGACATTTAACTTCATATACATATCTAAGAAGGTAAATTATATGCAGGGTTTTATTTTTTTTTACATGGTTTATTTATAGTATCTGATGCCATTTTGTACTGCCCAAGGAGAAGAGGAGATAGTAAAATCATAGCAAAGTGTAATACAGCATACTGTAAAACAAGAACATTTCGTAAGAAATGTTTGCTAATTTCACGTTTATTAAAAATCTGCAAAATTAATGTGCTGTGAAATATATTATTTATACTTGTGCTGTACATTAAAAGAAAATAAGCACAAACATTTATTGCAGCAAAACTGGACCTTGAAGGCCATTAGCAAAATTAAGTTGCAGCAAAAAAATCCTGTTTTACAGAATGTAAAGCAGGGTAAAGCATAGGTAAGCATTGCAAAACCCAGAGCGGTATGGTAAAGCAGAATAAAAAACATGGCACACCATAGCAAACTATGATAGATGCATGGTAAAAGCATGGAAAACTGCAAAAATGCTATGCAGATTTACCAGGGAAAACCTTTATAAGGGTATTCAAGGGTAGGATCTTAAAATCTTAAGGACTACATCTTTAATGACAAATTCCCTGCTCAGAACCAGTGATCTTCATATAAACATGTATATGCCAACAGTATTTTATTGATTACAAGTGACACAACATTTTTTCTGAGGTTTTGAAGTTTTTGTCAGAACTTTGGTCCAACCCATGTTCAGCATATTAAATAAACCGTTAGCATAGCAATAAAACACAGCCACTGAGTTCCCCAGCCTCATGGATCTGGAACCAGTTTGCTTCATAAACATGCAACTTCTCACTGTCAATACTCGAGGGTTGATTAGAAACAGAATTAACAGCATTCACTACAGGCTGCCAGTTTCATTTTCACAAATTAAGCTTCACTTTCTCAGTTATTATTTCATAAGCGTATTTTAGGCTTTCAATGCGTCTCAGTGATTTCAGTGCTGAGTAACGCACAGGGCTTGACCACTAAAGTGTTACCATTTTTGTCTTGAAATAAAACACCCTTAAAAGAGTCATTTAGAAACATGAATGTGAGATATAGGATTGCAGCACTGGGAAAGAGGGTTTGAATAATTAATTGTAACACAGGGATAGTTATTCATTGTTGTATTTTGTTTTATTGCTCTTTAATACAGTGCTGGAGTGTTTTGCTACTCATTTGAGGTGAAGGATAACTGTGTTGCAGCTCAATGCACTTTGTAGTGCTTGGTATTAAAGAGTACAGTAAGTAGCAGGTTTCCAAAAATATTGCGTTAAACATCCCCACGTGTTGCAACAAGTGTTTAAATAATGTACCTGTAACTTTTCTTTTCATTGTTAACATTCTGACAACTTTTTACACTTAGAACTTTAAAATCTGTTTCAAAGCTCTTTTCAAAATGGTGCACTGGGGCTTGAGATCTGTCCTCTAAATTGCTGCAGGAAGAGCAATTAAAAAAAAAAAAAAAAAAAAAAAAAAAAACAAAAAAACAAGTGCTCTGGCTTTTCTGTTCCGTACCACATCATGGATCATTCTTGATGTGTTACTTATTTGACAAGGTGGGCAATAATCCTTACCCTATCAGTGTGCTAGAGTGGTTATTTTGAAAAGAGCTTTGAAGCAGACTTTAAAGTTGTAAGTGTAAAAAGTTGTCAGGATGTTAACAATGAAAAGAAAAAAAAATTCAGGAACTTTTAAAAAAATTTTTTAGTGTGCTTTATTAAGGTTATTGGCTTTTAATAGGTTGGGTTTTAATATTTTCAGATCATATTTTCAACCCTAATTTAAAGGCCATTGTTCCCTAGGGATTTCACAGAAGGAGTTGCATTGACTCAACCACTCTCACAGGTCAAGGAGGCAAGATCATCACCAAACTACCGTGACCCCCTACTGGCCAGGCGCATGATGATCTCAAGTGGACACCTGCAGGGCTAGCCTTTGTCCTCCAGGGGATGGAAGGTCACCGACATCTGCTGTGGAATGTCAGGTTCAGAAGAGACCCAATGACCTACAGTTCTCCTGACCAATGTGGGCAGCTACTGGGGCGATGGAGCATAATTGGGCAATATTTTTTTTTTTTAAATGAATGAATAAATAAAATGCTAATATAATAAAAATGGAGCTGATCTTTTTTTTTTTCTTTTTTAATCTCTCTTAAACAGTACTCACAAAGGGGTATTACAGACATTTTTCTGACTAAAATCATGTGTTGTAAGTATGTTGCTAGACATTGTTATAACAATATATAAAAAATAGATATTTTTACCTGCAAACTCCATAATTGTAGTCTGATTTATAGTACAACACATTGGCGGGATTTGAGACCCAAATTTGTGTGTGTGTGTGTGTGTGGGGGGGGGGGGTGCAATAATGAATTTGACGAATTTGAAATATAACGCAGTGTCTAGTGCATTTTAGAAATATATTTACTTGTGTTATTGTCGTGTTTTTTCCTTGGCCAAATAACATCAACGCATATTCACAATCACTTCATTACAATCATCTGCCCTGAACCTAATGTGTTCAGAGAGTACATTTTGAAATGAAACAATGCAAATATATATTCCTATTGTCAAAACACATTAGGTAGATTTAATTAACTTATTATCCGTCTTACTTTAATGAAGAGGAAGACAATGCCCGCTGGAACTGCTCATCACATTAAACGTATTGATCACTCTATCAAAACAATAGCAAAATCATGTTCTATGTTTAGCATTGCCAACCCAGACAGTCTTTCTTGTCCCATAGAATTCCTCATGTAATTTCTGAGATGACAGAGACAGGTGAAATTCCTCTCACACGATACACTGCTCATGGGCACCGTCAAGAAAAGTCGAAAGAGGCTGTCCATGTTACTCAAGCTGTGTCCAAGGTACTGTTCCTTAAAAAAATGCCATTCGTGAAGTTGTCCAAACCACTCTCCTTTTTAAACATTGCACTGACCACTGCTAGTTTTGCTGTCAATTCCTCCTTGGATATTTTGTAGCCTTCACAAATCAAATCCAAATTAGACTCTTAGGTGTTTTCTGCAGGTGTTGTTGCTATTTATCGCAGTTAGAGCTTCCATGTCATTCTCCTTAAAATGTTGCTAAATTTCATCTACCGTTTTATCCAGTACTTTAAAATGCATTGCTCTGTAGAACTCCTATACAAACTCGGTTTCACTAGCAGCACTGGGCTTGACGTGGGCTAGTCTTTGCCTTGGAAGCTGCGGGCCTCGATAGTTGTTCTGCGCACACATGTCACTAACGTAGTTCCACAACTGCGAAAAATAATCATCCATCTTCATGGACACCATAGTTTCAATCATAGCTGATGCCATGTACTTCACAGTGGTGTAATTGTGGCTGCACTATATGAGGAGTCTTCGCAACAATTTCCATAGGAACAAAAAATTTAAGTTGGTGATTGATCTCATCAGGATATTTGCTTGACCCCCTTGACGTGCAGTATTTTCTGAAATTTCTGCCAAAGTATCATCAACTCGCTCAAAATCATCGAGAAGACTTCTAAGTGCTTCAGCACGACAACTCCATCTCGTGTCACGAGGGATTTCAAAGTTGTAGCTTGCCCCGAATATTCTCCCTTCTGTAATGACTGAAAGACAGCCTGGTGTTTAGCTGACCCCTCAATAAAGTTGTGTAGCGAGGACACATTTGTCATCATGTGTCGAATTCTGGAACACTGCTACACACATCCATGATACAAAGATTGAGAATATGCGCATAACAGTGCACGTACATTGCAAGAGGGTAGTCATTCAAAATACAAGTGGCAACTATACTTGAAGGGCCTCTCATATTCGTCGCACCGTCATTGCATAGTGCTCCAAGGTTGCCTATGTCAAGATCGAGGCTTTCTAGCGTGCTTTTCAGGAGCAAAGTCAACGAATAATGGCAAAAATGCCTGCATCTCGCACACGCTGTGCAATTTCACCTTTTACAAGGTCTGACATTATTGAGATCAGATCATTTTGATGTCTGCTCTGTACGTAGCTGTAGGACTTTTCTCATGTTTTAAAGAAACGATCAATGAGAGGATTGTCAGTTGCTCTCAGCTCCATCAATTCTAAAAAATTCCCTCTATTCGAAGACCCCACAGATTCATCATGGCCATGCAGTGCAATACCTGCTTGTTTTCTTCCACTTGCTTGCTGTGTTCTGTGTTAATTTTTGAGGCAACGCTACTGGTCTGTAGAGAATCTCTGTAAGAAGAAAGCATAACTGCTGCAGAAATATGCGCATTACATTTCTGGTGATCACTTAATTTTTCAAGTACCTTTTTCCAATTTGAAAACCCTATCTTCCAAAAGGTTTTGTCTGTATATCTGCCTCCACCAAATGCGCGGCATGTGAAACAAAATGCTTTATCAACTGCTGGGCTGTACTCAAGCCAGGAGTAGATTACATACCACTCTTTTCTGAACTTCCTTCCTGCAGTCACTGGAAATTAAGTAATTGGTTGATAGGGTCAGTTTTCGACAAATTTCAAACTGTCTCCTACCCCGTGAATGGGATCTGAGGCTGTAGTGACACAGTATCGTTGGGTATGCCTTCCTGTACTTGTTCATCTTCAGTTTGAATACTGGTGCTAAGTTTATTTCACTTTGAGAAATAGGCTTCCAAAGTGTTGTTGCTTTTTGCCATTTTACCTTAGTTAAGAGGACTGCCGTTTGAAAATGTTTGGTAGTTAACTAGCTAGCTCATTACTGACATAGCTAACTAAAATACATTTGTCACGCAGATTTCCACACCTCCTCCCCTCAATCCCACCTATGGTATAACATATATATATATATAATTTTTTTTTATTTGTGCTAAAGTGTCTAGGAAGTCTCAGGAATGACAGGGTTATCCTTATATTTGTGTCTATTTTTCCAAGTCTGTGTGTACAATCTTGTGACCAACAAAGATGGTACATCTATGCAAGCCAGAATACATAATAGGTTTCTGTACATGTGAGGCATTGATAGTGCCTGTCCAAACATGATATTTTCTTACACTAATAATGCATTAAAAAGCGAGGAAGAACATTTGAAAAAGGTAGATTTCAAAAGCTACGTCAATCAAAACACTTATATTCATGAATAGGAGAACAACTTAAAACCTAAACCATAGAATGTAGGTCTGAACCCAACGCTTGACAAAAAATACCTTTTTTTAAAGTACTATTAAGTTTCCAAAAGTCCTGAAATAAGATTAGGTGAATATATTATACATAAAACAACCCCTACCTTCCATATCAAACAATGGCTTATTCTAAAGGGATTCTAGAAACCTAATCTCAGCTCAAACCCTTATACTACACTGTCTCTGAAACTCAGCTCTAACCACTGTACCATACTGCCCATAAATACAGCTCTAACCACTATACCACACTGCCCATAAACTCAGCTCTAACCACTATAGCACACTACCCATAAACTCAGCTCTGAACCATTATACCACACTGCATCATAACCTCTGCTCTAACCACTATACAACACTGCCTTATAAACTCAGATCTAACCACTATACCACACTGCCTTATAATCAGATCTAACCACTATACCAGACTGCCTCATTACCTCAGCTCTAACCACTCTACCTCACTACCTCACATACTCTGCAGCTCTAACCACTATACCACACTGCCTAGTAAACACAGCTCTAACCACTATACCACACTGCTTCATAAACTCAGCTCTAATCACTACACCACACTGCCTCATAAACTCAGATCTAACCACTACATCACACTGCCCATAAACTCAGCTCTAACAACTATATCACACTGCCCATAAACTCAGCTCTAACCACTAAAACACACTGCCCATAAACTCAGCTCTAACCACTATAGCACACTGCCCATAAACTCAGCTCTGAACCACTATACCACACTGCCCACAAACTCAGCTCTAATCACTATAGCACACTGCATCATAAACTCAGCTCTAACCACTATACCACACTCCTTCATAAACTCAGCTCTAACCACTAATCCACACTGCCCATAAACTCAGCTCTAACCATTATACCACACTGCCTCCCAGTCTCCTAATCACTGGGTCCCTCTGCTTTTTTGTCTCTCAGATTTAACCATAAGGCCATATTAATATTACATTATTAGTGATAAATTATGAGCAGCTCTGTCAAAGTGATTTTGCATATAAATTGCCTCTTTAAAACTACAACCACTGCATGCGCCATTAATGCAGCCACAGGGAGCCGAAAGTAATTACAATACTCTCTACTCTCTAGTTCCTTTACTCGTGCACTGACATAACAAACCTCGACAGCCTTGGTCTCTCCTCTGAACACACATCAAGACTTTTATATCCAATGGAGGTTGGCAAAGTTCTTTTTGCAAGAAGAACAGCATTAACAGGCACAGAGCTTTGAGACACGAACAGGTCCCTCAACGTGAAAGCAATTATTCTTTCTTCAGAAATGATTAGATGTGGGGTTTTAAAGAGGCAACAGATGAGACAACAATTAGCAAGAAGAAGCTACAAAGAGTATGGTAGCTTTTTAAGCAATGCTATTTTGCCCAAGTTTGTGTGGGTGGTGAAGGATTTTAGATTTGAAGAAACCAGTAAGAATGAACTGTATCCTCATTAAAAAAGAACCATGATATATTGGCTTGATTATTAATTTAATAGGAGTTGGGGGACTGTTACGTTTTATAGTGTTATAATAAATGTTATTTAAATATTCAAATGCACACAAAGGTGTCATAGCCAATATGCTATTATTTTTTGTATTTTTTTTTTTATTTTATTTTAGAGTTCCTAATTGTTTTATCCAAGATTTTCACTGTAATTTAAAATGTTCAATTATGTTCCCGCACCAAAGCAATTCCTCACAAAGCTAAAGTGAGCTGAAGGTTCAGTGAGCATCCTTCGATCCCATGACCAAGCACATTTCCTGTTTTACACCCAGGAACTCAAGAGCGGATGTCAGCAAGTTAGCAGCCTCTCAAGGACAAAGGCTGGCCTTATAGGTGTCCGGTTGAGGTGACCCCGGCAGTGCCAGAACAATGCGACTCTCCCTCTGGAACCCCCAGTGTAGACCAGCAACTTTGAACAGTCACAACACTCCCCTGCACTCCCCTCACTGTATGACCTACCCTGCATACAACTTGTGTTTTTACCAGGTGAGATAATGGTACAGTAGTTAATGAAACGGTAGATAATTGCAACCCCTCACTTCGAAATATAGCACTACACCCCTGGTGGTGAGTCACAGGGTGCTATTAACACACCTTACCAGCCTAAAATCAAACCAACAGATAAAGGAATGAGGCTGGTTAGGACGAGCAGTTTTAGGTCTAAAGTATTTCCTTACTGGAAGTGTCTACTTTACACTACAGGGGTTCAGTTTTGTACCAACATTGAGGTGCTCCTTTCCCTGGCCCTCCATTTTACACACTGGAAATGAGTCTCATATCCAACATTCTACACATCATATTGTGCTGGGAATTATATGTTTTAATTGGCTGTAGTACAACATACCAATGCACTGCTTATTCATAGTCTTTCATGCAGGATTACACAGTGCCCCTATAGGTTTGGGCAGCACTGGTTGCTTTGTTTAAAGTAGGCCCTGTACAATTCTCTTCAGTCATAACAGTGTCACGGACTCTCTGAGAGACCACTTAGCTCAGCACTTCAGAGGTAAAGAAAGGGGCTTGGTCTGGGATTTTGCCAGACATTATAGCAGATTTTTCCATCTTCATTACAGTATAGTGTTACCTTAAGCTTTTAAACTGCCCTTTCAAAGCATCGCCAGCACATTACGTATCTCCCTAGGGGTGTTGAGATATTGATATGGATAAACTGCTCTCGAATGGACAAAATGCCAAATACCTTACCTGTCGTTTCGTGATCTAAAATTACATTTTCTGTTTTTTACTCTGAAGGGACAAGAAAAATGATGGTCCCGTGAATGGGGATCTTATATTGAAAATATAATTTGATTCTTTTCTTTACGCTGTCATCTATAATAACAACTGAATACCTCCTCTGAACTGGTCACAAAGGAAGCAAATTGGATGAGTCTCTCTCCCTAATGGCGCTGCGACTCCAGTTAACGAGCCTTTTCTTTCCGTTTATCAGCTGTTTAAACGCGCTGCACCTCGGCCAATCTGTCTCCAGTTTAGCATGACTCATGCTGCTCTCTGTAGACACTTGTTCAGGTTGCCTGGGGGAGCTTCATTTGCCCGCGCTCAATCAACTGATGAAGCCATCAAGGGCCCATCCACAGACACTCAGATTAATTAACAAAAGCAATGGCTCCTTCATCATGGTTGTCAAATTCAGAACCTAGGCTAAATTCAGGGGTGGTGGCACTAGCCTAATCCCAGGGGTATGCAACCATAGGGGTTGGATTTTAACAAATTTCTACACTTTTCCAACAAACCGCTTAAAAATAGGGGCATTGTCTCCTGCAAAAGCTGTTTTGATTTGGAAGACTAGCTGCATTTTACACTGTGAAAGATGAATGTTTTTACTTCATTACAAACTCTTTGCATAGATTTAACCATAAAGTGACAACCAATGATTTATGATTTATTATTTAGGTCTGAAATGTGCAGTTTTGAAAGAAACACACTATATTAAAAACATTTTTTTTCTTTTAGTTTAAAACTAAAACTTGGTTAAATAAACAAGTGTTGCACTTCCTTGGCTATTGACTGAGATGCTTTCAGCCAGCAACATGCTTTGACACAGAAGACACTTCTGAGGTGAAATGACCCAGGAAGTGCAAGTGTAACAGATGACCTTAAAGAAGGCATAGACACTGAGGACTTCCTCAAACCTAAAGTAGTACCAGATTTCAACAGAAAATACATGTTTGCTATAACATGCGCTTCTTTCAAAACTGCACATTTGGCTCATTCACTCTATGATTAAATTAAACGTTTAAACTGCTGGTTCTTGGTGCTTAATCACACTGGCACACAGTAGTTTCACATGATCACAGATTTCTAACTGAAGCCCTGGAAAAAGCCTCAATGACCTTAGTCGTGCTTACACATTTCCACCCAGGTGGAAACTCCAAATAGCAGACGACTGCTCAAAGGAAAGGGGGCTACGCCTGTCAATGTGCACTCTAGGTTCTAAACAGTTCAAGAAACAACAGTTATTTATTTGAAATTTTGCTCACCAAGGCAGCCTCACCATCTAATTTCCTTTTGGTTCTAGGAGAAGCACCCTTTAAGCTGCAGCACTATACCACAACATGTTACACAAATAAACAAAAGATTGTTTCCTATACTGGTACTCGTAGCATATAAATTGTTAAAGCTACAGTAACAGTCATTTCTAAAACAAAAAAAACAAAAAAAAAACATCAAGCTTCCTGGAGCGGGAGCCCCGTTTTAGTGGAGGTAGTGCTCAGCTGCCTGTAGTACAGCTTTTGTTTTGATTAGTTGCATTTACTCTGTGTTGTGTTTTGACTGATATTTCTGTTTGTACACTCCAGTGTGTGTATATGTGCCTGTGTCTATACCATTGTCGGTACATTTGCATGGTTAAAATCTGTATGACTGTATGCATATGAAAAAGGAACTGCTGATAGATCTCTCAGCACTGGCTGTATACAGCATGTTTTGGAACTGGAGCAGCTCTGGGATATCCATAACCAGCATAATGACCCCACAAACTATGCCAGCAGGATTTATAATCTATTAGCGCTTGTTCCTGAGATAAAGTAGCATAACCACGTAGAAGCAGTGACTCTTTTTTCTCCAATATGCTACAGTGTACAGATCATCAGCAGAGAAATTGAAGTGGGGCTGAAGAAGCTGCAAGCTCCTATTGCCACCAGTGTCTGTTGGTGCAGCAGGTGGAAGGTCCCAAAATTACATTAATTCTCGAAGTCTACAAAGCAAAAAACAAATACAGAAAGAGATTTATAAAATCTAAATAACAGAGGAACAGAACTGATCATAAAATGGTAAGAGAGGTGATTTACAATGCATTTTTGTAAAATGTCCTTTAAAGGTTGTAAACATATACCATAACAACTCAACTATTCATTTTTGAGAAGATAGATCCTGTGTCATGAATGGGCCTCAGGCATCAAACTATCTGCCATGTATTATTATATAAGAGCCTTCAAAGTGGAAGGTCCATGGTTAATATTGGAATTACTTTTAAACTTTCCACCTTTAGCCAGTGTTACACAATGAGAACATGTTCTTTTTTCTTGCTGTTGTTGTTATTAGTCTTACAACACTTAAATGAAATCTTTGTAAACTTTGAAACATTTAAATCAAATAACTCACTTTTCTGAAAATAATGTATGCAGTTCAACCTTAAACCTCTCTATTGCGCTGTTCAAAGCAAGACGAGTGTCTTTGCTTACAGGGACCAAAACAAATGCGTTAGATATAATGTGAATAGAATGAGATATGCAGAAACATTAACATTTCAGTGAATTTCAAGTTGATAAATATATTGTTCTCTTGAACTTTTAGTTTAATATATGCATCATGTCTTTTGCAACTAATATATATTTCAAATGTATTTATTGCAAGAAGGTCGCTCTCAAGTTCATGCCATTTGCAATCATGGAGTTTAAAATGCTGACTCCACTACATGTTTTATTAATAACATTTTGGTATGGAAGTATTCAATATTAATGTTTATTCAATAAAGTTTGGTATTTCATATAAAAAGGAAATATTATTAAACATTCATGGTGAAAGATCTTTATTCAATGCAAATTGAAGAGCAGTGTTGGATGTATGGGGACAGTTATTCATGTTTGGCATTGTTCATTCTTGACCCACAGTGGTGAAGTATACCAGTGGTTTTAAACTGATGGTACTGGTAAGTGACAGGCTTGGTGTGCAGCAGCAGTTGTATTTACAGCAATACGATTCCAAAATCTAAATTCTCTGCTTATCACGACATTGTAATGTATTGATCTGTTTGTACCACAGACAAAAAAAAATGGCTTTGAGCAAGTCTGAAAATATGTGGTGTTGAAATTATAATGAGAAGTATTTGTAGGGTAGAGATAGACGTAGATAGATGAAATGGTAGCCGTATTTGTCCATAGATGATAGGCAAAGAGGAGGATAAGTGATACCTTTTATTGGACTACCTAAATAATAATTATTCACAAGCTTTGAAGACCTCAAAGGACTCTTTGTGAAAGTAGGAAAGAGAGATTGATGTTTACATTCAAAGGTTGCATCACAACTTTAACAAAAAGAACTCATTTTGAATCACTATGATCTAATGTAAGGAAAAAAGCTGCATGCCATACATACATATATATATACACACAGTGCCTTGCAAAAGTATTCAGACCCCTGACCAGTTCTCTCAATGATCCCAAGCACAAGGCCAAAACAACATTGGAGTGGCTCAAGAACAAAAAGGTGAATGTCCTACAGTGGCCCAGTCAAAGTCCTGATCTCAATCCCATTGAGAATCTGTGGCACTATTTGAAAATTGTGGTCCACAGGCATTGTCAAACCAACCTGAACAACCTGGTAGGAAAATCTGCCAAGAAGAAAGGGCCAAAATCAGTCTGACACTGTGAGCAAAGCTGGTACATACTTACCCCAAATGTCTTAAAGCTGTTATTGCAGCGAAAGGTGGCTCTACCAAATATTAATTTGTGGGGGTTGAATACTTATGCAAGCAACATATTTCAGTTTTTTTTATTTTTCTTAAAAATATTTCCCAACATAAAACCAATGTCACCTTACAATAATTGATTTTGAGTTTAAGTGTTTTAAAATAAAATATCGAACAGAACGAAATTTCAGTGTACCATTTGTAATTCGGTAATATGAGAGAATTGGTCAGGGGTCTGAATACTTTTGCAAGGCACTGTATATACATACATATACACACACATACACATTTATGCAATGTATTGAAACAAGTACTATAGATTGTAATGAGGTAGAAAACCAGACTGACTCCTATCATTGAGTCCTTTGTTTTTTGAGTCCAGGAATTTTATAAATTTAAGTTCCTAAGTTCTCCTGTCTTGTGTGTTTTTGAAATTGCCGTTGAAAACAAGAACCATCAGATCATGCAGAGAATGGTTAGGCATGTTAAAATGGTTACCAATAGGAGTGCTGGTCATTTTGTTGCTGATGGTGTGTCTGTGTAGATTCATCCTTGTCCGAAGATGTTGTTTGGTTTCTCCTATGTAAGTACCATCAGAGCATTTGCGACATTTAATCATGTAGATTACATTTTTGGATCTGCAGTTAAATGATTCTTTTTATCTCTAGTTTACCTTGTGCTGCCGAGGATGGTATTCTGCATAGAGATATGGGGACAGGTTTTGCATCTGTTGGTATTGCAGGGTTTAGTTCCATTGTGTGCATTGTTTAGGTCAGTTGGTAGTTTGCTCTCGATGATAACCTGGGACAGGTAAGGAGGTTGTTTGTAGGATAGGAGAGGTGTTTCCAAGAAAATATTGGAGAGGGCGAAATCTTAAGCTAAAATTGTGTGTAATTCTCAGATGATTTTGTGGAGAGGTCATAGGGATGTTGTACGTAACAACTAACGGTACTCTATTAGACACAGGTTTAACTTTGTATTCCAACAATTTTTCTCTTGGTATTCTGAGGGCATGTTCCATTTCTCTATCAATCTGTTTTGGAGAATACCCTTGTTGGACAAAAGAATCATGAAGATTGCAAAGATGTTTGTTTCTGTCAGTAGTTTCAGAGCAGTTTCGGTGGTAACGAATAGCTTGACTGTAAATGACAGATTGATGTGTGCGATGTGGATGAAAACTAGAGATGTGGAGGTATTTTTGGCTGTCGGTGGGTTTTCTGTAGATGGATGAAGTAATTTTGCCATTTTTGATGGTTATTGTGTGTCTACGAATTGTATCATTTCTTTTGAATAATTCATTGTCAGTTCAATGGTGGCATGGTAATTATTGAGAGCATGGTGGAATTGGTGTAATGAGGCTTCACTTTCTGTCCAGATAATAAAGATGTCATCTGTGTATCTTAAGTAAAATTGTGATTTGTGAGGACATTGTTCTAGAAATTTGTTTTCCAGATTGACCATGAAAAGGTTAGCGTATTTGGTGCCATTTTGGTCCCAATAGCTGTTCCCATGATCTGTTGATAATATTTGTTGTTAAAGGTGAAATAGTAGTGCTTAAGAATAAATTCAGTTAGTTTGCCAGTAATGTGAGGGGGAACTTTAAGATCGTTGGTCTCTTTTTCTAAGAATTTTAGACAGGCTGATATACCATCATGATGAGGTAGAGATACAAATTATCACCCCTTCTGTAGGTCACTTGGTGCTTTAGGAAATACTTTCTCATTAATAACACCAGTGTCTTTACAAAGGTTACCTCTCTATTGGGTTGTTCTGTGTCACTGCTCTGATATGCCCATCTGTGTTGTGTAGCTTTGAAAATGTTTCAGCTTAATGCCATAATAACATTCACAGCTAGTGCCAAGATTGTGTCCTGTGCTTTTTTTTTTTAAAATGGAGAGGTCTGGTTTACAAATGATGCCAATGCATATGCATTGAGACAAATAGTTCTTCTAGTAATCAATGCTTGAGAAAGTATTAGCAAAAAAATGTATCTAATAAAAAAGAAGGACCAGTTCACCATGAGAACTGATTTGACTGGAACGCTTTGGAAGATGTTTCTTCTTCTTTTGGGGGCTCCTTCCATAACAAACCTTCCTTCTCCCTATGGTACGGCTGAGGTCCTTCATATCAAAATTGTTTTTTCTTTCTGTTACAGCCCTACTCCATGTTTGGCAAGGGATTTGTGCTGATGTTACTTAACAGATTACTATCATATCTCATAGCCTGCAATCACATATCTTCTTATATTACCAAAAAATGGATACAACAATATTTTTTTCATAACACTGAATAATTTAATAGTCTTTGGTTTGCCATGTGAGATATATATATATAGCAAATTAAATGCACAACATGTACATTTTACTAAATAATTGTGTGAATTACAACAATTTGAAGGCCTCCTTAAGATCTTTTCCAATGCAGAAGAAGCCCAGTTCTGTCCTGTTAGTACCCATGGTATTTTTTTTACTGTTATGTTGTATAAAAATATGACCTAAAACTCATTTAACCAGCATCTATTAAATTATTTTACTAAGCTTCCTTTACGATTACCATTTAGTTTTAAGGATATGCATATTTGCTGGATACTTAGTTGCTATGACAAAAATGGATAAATACATTTTAGTCTGGCTACACATATGAAGTGAGTCCCACATATATGCTGTAGAATGGCTATATAATGCCAGAACATAGCCAGAGGAAAGTCTCACATGATTCTAAAGATTTTCAACAAAGGCTAATATATCTCCATAATAGACTTGCGATATCCTTGGGATGTCTACAGACTGCAGTTCATGTCAATGCATCAAACACAATTGCCACTGAACATGCCCCTGTTCCATATAATCTTCCTCTTCACCTTAGTGATTATTTATACCAGGAGAAATACATGGTTTTCTAATGTGCTTTTTGAGAAAACAACTTCCTGAGGTTTGTGCAAGAAGAGATAGGGAAATAGTTTATTGTTTTGAGTTTTGCAGAATCCACTTAAAAATTAAGGTTTACCTGCCATTATAATCTCACTATTTTATGAAATCTACATACCATTTTATTCTCCTATTCAATCCTCTCCTGGAGGTCAGGTTTACCCACCCCCATTGAATTCCCCAAGAAAATGTAAGGAAATATTCAACACAGCACATTTTATCACACATACACAGAATTTTCTTTTGTTAATCCCAACATGTGACATTTGTCTTTGACAGTGTGGTTGACATTTCACTAAACACACATGTTACATTTGCCAGCGGGCACCTTAGGGAGGTCAGCAGAACAATATGCACAGTGGGACCTCCCCCCCATTCCTTCCCACTAAATATGTGGGAATCTCGCTATTTTATATTCCATCTGCTTTTTCATTTACTTGATCCTCCCTTCCTCCTCCACTATACTGTGCCACCTCTGCAATGGTCTCCCTCTGGGGGCAAGTGAAGCTCACTTCACAACCTCAGAGGCCCAGCCATGGTAGCCTCGTCCTCTGTGAGGAAAGTTCTACACGAGCCAGAGGGGACAACTGGCCAAAACTACGCTAACTTTCTTCCATTTTCCTATTTCCTATGCTCACTCTATCCTTTTTCACATGTGGAAGTCTCTCTGGAAAGCAAAGCTTGTTCCCAGCCTTGGCGCTGTGAGTTGGCTCTCAGAGAGCCGGGGGGGGCAAGTAACTCACCTTCCAGCCTTGGAGGCCAATGGGTTCGCTCTCACCTCCATGAGGGAGGCTCTCCATGAGCCACTGTCATCTAAGCACTTCTCTCCTATTTGAATTCCCAAGGTACACTCCATGTAGCCCTTGATCCTATTCTGTGAAATGGTAATAGATCTACCTAGCAATGTTGTTGAGCCTGAATCATTTGAATCTCTTAAGACCCAACTTGACAAAGTTTTTCAGATCAGGCAGCTACTAGAATTGAGACGAGCACTGATGGGCCAAAACAGTGAAAAATACTGGCAGCATATGAATGATAAATGAGTACAATTCTGGCAATCCTATAAATGATATGTGACCATTTCACATACAAAATAGCAAACTAATTAGCAATATATGATAACCACAAGAGAGACCGGGGTGGGGCTAACATTAGGACATGTCTGTACTGCCTTTCGGTTGTCTATAACTCCTTTACCTTATTGTTTTTTATGAATTACATTTACATTTCAATTGAAACCAATAAGCTGAAACCTACAGTTTCGAGAAAATCAAACTTGAAGAGACATACCTTCCTTAAATAACTTAGTAACAGCTTTGTGGCTATGACCCATTACATTGTAGATTAGAGACATTTAAACAATGAAAAAAGTGGCAACAGCACAATTATAATGAAAGCTATGAAAATTATACTTAAGAATATAAAGGTAAGGGCTTTAAAATCTTGGGGAATATAGCTTTAATCATGAATGAATTCCTTAAAAGACAAGTAACAATGACCAGGATAGCATCTCAATATAGTTTACAAGTACACCTATTCCATTACCAGCTTCCACGGTTCAGCTTTGTAATTACAAAAGGTATATATACATATATTCAGTGAAGAGGGTGAGGAGGAAGAGGGCATCTCAAGGACGCATTGAAAGGGATGCATTTGTCTTGTAAACACACACCAGCCTGCATCTTAATGTGCTTTTAAAAAATAAAGAAAATTAATGACCCCCTTGAAAAGTGGATTATAAAAACAAAACAGCTACTTGCATACACCTACGATACTCCACTGCTTTCCCTGAAATCCACACTGTAGCCAAACATGCTAACAGCTGAGTTACTCAAACCCACTAACATGAATATAATTAAAATATCGAGGCACAGCTGTGATAGCTGTAATCTTTAATGTGGTGCAGTATAATGTACTATCATTTAGTGTAGTAACGACAGGACAGTTTGACTCAGAATCTTGGTTTCTGGTCAAGTTGTGACCTCCGACATCAGTCTGAGATCCACCAAGGTCAGGTGATGAAGAACCATTGACCCTGTGGAAGGGAGATACAGTTGCTAAGGTGGCGGTGGGGTGGTGGAGGAGAAAGACATTTTGGGAAAGGTGTGATTGATTAACACATAGGATTTAGCAAAAAGGATGGTTTTGTCCCTAGAATTCCAGGAAGGCTACAAAATTTTTTATATAAATGTGTTTTTATCTACATGGGTCATGCTGCTGAACTTTTTAAAGTGCAAAATGAAAGGACAGTTATGGCATTCATTTTATAAACAGATATAAAAAAGGCAGTATTCAGATCTGGATTCCAATACCAGCTTTCAGATGGGTTCACGCATGCTTTACAAACATTATGAAGAATTAGATCACTGAAACTCCTGCAGCCATATCTTGTTGTCAACCTGATTCAAAGGCCTTTGGACTGTCTGCAGAGCTTTTGATCCTGGATGCTACAGGAAATTGGGTTTTCAGGAAAAGAATGAGAGTGTTAAATGTATTAGCTCTTTATGGTTTTATAGGTGGCAATCATACCAGCAGCGACCCACAGTACAGGAACCAGTAGTTGTTGTGTTGTACTTGGAGAAAAAAATAAATAAAAAATTCTCCCGAATTTAAAATGTCCAATTATGGTCCCTCACCACAGCAATTCAACAGTTCAGGAGAAGTGATGGTAGGTGGGCGTCCTCTGATCCCACGTTCAGGACAATTGCCTCTTTACACCTAGGAACTTGAGAGCGGAAGTCGGCAAGCTACCGGTCTTTGGAGGACAAAGATCAGCCTTAGAGGTGCCTTCTTGAGCTCAAACACCTGGTCAGTAGGGTCCGCTGTAGCGTGATGAGTAGAAACACTCCATGCCTAGCTTACAGGAGCACCAGAGTCAATGCGACTTTGCAGTCAGGACCCTTAACCCCTGTTCTCCCTTGACTGTACGACTCACACTGCACACCACATGGCTGTGCTATTAGGTAGGGGTGTGGAGGAGCATAACTACATGATCTTAAGAGCTGGTTTGTATCTTAATGCCTTGGTTGTCACTCTTAGGAACTTAAGAACATTCAGATTCACTTGGCAGGATTTATCAATCAATTTTATTACCAGCTAATGTAATTAACTCCTAATTGGCTTGCCTTCCTCTGCATTAAATCATTTTAGGATTTGTTAGAGATGCAGCTGCTTATGTTGCCAGTTCCTATAAATTAGACCTTGTCTGACTAATCCTGGAAAACTTCTTTCAGCTTCCAATAAAACATGGAGGTATAGAAACTTTTAGATACTATTAATTTAGTTTGACATGCCCTTAGCTCATGAACTAATTTCATTAGATATC
Source organism: Polyodon spathula (assembly GCF_017654505.1). Taxonomy (NCBI): domain Eukaryota; kingdom Metazoa; phylum Chordata; class Actinopteri; order Acipenseriformes; family Polyodontidae; genus Polyodon; species Polyodon spathula. Next base: position 20,340,713 of record NC_054552.1, on the reverse strand, counting down.
ATTATCCTAAACAGCATGTGAATCGAATCGCTGACCCTGAGCATCTTAACCACAATGCAAAAGAGCCAGGCTCTCCTGCACTTGTGGTTTCAGAGCTGTTAACCTTATCTCATCTCACCAACAGGGAACAGGACAGAATCTGCAACAGCAGTGTATCACAAAACATGCACATTATGATAATTAAAATATATGGACTGTTTTATTTATAATGGTACTCACATCAATAATAATTATAGACTGGAATGTAATATATTAAATGTGAATTATAAGCTTATTGTTAAATACATTTTTTGCATATTTCAACAGATATTGACTTTGCTTTATGTATAAGCATAGTGAATGAAAGGGCAATTTGCAAGTAAATGATTTCCATTACATGAGAGTAGATGATAAAATGTCTTTCTATGTGATGATGGCGTTGATGACTGAAGTGTAATGCTGGCTCCAGGGATCAGCTTATTTTGCCTCCCCAATGCATCAGCATGCACAATAGCTTTGATGCTGGCTCCAGTGGCTCCCACGACACCTCAAGAGGGCTCAACAGTGACTCTAGTGTCCCAGCATCACCCCCCTCCATCCCCCACTCAACTGAGCCCAGCTTAATTACCAGTACATCAGCGTTGCTTTCTTTCTGTTGTGCTTGAGATCCCCAGCCAGAATATTTCCGTCTCAACCTCACCAGTTGCTGCTCCTTTCTGCTGCTTCAGATAAGTTCTTCACTGTGTGATGCAACTCTTCACCACTGAACCCAACATCTCTGAGAAACCAGGTTGTAGAGTGTGCCACAAATCCTTGACAACCCATCGCCACTGGGTAAAACCGGACTCTTCATTCTCGCTGTTCAACTTCAGCAGCTAGTTGAGCATACCAAAGTTTCCTCCTCTCCTCTCATACACCTTATCCACAGCACACCTTATCCACGGCTGGCCACAGCAGCCTTGGCAATAGACCAAACCAAAAGCACTAGAGTTTTAGTTTGCCTGGTAAAGTGCTGCTGTCTGTGCACTTCAACACTTCCGCTGCTTGTTGTCTCACTTCTCCCACACGAACTGTGTCCTTTAGATCCCCGTCGTACTATATCCCAAGACTTTTCACTGGCTATTTAGATATATTATTTAATAAATAGTATATGAACTACAGTCTCACTATTTTAAAAAATTATTTGCAGCATGATTTATAGATCACACAACACTGATGTTTTGCATTGTTCTTAATTCTGCTTAAATGTTGACATAATTGAATTACCCCCTGGGAACCAAACGGTGTGTCATAGTGTCTTTATCATATTCATTTTTCCTTGCATATCATCCTCCATGTACCCACCACTTTTCGCAATGCTCTGACAATGTTGTGTAAATTATTAATTTCTCCCTCTCTCTCTCGGCTTGTTATTTTAAACTACTTTTCATCAATCTATCAGTACATTTACATGACAAAGCTTTTTCCGAAAACTAATGTTTTCAGAAAACTGAATCAGAAAACTGATTTTCTTAAAACTTCACGTTTCTGTGTTTACAGGATTAACGATAGAAAATGTAATTAGAATTCAACTGTATACATAGATTAAAGTTTTTGGAAAAAAAACCTGGATATTTTTGCATCCAAAGAACTGTAGTAGCCCAAGTACAACATGAAGACATTTCTGCGACAGATACGAGACCAATCCAATAACTCAAGTGCTTTATCGAAGTGCCAGGTCTTAAAGTCAAAGATTACTATCCTATACCTCTGTTCAGATTCCTCACAATGTGCAATCAGCCTTTCCAACAGCTCATCCTGTTCATACCAGTTTCTTTTGCAGACATTATTTTAAATTATCACGTCATTTTAAAGCTGGAAAACAGTTACTACTTCAGTATGGGTTATTAACAAATACATATAAATGTATTACTTCATCACTAGCTAGACAAATAGATGCATGCAGACTGACTACGATTATTGTTATTATTCTCTGTTTTCTATAACCACGTGCAGGAGAAAAGGGTCAAAGTGTGCACATGAGCAATGTGCTATTTCAGTAAGTTTTCTGAAAAGTGTGTTTACATGATATACATGTTGTTAGTTTTCGGCATTTAATCGAAAATTTCTAGGTGCTGTTTTCCGAAAACTGACTTTCAGAATATTCCGATACATTTTCCGAAAACTGTGTTTACATGACTTTTGATATCGGAATTAGTTTTCCAAAAATGTAATTTTCCAAAAAATATCGGAATTCTTATGCTCATCTAAACACACTGATTGTATGTTATATTTAACACATTGTGTCGACAGTAATAGGGGTGTGGGAATCAGCTGTGAGATTGAGAGAGAGGCAGAGGAATGTAGTTGAAATGCCGCACAGGCACCCAGGTTTATTTACAATATTTTTTTGCAAGTAGCTGTCACTAGGGTACCATTAATGATATTACATTGTGCAGGAGGAGATAAATAGAAAAATTGTAAAACAAAACACAGTGGGAAAATAAAAAATAAGTTTGCCACTCAGTTGGCTTCAGCGTTGGAGGTCCCACTGCCGGAACCTTCTCCTAAAACACACTATGTCAACTTGGGATTTAAACTAATCAACAACCCTAAACTAATCAGCATTTAAACACAGTACTAACAACCTCGGTTCCACACATGGTGGCTGTAAACCTGGTTCACTCACCCTGGTTGCTTGCTTGCTTTTTTTTTTTTTTTTTTTTTCTCTCTCTCTCTCTCTCTCTGACACGCACACAAGCACATGAAACTTTAACTTCTCTTTTATAGCATGTGGCCAGGACAAAGTGATCATCAATAAGTGATCATCAATAAGTGACCATCAATAAATCAATTAACAACTTGTCACAGTCCACACCTGTCTTATTAGGGAGGGAATTCTTACCCCAGCTTGCCACGTTTCACAGAATTGTTTTCAAATCTCAAACTTTCTTTACAAAACTAAAGAAAACTAAATACCAAAAAGCTCTATACTGTAGTCACCGGCATCACTATGTTATTAAACACACCGAACAAAAATAACATAACAGGCAAATCACCCTTGAAGTCATGCTTGTTTGCTGAAATTATCAGAAGCTGTTTTGTTCAACACCAATTATCCAAGTATTGTAGAGATTTGTAAAATGAAATAACATCATAAAGGGTTCCCATCAATAAATTATTGTTAGACAGATTCTGCATCGTTAAGAACCCAAATCTTTTCATAAAGTATTTGTATATTAGATCAAAGAACTGTGAGTCACGAGATTTTGTGTATTTTAATTCCCTGCTCAATCAGTGACACAGGCCTCATTTAATGAACACTGGTGGATCTTAATATTCACTTGCAATAAAGTTCCAGATAAAAAAATAAAATATATCTCTCTCTCTAACAGTTTCTTAATTTAATATTATTTAGTAAATCAGCAGTTGAAACAATAAAGAGAAAAAGATACATTGTCTAACACTATTGACACCTTCCTATTTTTCCAATCCAAAAAGATAAAATTCTCATTGATATTTACGCTTTTTTGAAATGTGCATTATTTATGTACTATATCAATTTTGATCTAAACACACTCAGTTATATTGTGGAAACATCAGACAATAACAAAGCAAAATACATATTTCATTTTGCAGCCTATTTTTTTTGTATATATCTATATTTATTTAAAAAGGTTCATCAGTGTTACAAAAGAATCTTATAGATAATTGGAAATAGACAATTACAATTATCTTTTTTTTTTCTTATACAGTAATCCATCTTAAAGTAGACTAGAATATCTAGACAAGTGAATGCAATGCCTGGAGAGATTTGAGTAGCTGTGTTCTGAAATTCTGCCCACCAGGAAGGTTTGTACAGAACAGCACAGCTGAACAGAACAACTGCCAAGCTCCTGAACAGCCATCCCTAAAGAATAAAAAAACAAATCTGAAGTGTGTTGCTGCCCTCTATTGGGGAGTCAGAATCTCTTTGTTTAAAAGCCTACGGCCATGGTGAATATGTAAGCCTTAGAGAAATAAATAGAATAATGTATGGGTTAGACTATATTATCACACAATAATCTCAAGTTGGTTTTATGCTGCAATGCATTGGCGGAGCAGCCATGAGTGCATTACCAGCCCCAAACCAATACGAGACATGTGTTACTGTGTGATAATAATAGTTTGTGACCCATGTGTTATTTTATCTGTTTCTTAAAGTATACAGAAGTGAGTAACATTTAAAAACAAACCTCCACCATTATTGCTCTCCCAACAACAGCACAGCATAAGAGACGAGAGAACACATTCCAAATAAAGACACTGTTCAAAGTCTTCCCCAGTTTACTTTTCTACTGACAAGTTGAAATTTGAAAGCCATTTTCCTTTTTCAGTCTTTTCTCCAGGTATCTGGTGAGATTCTCCTGTGAGGTTTATATCAATAAGTGTTTTGTTCCTTGGACATTTATTTTCTTGCTCTTCTTAAATCATTCTGTTGTTGGTCTGAACTTTGCTTGCGCGTTCTCGTTGTTGTTTGGGTGAGTGTTCATGTCTTTATTTTAAATGTATTATTTCTTCTCTGTTGTACTGTGCGTGTTGTAGCGAGAGGGATAGTGGCGGTGGTTTGATTTTAAATGAAGTTGCTGACCAGGAAATGTTATGGCATAAGAACATTTTATGTGCATTAAAAAATTTATTTTTTGCCCATATCTGCTTATGTACATGAAGAATACAAAGATTTTTTTTTTCAATACTGTAAAGAGTTCTGTTTCCATGGCAACATTAAAATACCTCATCACGAAAAAAGAATTTCTTATTTAAATGAGGGATTAATCATCTTGATTTTCTTTTAAATTTAAGGGAAACTGATTTCCAAAGGTAATACTGCAATGCAATTTGTGATATTTCAGAAAATTACCCAGAATCTACCTGGCTTTGACCCAGGCAGTCTTCTTATCTTCAAACAATTTAAGTGTCACATTCATAAACAACACATTCGGAGAAGTGTTCCGGTTTAAAATGAATTGTATTTGAATTGTTCACACCAGGACAGCCCCTTTAAGATGCAGCTTGCGTTTTCAAGGAGGACCCAAAGAACAGGGGCTGTGCATCAATCAAACGTGCCACCATCATACAACAATAATAACATTGCGAGTATAACAGGTGATGTTGTGTGATGCACTGCTATTGTGGATTCTGTCCCCTGTTCGTGAGGTGGTGTGAGATTAAAAGGTTGATAACCACGAATGCATACAAGCCCGTGGGTGAGAGTCCCTGCAGACAGACTTCAGGTACTATTCAGTTGATTCAGGTGAGAGAAGATGGGAGAGAAAACAGTCGACTTTTATTTAGACAGTGATGAGTTGTGATGCATTGAAGTTCAGCAACCCTGCCAGTGAAATATACATTATGATAATTAGGGATTTGCTTAAACTTTCAGGTACTATACTTCATCTTAAGGTTCTATTGCTTTCTTCTTTAGAGAATATTTTCTGAAGATTAGTTGCAGATAGAAGCAGTTTGACGGTTCTTCTACAGTACAGAGAGTAGTTTCATGCTAGTTTTATACCATTCACTTTTCACAGCACAATTGGTTCTCTAGAGGTTAAAAGAATGTGACAAACATCCATACACGTGCCTCCACTATCCCCCCATTCACCCGGGATTTGGGTCCTCTGCAGGGGGCAATAAATCTGGAAGCAAAGGAATGACTCCATGGTTGTGCAGTCCTGATTCTACATATTTTGTAAGAACGTTTCTTTAGCCTTTGTCTGTATGGCCCACAGCATTTACTCCTGGTTGTGGAAACAGCCCCAGTCTTACTGAATGGAAGGGCATTGCTGGCACATAAACAGTAGAATGGGAATCAATACTGCAGAAAGGAACAAAGCACTGACAATCCAGTGATGTCATTGTTGCCATTAAGGAACTCCCCACTTACCAGCTAAGTGCTGGCAATGTGGACCTTTATATCAATGTATGATTTATACACTGGGTAAGTTTTGGTGGCACATAAAAATGCCTTTTTGCGAGTTGCTAATTTCTGATTGAATTCTAACATGTTTCTAAGTGCGTCCTTTCCAATTTGATCTCGCGCTCATTGACTGCTAGCTCTACAACGGAATCACTCCCAAATTCTTGTGCTGATAAGATTTTATATAGCCAGACCCCAAATTAACAAATTATTAGGAGAAATAATTATTCCCCAATATACCACTGATTCTGAAATCAATTTAGACGTAATTTATTTACACAATGTTTGCTAGACTTATGTTTCTACACAGAGAAACAGACAAAGATAAAGATCCATTGATCTTATTAAAGAAAGCTGCTTCTGTCCTCAGGAATCCCAAAGCAAATGTTAAAAGCCACAACAGTGCACCACCGAATTGAGTAATAAAATACCTACTTAGTGGATTCCCAGATCTTTCACATTATCCACATTAATATTTCATCAGAGCACAGACCAGGGATTCATTGGAATCATTCCTCACACAGTGTGAGGCTGGTAAGTGATGTTAAATGGTGTGGTTTTGCTATTGTACACAATTTTAGAGTGGTACGAAAGGTTTTTTGGCTGGATTAAGGTTATGAGAGGCCTAAGGCTAATAGGAGGGAAGGACCGAAGTATGTATTACATATTGCAAAAAATATTATATTGCAAAAAATAATATTATTAACATCAAACATTTAGTTATTTACCTATGTAAAATTAACAAATGTATTTGACTCAAGGTAAGTTCAAACATAAATCACTCACTACACTCATTTCTTCAAACAAATTTTTTTTCCTAGCTTTAGCTGTGGCAAAGTCATGAATGATGTCATTGTAATTCAAAGACCTGATGATTTCATTCTCAGTGCTCAAGAGGGACAAAGCACTGAGATGCTCTTGAGTCATGATGGATCGGGGGACATTTCTGTCCCTTTTTAGAAGAGAGAAGGAACGTTCTCTACTACAGTTACTGATCATTAGTGACAAATACAGCTGTAATGTTTCAACATTTGGGAAACATTCTATCACATTGAATTCAGTGATAACTCAGTACATACAAATTGATTTGCTTTCATTGTCTTTTCTCTCTATATCTGAGAAGGATGTGAATTCAACAAATTCTGTACGCAAAAGTAGTTTAAATAATCCAATTTTATGTAAAGGGTGATACAGGTATTATGCACACAGCTATGAAAATTCAATCCTGATTGTCTTGAAAATGATTAGTCCTACACAAACATTGTAAATATCGCAAATATTAAACTTTACAAGATGTACAACTTTTGTTCATAGCATTCTCTGGCGATTTAATTTTTAGAAAATTTTATTTTATTTTTTTAGATCATAAAAACTATTAAATGGTTTATAGCAATCGTTAACTTTTAACATAAAGATTAAAAAATATTAAAATAAAAGTAACAAAAACATGGAAATTTACCTTGCTTTCCAAAGAATCGATTCGTCTGGCCACAAGGTTCCAAAATTATGATTAACCTACGGTTAAATAAAATCTTTAGAATGTAAAATGTCTACACAATAAACTATAAATAAATAGCACTATATACAATGAAGCAAGCAAACACGATCGTTAAAAAAAAAGGTGTGAAAGGCTGGTGAAGGGATAGAGGCCCAGTGACAGACTGCAGTTCAAAAAAATGATACTTTTATTATAAATAAACACAAAATAAAAGGGCACAAGGGCGAAAACAAAGATATTTAAACACAAATAACAAAACAAGACTTACAAAAATAAGGTTTCCAGGCTGGGCGATGCCTTCACTGGATTAGAAAATAAAAAAAAAAAACCCACAAAACCAAAAACAACAAGCACAACCATCTGCTTGCTTCCTCAGCTCCCTCCTCTCCCTAATGGGAAGCTGAGGGCTCCTTTTATGTCAGGTGGCTGGGTGCTGATTGACCGGTAATTACTCTAATCAACCCCAGCCACCAGAACACAATTAACCCAGGCAGGTAGGGGAATTTAACCCCATCCCTGCCAATTTATACACACCTCCCCCCATGTACAAAGTACACAGGCCGCAATCGGCCAACTCCCCCCCCCCCCCCAAGATTCCAATTATGTCCCTTGGGTGGGCTGTTTCGGTGGGCGGTGGTGGGCGGGGTTGATGTCGGAGCCCCCAAGCCTTCTTTGAGGGGACCCCGGATCTCCAAGGAAGTATGGCAATGCTATCATGGGACCTGGACCCTCCAGCAGACGCAGTGTTGGCGGGCAGACAGTACCCCTGGACAGTGTGGGTGTGGCCTCCTTGGACTGTGTGAGTCCCCCTAGCAGTGCCCGACCCTCTGGTGGCATCGGACACTTTAGTAGCACTGGACCCTCCGGAGACGGCGGCCCGGCTCCCTCTGGTGGCGGAGGCGGGGACGGCGGTAGCAGACACTCGGTAGGCGACGGCGGCAGCGGACCCTCAGCAACCCTAGGAGACAAAAAGGAGACACCAGCAACCCCAGGCGATGTGGAGCAGCAGGCAATCCCAGGCGATGTGGAGCAGCAGGCAACCCCAGGCGATCCAATTGTGGCATCCCTGAGCGGAGTGGGCGTGGCATCCCTGGGCGGTGCAAGGCAGGCAACCTTGGGCGATGCAGGCGTGGCCAACAGTGCAGGAAGCTCTGGCCAGAGTGGCAGAGGCCAGACTTCCTCCTCACTGTCAGCCGGTGGAGGCAGTTCCAGCTCCTCCGGCTGCAATGGCTGCAGCCACCCCACCACCGGCAGTGGAGGCTGTGGCCATTCTAGTGGCCTCTGAGGCAGGGCTGGTACCTGCCGTAATGATCAGGTGTGCCTCCGCTGGGCTCCTCTCAGCAGCATATGTAGAGGCTGCTGTAGGGCATCAGCCTTCTCCCCTTCTGGCTCCCTGGTCCATGGATCCTCCCTCTCTGGCTTTGGGGACGGCGGTTCTTCCCTCTCTGGCTCTGGGGATGGCGGCTCCTCCCTCTCTGGCTCTCGGGACGGCAGCTCCTCCCCCTCATACTGCTTGGGGCAGATAGCCACCAAGTGTCCATACGCCCCACAGCCGGGGCACAACTCCGCTGCGAGGCTCTTCAAAAAAACCTCCCTCTCTGGCGCTAGAGTCAGCAGCAACAGCTTCTCTCCCTCTGGCGCTGGAGACGGCTCCTCTCCCTCTGGCTCTGGAGGCAAAACAAGCAGTTATTCTTCCTCTGCTGGTGGAAACTTGGGCGGTGGACGCTCTGCCTTCCTCTTCCCCTTTCCCTTTCTCTGCCTCATCCTCACCTTCCTCTCCTGGGCTAGTTCCTCCTCTCCCTCTTGATAGGGGCAGCGCACCACTGGGTGCCCAAACTCCCCACAGGCAAGACACCAACCTTGGTCCTCTAGAGCACCGGGGAACTCCTCCAGGTCCTCGAAGTCATCTCTCCAGCTCCAGCCTTCCATTTCTTTATTATTTTTTTTTTGTTTTATCTATTTATCTTTAAAAAAAAAAAGAATTGTCCCAAACAAAAAAAAAAAAACCCTGAGCTTCCTAGAGGCACTAAATCCCACTGCTGACACCAAGTGTGACAGGCTGGCGAGGGGACAGAGGCCCAGTGACAGACTGCAGTTCAAAAAAATGATACTTTTATTATAAATAAACACAAAATAAAAGGGCACATGGGCGAAAACAAAGATATTTAAACACAAATAACAAAACACAAAGCAAAACTTACAAAAATAAAGGTTTCCAGGCTGAACGATGCCTTCACTGGATTAGAAAATAAATAAAAAAAAACACAAAACCAAAAACAACAAGCACAACCAGCTGCTTGCTTCCTCAGCTCCCTCCTCTCCCTAATGGGAAGCTGAGGCCTCCTTTTATGTCAGGTGGCTGGGTGCTGATTGATCGTTAATTACTCTAATCAACCCCAGCCACCTGAACACAATAAACCCAGGCACGTAGGGGAATTTAACCCCATCCCTGCCAATTTATAAAGGGCAGAGCTCTGCTCTTCCACAAAAGGAAATAAAAACACAGACAGACTCAGGATTGAAACTGCTTGAAACATGGGTCGCTGCCGCTGAGACAGAGTGTTCAACTAGTGAAGGCTGAAGATGAGAGTGAGTAGTTTGCTAACTGACTACGAGGGTGCTACAATTCGTGTCGCTAATGTCGTCAATTTGTACAAAGCAATATCTAATGAGACAACAAATTTCTGATGGCCGTGCTACCGTCACTCAGCTAAAAGTGGGCCTACAAAATATGAGGGCCTATGGCTATACCCTTATTAGCCTATGGGTTAATCCGGCCCTGTATAGAGGTCTCAAATATGCAGTTTTTTTTTTTTTTTTTTTAAACACATTTTAGAAAGCAAAGATTTTCATTTTAAAACATGTTTTCTGGTACTACACTAAGTTACAGACATATCACTGTTTGCAAGCCATGTTTCTGGACTGTCTTGCACTTCCTGGGTCATTTCATCTGGAGCGTGGAATTGTCCCCACTCCATCATTTCTTTCCAGTGAATAACAAATCAGCTGCTTCCCCTATTTTCTATAACATGTTTCTTTAAAAACTGCATATTGGAGACTTACATAGCTAACAGAAGTGCAAAATGGATAACATTTATGGAATTATTTTGTCAACTACAATTCATCTAAAGTGCTGTCACTGATACTGGCGGAATGATGTATTGACCATTTTGAAGCTAACTGATGAACGTTTCAATTATCCACCACTTTGGTCTTTGAAAATAGTCATGGATTCTTAGATCATTGTATATTCTATCAAAAAGAAAGCTTTGGAATAATTAATGAATCCAACTAGCGGATAACTTCCCTCTGTGTTTTCTGTAGCTTTAGAAAATACTCAATTAGATGGAAAAACAGAGGTGCAGTAAAAGCGATCCAAATAATGATGTATAATGCTATCCTCCAGCACATCTCTTTTGAAAATAACCCCCATTGTCTGCTAATTAAAACACCACACTTGTAGGCTACTTGTACTGAATAGATTCTACACGTGTAAACTGTATAAGATTACATTTGTTTACAAGGCTGCATGGATTATTGATCTTTTTTGTCATTAATATTTATCAGCCATAAATTCCTTCATTTTAGCCATTGGGAATGGCATGCCAGTAGATCATAATTTGATAAGTCTCCACCCCCCTGAGTTAATACTTGGTGGAAGCATCTTTGGCAACAATTACAGCTGTGAGTCTGTTGGGATAGGTCTCTAAGAACTTTGCACACCTACATTTGGCAATATTCTTCTTTACAAAACTGTTCAAGCTCTGTCAAGTTCCTTTGGGAGCGTTGATGGACAGCAATCTTCAAGTCATGCCACAAATTTTCAATTGGATTTAGGTCGGGCTCTGACTGGGCCACTCAAGGACATTTACCTTTTTGTTCATTAGCCACTCCAGTGTAGCTTTAGCTGCTTGCTTTCGGTCGTTGTCATGCTGAAAGGTGAACTTCCGTCCCAGTTTCAGCTTTCTTGCAGCGGGCAGCAGGTTTTCCTCAAGGACTTCTTTGTACTTTGCTCCATTCATTTTCCCTTCTATCCTGACAAATGCCCCTGTGCCTGCCGATGAGAAACATCCCCATAATATGATGCTGCCACCACCATGCTTCACAGTAGGGATGGTGTTCTTTGGGTGCTGCGCTGTGTTGGGTTTTGTGCCAAACATAACGCTTTGCACTTAGGCCAAAAAGTTCAATTTTAGTTTTGTCAGACCACAAAACCTTTTGCCATATGGCTACAGAATCTCCTGAGTGTTTTTTTTTTGCATACTTCAAACGGGACTCAAGGTGGGTTTTCTTGAGTAATGGCTTCCTTCTTGCCACCCTACCATAGAGGCCACATTTGTAGAGTGTGTGGGATATTGTTGTCACATGCACACTTTGACCAGTCTTGGCCAGAAAAGCCTGTAGCTCTTGTAAAGTTGCCATTGGCCTCTTGGTGGCCTCTCTGATCAGTCTCCTTCTTGCTCGGTCATCCAGTTTGGAGGGACGGTCTGATCTAGGCAGGGTCTTGGTGGTGCCATACACTTTCCACTTCTTAATAATAGTCTTGACCGTGCTGCAAGGGATATTCAAGGCTTTGATATTTTGTGCCTTTCATCAACTTTGTCCCAGAGTTCTTTTGAAAGCACCTCGGTGCTCATGGTTGAGTCTTTACTTTGAAATGCACTACCCAGCAGAAACTGCCTACAGGAACTGCTAAATTTATTTTGAAATCATGTGAATCATGATCACTTAACTTTGTGTGTGATTTTGAAGGCGATTGGTTACACCTGAGCTAATTTAGGATTGTTATTACAAGTGGGGTGGACACTTATCCAACCAAGCTATTTTAGTTTTTATTTTTTTATTAATTTTCTACAAATTTCTAGAATATTTTTTTTTTTTTCACTTGGAAGTTGTGGGGTAGAATTTGTAAAATAAATGGAAAAAAAAAAAAAAAAAAAAAAAAAAAAACTATTTTAATTCCAGGCTATAAGGCAACAAAAAGTGACAATTTTGAAAGGGGGTGTAGACTTTCTATTGGCACTGCACACACACACACACACACACACACACACACATGTATAGGCACCGTAAGCTTATTGTACCATAATTCAAGGTCACTGTGAGGCGAGAGTGTATTAAATGGAATGTCCAGACAGTAATTTATGTGTACAGAAATAAAATAATTTATTTTTATTTTCTATACACAACAAAAGGATTAAATAACAAACGAAAAACAAAATGGTGTGAGGGAAGGAGTGCAGGGGTGGGATCCAAAACAAACTGTGATGACTCGTCTTTAATTTGTCTTCGTGGTGACCCATACATAAACAAAAAAAAGACAAAAGAAATGTTAGTGTTTCAAAAATCCCGCTGCACAAAACCAGACTCTCCCTCCACCCATTACTCCTCCTATTTTACTTTCGGACCAACCCCGAACACAGTAGTACGTTCCCTTTAGTATGTAATGTCCCGCCTCTGTAGTCAGTGGAACACCAATCCCCAACCGACACGTGTCCTTATCCTTCACTTGACTCCAGTGGCTGGAATTTACATACTCGTACTTCCGCCCCTCACCAAGGTGCCGCCCCTCAAAAAGATGACTTTTGCCATGGTCACGAGATCTTGGTAAGGGAAGTCCCGAGTTGGTTTGATGCCATCTACTGTCGGGAGGCTGAATCACAGACCGAAAACCCTTTGACTCATCACATATCCCACCCCTCAGAGTGGAGCCGAAGGAACACTCGGAAACCTCTAACCCTTCCCTTTTCCCTCCCTCCCGGGAAAAAAAATCAGCATTTTGATGTAACTTACCCGCACGATACCTTATTTGAAAGGCGAAGGGTTGGAGCGCCAGGTACCACCGCGTAATCCTAGCGTTTGAATCCTTCATCGTGTCTAACCACTTTAAAGAAGCGTGATCTGTGATGAGTACAAAGGGTCGTCCCAGAAGATAGTATTTTAAAGATTCCACTGCCCATTTCACTGCCAGGCATTCTTTCTCCACTACCGAATACCTCTGTTCTCTGGGCAGTAACTTCCGACTGATGTATAGTATCGGGTGTTCTACACCATCTCTCTCCTGGGACAGAACCGCCCCCAGACCAGTCTGCGATGCATCTGTCTGCAGGACGAACTCTCGGCTGAAATCCGGGCTTATTAATGCTGGGGCCTGACTCAAATTAGTTTTAATAGATTCAAAGGCTGTCTGACACTCTGCACTCCACTTAATTTTATTTGGAGCGTTCTTTTTAGTGAGATCAGTGAGAGGGGCGGCTATAGTGGAAAAGTGTGGAATAAAGCGGCGGTAATAACCAGCCAACCCTAACAGTGATCTCACCTGGGTTTTCGTGGTAGGTACCGGTGAATCCAACAAAGCCTGGACTTTTGAAACCAACGGTTTCACTCTACCCTTACCCATTATGAAACCTAAATATTTAGTTTCTTCTTTTCCAATAGCGCACTTTGCCATGTTCGCTGTGAGCCCCGCCCTCCTCAGAGACTGTAAGACGGCTTCTAATCTAGTCAAATGTTCTCTCCAGGAAGAACTATAAATGACTACATCATCGATATACGCAGCTGCATACTCTCGATGAGGTTGTAAAACCCTGTCCATTAGTCTCTGAAAAGTAGCAGGCGCTCCATGAAGTCCGAACGGCATAGTACAAAATTGAAAAAGACCCTCTGGGGTTGAAAATGCCGTTTTCTCACGAGAGGCTTTCGTTAATGGAATTTGCCAATATCCTTTCGTCAGATCCAGAGTTGAAATAAACCGAGCTTGCCCCAGTTTGTCTAAGAGTTCATCTACTCGAGGCATGGGATATGCATCAAACTTGGAGATAGCATTCACCCTCCTAAAATCGATACATAATCGTAGTGACCCATCTGGCTTGTCTATTGGTACTATTGGGCTACACCACTCACTTCGGGAAGGTTCAATTACCCCAAGTTTCAACATACACTCCACCTCCCTTCGAACAGAATCTCTCCGACTCTCTGGAATGCGATACGGTCTCTGTCTAACTCTTAGACCTGGCGGAGTGATAATAGCATGTTCGATCAAATGCGTTCTTCCAGGCACGTTAGAAAACACATCACTGAACATTTTAATTAGATTGCTTACCTCTTCACGCTGATCAGGAGTTAATTGTTCCCCCATCGGGACCTCAATTGCTGACTCTGACTCAATTGAGGGTCCAAAATCCTCTCCCTCCTGTACAGGAGATATAAAATGGACTTCCCGTTCTTTCCACGGTTTCAGGAGATTAACATGATAAATTTGACTTTCTTTCCGACGCCCAGGCTGTCGGATCTCATAATTGACTTTACCAATTGCTCGAATAACCTGAAAGGGACCCTGCCATTTAGCAAACAACTTAGATTCCGATGAGGGCAACAATAACAACACTTTATCTCCAGGTCGAAAGTTCCGAATTCTTGCATTTTTATTGTAGCTTTGTTGCTGCTTCTGCTGTGCCGCTTTGAGATTGTCATGTGCCAATCGACCGACTAATTCTAAGCGATCGCGTAACTGCAACACGTATTTTACTACATTTTTAGACTCCTTTGACTGTTCTTCCCAGCCTTCTCTTATGAGATCCAAGATACCCCGCGGCTGCCGACCGTACAAGAGCTCAAACGGGGAAAACCCCGTTGAGGATTGTGGTACCTCGCGAACTGCAAAGAGCAAGTAGGGAAGCAGTTTAGCCCAATTGCGTTTTTCTTGATCTACAAAGCGGCGCAACATATTTTTCAAAGTCTGATTAAATCGTTCAACAAGCCCATCCGTTTGAGGATGAAAAACTGAGGTTCTAATTGAACGGATTTTCAATAATTTATATAGTTGCTGAATACAGTCTGACATAAAATTAGTGCCCTGATCAGTGAGAATTTCTTTCGGGATTCCCACCCTAGAGAATATTTTTACCAATTCATTCGCTACAGCTACTGCATTCATAGAGCGTAAGGGAACAGCTTCTGGATATCTCGTTGCGTAGTCCACTACTACTAAAATATACCGATATCCTGACTCTGTTCCCTCCAGAGGGCCTACTAAATCTACACCAATCCTTTCAAACGGTACCCCAATAATTGGAAGTGGAACCAGAGGTGCGGGGCGAACTGACTTAGGGGCAGCTAATTGACATTCAGGACACTCCGATACATACTTCCGCACCAGACCATAAACCCCAGGCCAAAAAAACCGGGCCAGAATTCGTTCCTGAGTCTTTTCAGTTCCCAAATGACCTGAAAATGGAATGTCATGCGCCAATCTCATGACTTCTGACTGAAAAGGCCTAGGAACCAATAACTGTTTTACGAGCTGTCCCGTCCCGGGAGCCCGGGTTATTCTATATAATAAGTGCCCAGATACAGAAAAATGCGGAAATACCACCGGTTGTCCTTCCTGCATATCCTTCCCCTCGATATATCTAACCTGTTTCCAAGCATACTGTAACGTGGGATCATTTTGTTGTTCATATCCCAAGTCAATATCTCGGTCCCAATGGTTAGGTACACAGAGAGGAGTGTCTTTTATTACATGACCTTCCACCTCAGTAACCTCGCAGCCCCGGTTACACTGAATACCTACTCCCTTTCCTTGCCGTTTCAGCGATTGGTTTACTTTTGTGTCAGACCCCTCCCCTTGTCGTCTCAGAGTTCCCTCATATTTTTCCACCCGACGCTCTCTTTTTGTTTTTCTTGGGCGGATTTTAGGGTTAAACAGGTCGGATTGCAACGGAAAAATCTCGCCAATTGTTTTCTCCTGTTGCTTTAATTGTCCCCTGGTAGAAACTAAGACCATTTCCCGACCTAAAATACGATCAAAAAACGGCCAGTCTCTTCCCAGGAGAACAGGGTATGGTAAACATTGCGCTACAGCCACTTTAACGCAAGCTGAATAATCACCTACAATAAGTCTAACTTTAGTGGTGGGATAAACCCGAGTTTCTCCATGAATACAGGAGATAGCCACTTTACCCTGTGGCTCCCAGGCTACCCCATCCAAGAGAGCTTGCCGAATCAATGTTTGTGCACACCCAGAGTCCGCAAATGCGTAAGTACTCTTTCCCCCGACCTGTACTCTTAACTGATAAGGGCCCTCCCGACATTCCCCAGTGTTCCTACCTGTTACTGCTGACCAGGATCTTGTCGCCAGGTCCACCTTTATTACTGGACAATTCCTGGCAATGTGTCCAGGCTCATTACATTGGTAGCACACTTGGTTAGGAGGCATCAACGGAGTTAATCTGTCCTGCGAGTCCGCGACCGGCAGGTTAGGGGGATTCTCTCTCGCCCAGGATGGGGCTAACCTCGACCTCCATGGTCTGAAGGTCCGGTTACCCCCTCTGGGCTTCATTGGTTGGTTGGTCCGAGTTAGTTTAGGGGCAGGAGTGGGGTCTGACCCGGCACCTTCGTTTGCGTCTTCGTAGGCCTCCGCCAGGAGGAGGGCATCCTCGAGAGTGGTAGGTCGATTCCTCTTAATCCACTCTCGATTCCCTGGCGGTAGTATAGACGCAAACTGTTCTATAACTATTTTCTGCACCAGTTCTTGGGGTGTATGTTCTTCTGGCCGCAGCCACCGGGTGCACTGATCTAAAAGATATTGTCCCGCAACCCGGGGCCGCATCCCCTTGGACAGCTGGTATTCCCGAAAACGGCGCCGGTATGTTTCCTCCGTGATCCCGAGGCGTGAGAGAATGGCTTCTTTAACTTTAACATAGTCCCCTGCATTCGTGGCCGTCAGGGCTCGATATGCTGCCTGAGCTTCCCCTGTCAGGCAGGGTGCCAATTTCATGGCCCAGTGTTCCCTAGGCCACTCTGCAGCCTCTGCCACTCTCTCAAACGTAATCAAGAAAGCCTCGGGATCATCTTCCGAGGTCATCTTCTGAAGATTAGGCTGAGCTGCAAACATCCGGGCAACCGCTCTCTCTGATGTTGATATTGATAGTTTTTCTACCAGCTGTCCCAAGAACTGGGCGAGCTGTTCCTGGTGCCGTGTCTCTCTCTCCTCTCGCTTCTCCTCCTGCTCCCTAAACATTGTCAAAACTGTAGCTGGATCCATTTTCACTTCTGACACCACGTGTGAGGCGAGAGTGTATTAAATGGAATGTCCAGACAGTAATTTATGTGTACAGAAATAAAATAATTTATTTTTATTTTCTATACACAACAAAAGGATTAAATAACAAACGAAAAACAAAATGGTGTGAGGGAAGGAGTGCAGGGGTGGGATCCAAAACAAACTGTGATGACTCGTCTTTAATTTGTCTTCGTGGTGACCCATACATAAACAAAAAAAAGACAAAAGAAATGTTAGTGTTTCAAAAATCCCGCTGCACAAAACCAGACTCTCCCTCCACCCGTTACTCCTCCTATTTTACTTTCGGACCAACCCCGAACACAGTAGTACGTTCCCTTTAGTATGTAATGTCCCGCCTCTGTAGTCAGTGGAACACCAATCCCCAACCGACACGTGTCCTTATCCTTCACTTGACTCCAGTGGCTGGAATTTACATACTCGTACTTCCGCCCCTCACCAAGGTGCCGCCCCTCAAAAGATGACTTTTGCCATGGTCACGAGATCTTGGTAAGGGAAGTCCCGAGTTGGTTTGATGCCATCTACTGTCGGGAGGCTGAATCACAGACCGAAAACCCTTTGACTCATCACAGTCACATATTAAGGACAAGCATTAAGTAAACGTTAACTACTTTTTAATAAAATGAAACAAAATACCTAATTTCTAGTAATTTAATATATTTAAGTATTTATAGTAAAACAAACACAGTTATTTAATTTTAATTGTTCGTTCATTCCTCCCTCTGGAATTCCCAGGGAATTAAATAGACCCTAACTGTGTGACTCACCCTGCACACCACGCAGCTGAGTATTTACCAGGCTTAATAGGGGACAAGCTGAAGGCAATTAAAATGGCAGCTGATTTGTTATTTGAAACACACACCTTGTTTTTACAATACTAATTGCTAGTTTGTTTTTACTAGACTAATTTCTTAAATAATTGTTGGCGCTCAAAACTAGTCACAGAAGTCAACATACCGGTATCACTTTTGAACATTAAATCATCTATGTAGATCCTTGCATACTATTCTGTGGTCAAATGGGGGTATAGAATGACATGAACATAAAACATAAGTGCTTAAATGTACTTTCAGTGTTATTATTATAGTCTCATTGTTATTGTACAACACTGTGGTGAAAAAAACATTCAGTCTACATGCCTTACTTTTAGTGAGTACTAAACTTTATTCAGTACATAACAACAGAATAACAGAAAAAGAAACTGCTCAGTTATTACTCAGCTGGGTTGGCTGTAATGTTTGTGTAATAATCAGTTATTCGTGAAACTGAACCAGTTAATTCTGCCACCACCCAAATGCAAAATGTTTATCAAATGGCAACAAGTGTGTTTTTTTTTAAAATGTATGGTTCTTAGTGGTTGTGCATAGATAAGCCTGTTGCTTCTATCAATTTCTGATTGAATGTTCCTAAATGTGACCATTCCAGTTAGCTGGCCACTACTGGTATAAAGAAATCAATACCAAATTGTAGTGGTAATCTGTATGATTTTACATGGCCAGGTCCCAAATTAACTGTCTGATTGGGTTACTGAGGAGCAATACTTATTCCCCTAAGATACCAGTGATTCTGTAATCAGTTTATATGCAATATATTTAGGGCTACAAAATGTCTGATGGACTTACATGTTTAATGATCTATTTTTCTTGAATCAAACAGGCATTTAAAGGTCAAACACACTTGCTGGAATTCTTACAGTAGTCTGGGTGGTGATCTGAAGAGATAGAAGAGAAGTTGAAGGGCCATGAAAGGAATCTAAATATGGTATAAAATAAAAAAGCACACAGCTTTCCAATGTGTTAGGATATTTGAGTTATACCGTATATATTGTTTATTTGACTGTAGAAAAGATCATTCTGGTCACAGGGGCATGTATCCCTGTATCCTAACAGCAGTGTTTGATACATTGACAGCAATGGTGAAGCTAGAAATGCATGAAAAAATATGACAAAAAAAAAAAAAAAAAAAAACCTTTCTAAACGGTTTTAATCAAAGTGCTTTCAAATTGGCACAATATAAAATAAACAAATAGGAACATTGTAAATAAAAAATAAAAAAATAAAAATGTATATTTTTTTTAGTAGTTTATCTTTTCAACACAAGCTAAAATATAACATTTCAAAATAGATTTTATGTATTCATTAATAATTAATGTCAATGTAAATACAAGCCTAAATATTTTGATTTATTCTAATTTAATAAAAAGGCACTTAGTAATATCTCCCAGAGAACTTTTGAGAAAAAAAATGCAGCAACTAGACCCTACATTCTGCTGTAATCATTACAGTACTATCTGCCCAGAATAACTTATAGGTAGTCGTTTACCCCCAAGTGATAACGGTAGCTAGCAAGTGAGTGGCACGAGAGGCAGCGCTTTTTTACAGTTAAAATCACGGTCATGTATGGTGGCTGAGAGGTGCAAAAATAGTTTTTGCATGTGTTCCCATGACAAATGTTTAATGAAGCCTCTAATCACACAAACACCGTACTATTTCAATTTAATTGAAATAGTCGCGGGACACATAACAACACACCTCTGACTAAAATACAAAATAAAATAACTCCCTCGCTATAATGCACATATAGTGAAGCAAAAATGTAACTTTCCTTGAATTAACCGTGCATAAAGCACCATGTAATCAACGCTATATTTTTTATAAACAAAATTTTAAAATTTAAAAAAGGTAACATTCCCACTCGTGGATCACTTTAATGATCAGTTTTTAAACTATAACTAGCCTGGCTAAACAGCGGTCTGGAGTTTAATTCGAAATGACAGACAAGCAAACCACGTATGAGAAGGAGAGCGGGTCGGGAGAGGGGAAGCGGGAATGGGCTCGTCCATGGTTCGGCTGCCACAGAAGGGCTGAAGAGAAGCTGAAGCATCTCGTCTCTCGGAGAACTCTCGCAGCAAAAAAGTAAATATATTAGGAAAGATAACCATTTAATAGGCCTACTATTTATTTAGTTATAAAATGAATGCTGAATAAGATGTCTGTGTTATAAAGTGCCAGCGCAGCTTTTCTTCAGTTCAGATACTGTATCAAAAGGAAGAGACACAAACGGAAGTTAGACTGAGAAGTTGTTTATAGTTTGAACAACACCGGTACTGTATTTACTGTAGAAATATTGCATAAATCACTAGTATAGGGAATTGGGGGATATGCTGTTGGAACGTTATAGCTGAGGTGCGTTATATCCGAGAGCCTTAGAGCGAGGGAGCACTGTATGCTTAATAAATGTTATTTACCGTGGCTACATCTGAGTTATTTCAAACACGATATCTCAGTATGACCTGTATTTGCTAGATTTTTAAAAGTCATCATATCATAAATGTGGTTTTGTAAATATCTAAATAAACTCACTGTGACAGAGACAGAATGATTCTTGGTGTTAAATCACCCTCCCGACCTACCAGGACACAGTGTAAAGGGAACAGAGTGCCCTGCTCTGGATGGCCTGACAATTCCCAGGGTTAGGTGGAAGTTGGCCATATAGAAAGAGGGCTCAACTGCGGTACATTAACCCTTTGTGGTCCATTTATTCAGTGCCTGTCAGGCGCATCGGGTCCAATTTATTTTCACACGCACTGTTTAAAAGTATTTTTTTCAGAGTAAAACAGGTTTTAAAGGCACTGCAGATCAACAGGACACTCAGTACTGCATCTTCAGCCCCATCCTACTGTATTTATGACATACCTCTTAGTCATGCATGCTGATAAATCATCTCCTGATCACTTGTTTTATCACCAAACTCCTCAATAATGTCATTATTTTATTATCTCAAAAAGCTCCTCAACGGACAAAAATTCAAAGGGCGTAATAATAGGAGCATGCTATAGACCGCCAGATTCAGATGGTGAGCAATATAATCTGTTATACAATGACATTAGAAATGCGTGTAGCAAAGGAGAAGCCATACTAATGGGGGATTTCAACTTCCCCCATATAAAATGGGAAAACCCGATGGGTAGCACGAAGGATGACATTGAAATGGTGGAAATGACAAATGACTGCTTCCTAACACAATTTGTCAAGGCACCGACTAGAGGGGAGGCATGCCTTGATTTAGTCTTTTCAAATAACGAAGACAGAATAACTAAAACAGAGGTCAGAGAACCACTGGCAAACTCAGACCACAACATGGTCTTATTTGAAGGGTTTTTTAAAACCCCAAAAGTAATGACTAAAGCTAAGTTTACAATTTTAGAAAAGCAAACTATGAAGGTATGAAACAGAGACTAACAGAAGTAGATTGGAGTAAAGTAGAGAAATCACCTACAGAAGAAGTATGGTTGTTCTTCAAAAATGTAGTACTAGAGGCGCAAAACAATTACATCCCTAAAGTAGACAAATCTAAATGTAAAACTAAATTGCCAAAATGGTTTAATAGATCAATTAAAAAAAATATTCAGCGAAAAAAGGCACTTTATAGAGCGTTAAAAAAGGACCAAAAAGAAAGTACGCAGAAAGAGTACACGGAACTGCACACAAGTCAAAAAGGAAGTTAGAAAGGCCAAGAGAGAAATAGAAATGAACATTGCTAAGGGAGCTAAAACCAATTCCAAAATGTTTTTCCAATATTACAACAGCAAGAGAACATTCAAAGAGGAGGTTAAATGTTTAAGAGATACAAATGGCAAAATCGTAGATGAAGAAAAAAAAAATAGCAAATATATTAAATGATTACTTTTCACAAGTTTTTACAAAGGAAGATACTGACAACATGCCCCACATGTCATCCAGTTCCTATCCAGTTTTAAATAACTTTAGCATAACTGAGGCAGAAGTGTTAAAGGGACTAGGAGCTCTTAAAATAAACAAATCCCCTGGGCCGGATGAGATCCTCCCAGTAGTACTCAAAGAAATGAAAGAAGTAATTTACAAACCGCTAACCAAAATCATGCAGCAGTCTCTTGACACAGGGGCGGTACCGACAGACTGGAAAATTGCAAACGTAATACCGATCCACAAAAAGGGAAACAAAACTGAACCAGGTAAATACAGACCAGTAAGCCTGACTTCTATTATATGCAAACTTATGGAAACTATAATAAGATCCAAAATGAAACATTACCTTTATAGTAACAGGGTCCTGGGAGACAGTCAACATGGTTTTAGGAAAGGGAGATTGCGTCTAACTAACTTGCTTGATTTTTTGGAGGATGCAACATCAGGTAATGGATAATTGCAAAGCATATGACATGGTTTATTTAGAGTTCCAGAAAGCTTTTGACAAAGTCCCGCATAAAAGATTAATTCTCAAACTGAACGCAGTTGGAATTCAAGGAAACACATGTACATGGATTAGGGAGTAGTTAACATGTAGAAAACAGAAAGTACTGATTAGAAGAAAAACCTCAGAATGGAGTGTGGTAACCAGTGGTGTATCACAGGGATCAGTATTAGGTCCTCTACTATTCCTAATCTACATTAATGATTTAGATTCTGGTATAGTAAGCAAACTTGTTAAATTTGCAAACGACACAAAAGTAGGAGGAGTGGCAAACACTATTGTAGCAGCAAAGGTTATTCAAAATGATCTAGACAAGATTCAGAACTGGGCAGACACATGGCAAATGACATTTAATAGAGAAAAGTGTAAGGTACTGCACGCAGGAAATACAAATGTACATTAGAAATATCATATGGGAGATACTGAAATTGGAGAAGGAATCTATGAAAAAGACCTAGGAGTTTTTGTTGACTCAGAAATGTCTTCCTCTAGACAATGTGGGGAAGCTATAAAAAAGGCTAACAAAATGCTCGGATACATTGTGAAAAGTGTTGAATTTAAATCAAGGGAAGTAATGTTAAAACTGTACAATGCACTAGTAAGACCTCATCTTGAATATTGTGTTCAGTTCTGGTCACCTCACTATAAAAAAGATATTGCTGCTCTAGAAAGAGTGCAAAGAAGAGCGACCAGAATTTTTCTGGGCTTAAAAGGCATGTCATATGCAGACAGGCTAAAAGAATTTAATCTGTTCAGTCTTGAACAAAGAAGACTATGTGGCGACCTAATTCAAGCATTCCAAATTCTAAAAGGTATTGACAGTGTCGAACCAAAGGACTTTTTCAGCCTGAAAAAAGAAACAAGGACCAGGGGTCACAAATGGAGATTAGACAAAGGGGCATTCAGAACAGAAAATAGGAGGCACTTTTTTACACAGAGAATTGTGAGGGTCTGGAATCAACTCCCCAGTAATGTTGTTGAAGCTGACATCCTGGGATCCTTCAAGAAGCTGCTTGATGAAATTCTGGGATCAATAAGCTACTAACAACCAAACGAGCAAGATGGGCCAAATGGCCTCCTCTCGTTTGTAAACTTTCTTACGTTCTTATGTAAATGTTTATGGTATTCTTTGAGTGCTGGAAGCAGAAGCAGCTGTCTTGTTTATTTATGTCTGTGTTATCTCTGTGGTGCAGGGGCTATGTGTATTGCTCAAATCTGCCCCCCTTTCTTTTCAGCTTCTCTCGGCTCTATTGGTCTCACTCGGCCATTAAAAGGTTTTCTCGTATTTTTCCGGAGACCTGTGCTTGATGTTTTTTTGATGATGTCAGAACGGAAAGGGAAAATTGTAATGTCTAACCTGGTCCGACATAGGACCACAAAGGGTTAAGTCATTGCCCCAGAGGGAAAACGATGTGGCAACCGCGGATTGGAGGAGAAACAGGTACACTTGCTAACCAAGGAGGCATGACTGAAGGTACAAATAGGGGACGTAGCTAGGTGATCTGTTCCTTTGTTTATGGTTAAGAGTGAGTGTTTAGTGTTTGTTTGTTTTGTCAAGTTTAATTGTACTGTTTGTTATGTGTTAGACGGCTAATACAATCCAGAACTGTCACTACAGGCCAGCACAAAACCGGACAACACTTCACCACTGTGCTCAAGTAAATTATATTTCACCACGAGCACTACAGCACTCACTCTGAACTCTGTAACCGTGTTTGTGTTCTGTGTGTGTTTAAATACTGTGTTTATTATTTCGGGACTGAACCCTGTGTTATTTAACTGTGCATTACACATCGTTGTGTATTGTCAGTCCTCCATTATTATTTACTGTTGCCATCAGACTTTGGATTACAATTAAACCACCATTTCACCAGTACTTTGTTGTCTGTCATTGTCATGAGAACTGCAACCCACATTGCCACACTCACTCACAGTTAAAATATATGACACGCTTTTCGATTCTACATTTCATTGGTGGTCACCCCTAGATTTTGTAATAGTTTTTATAGTTTCTAAAATGTTTTTTTTTCTTTTTTGTCCATTCAGTGAAGTGTACTCCATTTTAAAATGTTATTTGTTTGTCCTACAGATGAGTACAGTTTTCATGGTAATTATCATTGGTATCACCTAGCATTATACAAGCTAACAGGACAGTAGCAAAGCCTACTGAAACAATATGGAAGAGCTTCTAGAATCTGCTAAATCAAGATTCAGCAGCCTTCTAACTAGAAGTGCTTTGTGAAACAGGACCCTGAAAACAATGCATGCTGTTTCAATGAAGAAGCCCAGTAATACATTACTACAGCAATTTGTATTATTATAGAGTGCTTTATTACAGTATTTTGTGAACTTGTTAAAAAATCAATTATAAATTGGACTACTTGAATTTAAACTTACTGATATGAGCAGAGAATAGAACAAATGGGGTTTCTATTATTCTTATTATAAAAGAAGGCTGATATAAAAAAGCTATCAAACACAATGCTGCCCTCTCGTGTCATATAAAGGTATACCATTTTTTTTTTTTTTTTTTTTTTTTTTTTTTTACTATGTGAACATTTTTCAATGCAATTGTAATTGAAAAGGTGGAGGAGACTTTGTTTTTAATCTGATCTGTGTGTTTTATAAGCACATTAACACACTAAAGTTCCATAATCCACAGACCTAAGCTGTTTAGTGGCACTCGATTTTGTTTGTACTGCTTACTGCTTCTGATCGTGCATCTGTTTGTTTAGCTTTCCACACTTTGAATGGACAGAACCCCATGTATCCTGCCGCAACATTGATTAACTCCCTGTGTTGCAGGTTTTAGGATCCTGCTCAAAGTCTGGTGTGCAGGAAACGGGAATTTAAATATAAATGCATAGGGTTTACAAATGTGCACACTTCTCTCAGCCACATAGCATTCATGCTATTTTGCTTCCAATGTACTGCTTTATGTAACCATGTGAGACTCATTCTCTGCTTAATTGGCTAATATGTGTTCATTATCACTCGCAGCGCATATAAACTGGAGTCAGGAAAATCATTCATTTTGCCGCAAACCGGGGTTGCTAGCTGACTGCAAAGTGAGTTTTACCTGAGTGGAAGGTACCTTCCCATGTCTTAGTACGATGTTTATTTTATTTTTAAAACTATTGCCCGCTATTGTAACAAATTATGATGTTAGTATTTGTATGTTGAACGGTGCAGGACGTTGCCATTATTGCTGCATTTCAAGGTAATGTCAACCCACATTGTATACAGGTGTTTGTAGGGTAAGCCTAGTGCTGCTTGAGGCAATACTATATTAAATACTACTGTGTGAAATACTACATTGTGTGTATAGCAGTAAAGTTGTAGGGTGAGTAAAACTCCCCGAGGTAATCTGTTTTAATGATAGTGCTGCTGACATTATTAGTAATTCTTATTTTTTTATATTTGCAGACGGAACAATTGTCAGCCTGTTTCTTTTATCATTTCTTTTTTGTTGTATTGGTATATGCGAGGAGTGAGTATTCTTTACTATTTGCCACACGGCGACCGATGGTTAGGTTTTGTTTTTATTCACGGTTGATTATTTTGATTTTTTAACTTGGGTTGTATTTTATTTTGTATCATGTTTGGTTTGCACATTTTCAATTTTTTTGTTTTGGAGTTATTATTTATTTTTTTTAGTTCTAATTTGCAATGCTAACCCGTTTGCCTTGTGGCACTTGATACCCAACCACTACAAACTTAGTTTTTGCGGCACTTGAGACTAAACTATTACAACTCCATCTCCTAGAATCCAGGCTGTTTGGGTGACCTCTGGTGGCCTATCCCATTACTACATCTGTGAAATTCTTGTATAATCTGCAATATTAATTTTGTTTTTAATCTTTTTTAAATAATTTCTCTACAATAAATTGTTACTCCATTTTTGAATCTGGATTGTCTCTGCTTATTTTCATTTAATTGGAAGGGGTCTGCGTTTGGGGAACCTGGCCTTGTTCACTATTAGTATGTTTCTAAAACTATTTCTTTGGGCAAAATTCCCAAGGTAGAGTAGTCAAACAAAGTAGCAATTATATAATAGGCACATCGCCACACTTAGTAATTAATTAATCACTTCCTTAAAACCTTTGTAAGTTTAACTCTCCAAGATTCATAACGAAAAACCACTTAGATATGCTCCAACAAAGGCACTTTGCTTCAACATTCAAATCTGTGTCATCTGCTGTATGCAGACAACATTGATGTGCTGGTCCAGTTAATTACTGCTGGTAAAGGGCACATTGGGTCTGTGCATTTGATTAGACTACTGTACAACTTTGTATGTAGTGTTTTGTGTTTTTCACTAGTTAGAGAAATGAGAATAATAAATCCCGAAATGTATTTATTACAGCCTAACTAATAACACTTATCTGGGAACTGTCCCATTTCTTTTCAGTATAGGAATATTGTACATAGCAATTCCAGCCAGGATCGGCACACTATTTCATGTATGGATAGAGAGTATGTAAAAAGTGGATTTGTCAGGCATGTTTAAAGTTATTTAAATTGCAAATTAATAAAAAAAAGAAAGTACGTTGCCAACTTTCATTATTGTCTTTATGTAGCCTAGAGTGCTGCAAGCACTTATTTTTTTTTTTTTTTTTTAATAAAAGCAGAAGTAAAACAAATGTCACAACCACACAAAATAGACACTGTACAATGCAAGTACAATGCACATATACCTAACATTACCTTTTTTATTTGTTAACAAGGAAACGGGTGTTTATTCAATTTTAAAGAGTTATGAGATTCAGTACATGCATACAAAGTTGTACAGTATACACAAATCTATACAAATTGCTGAAACAAAACAAAAAAACCCAGCCATATTAAAGTCATGAACAAAGTAGTGAATATGGTTAACCGCTCATGCAGTATGTTAACAGGGAATTACATTTCTAAATAAATGAATTGAGAAATAGTCACGAAAAACTTGCCATTAGATTTGACTCTTTGTTGAGTGACATGGGCAACCAGTTTCACAGCCCTCTTAACACCAATCTTGGACTACACTACCTAAGGTAACAATGCAGGGTTAGAAACAGTCCTGGGTTTCAGAGCTAACCAAAATGAAGTATATTTAAATCATCAGAAGCCAGGAAATTTAGAAATGAGGCCTCCCCTAAAGCATCATGATCTGCTCCTAAAAAGAGACCCATGAAACTCAATCAGTTCAGAGTAGATTTGGGTTAAAATAGTTTGACGGTAGCAGTACCGTTAGACCAATTATTATGTGCTGATCAGCATTGGCAGGTCAATTATGTAGTTACTGAAGGGTTCCTAAATAATGTATAAATAAATTACCAAAATAGTAATGGGAAAGTATATCAAGTTACCAGATGTTAAGTGAAACTATTTTCCTCAAATATTTTCAAACATCATTTCTATTAGGGAAAAAAAAAAAAAAAAAAAAAAAAAAAGCTTTATGTAACCTTGTTCAGACTTTTAGGATTAAGTTAATATACTTTTGATAGCCAATCCACTACTTTCTTTCATGGCTTTCTTGTTGATTAAATACATTTATCAGTTTTTTTTTTTTTTTCTAATGACTGTGCTTAATTTAGAAAGTCCAATGCACACCAATGTTGAGACAAGTTTGGTTGCAAATTAAGAGAAGAAACAATCAGTGAATATAACATGCCCTTTACCAATGACATGATAGCTCAATTTTCTGTCACCTGATCATTTGAATAATACAACAAGGAGAGTTATGGGTGCAGGACTTATTTATGTTTTTAACCATAAGGTAGTGCTAATTAGGGTATGGGAAACCAGTCGTCAATAGAGGTGACAGCAGTAGAGATAAAAGTGCAAAAAGCCACATGAGTCAAAGTATTTCTTAAAATTCTTTATTCATAAACTTGATGCAAGTTTACAAATTACTGTACATGGTCAAAATTACTCTTGCAATGAAAAAATAAAACAAAAACAAACAAAAAAATCAAAAAGCATGCTGACAGTGCATAACTTGATAACCTGCCCACCACAAAATGGCGTCAAAAGAAATCCGCAATTAGAAGTCAGTATTTCAAACACTGCCTTTTAATGGGAGAACTGACCTTTTTATACAACAAGGCCTTGGTTACTGCACTTTGACACTAGATAATGCTTCCATGTAGGTATCCATTCCCTGTGAATAATACTAGCTTGTCAGACAAACAGACTTTAAATACTTACTACAGAACCAGGAAACACCTGACAAGATATTTTCTTAGTCTTTGTTTACCTGTGCAATGTTTTGATAATTCAAAAGGGGAAAAATGACAAATCCTACTTCATTGTCTTCTATAGAGAGAAGTTTAATACCCCGAATTGAAGCCAATGGTGGTGCGAGAAGTTTTAACATCCAGATGCATTTAGTCATTTAGCAGAAGCTTTTATCTGTATTTACAGAGACTAGGGGAGTGGGTAACTGCATCAACTGCTGCTGCTGCAGAGCCACTTGCAATAGGACATTGGTTTTACATCTCATCCGAAGGATGTATGGATCCCATGTGTTAGTTTTATGTTCTTTAGTAGTATTTCAAGTCTGCTGCCATATAGTATTCTAAATATAAATTAAATATACAACCAAGAAGCAAGAAATTAATCAAAACATAAACTTCAATAATTTTAGACAGGATGCACCAAAGCCCTGCCTTGGAATCATATCTTGTAGAAATTACTCCACCCCACTCCCCGATCCACCCAACCCTTCTGTAAAGCATCCCTGCCTGTACCCTCCCAAAAGACTTTGAATCCAAATATGAACAGAACCAAATATAAAAGTAGTTTTAGTAAGCAATCAATAATTCTGTACAGAACTACAACTCCCAACATGCATTTCTGATTCAGAGTCCTGTATAGTTCCAACTACAGGCTGTACTGGGAATCTGGAAATCACACTGGGGATGGACAGGGCATTTTTACAATTACACTTTGATCAATAAGTACTAGACATTTCAGTTATTTGTGAAAAAGAAATGTCCTAAAAGTGTATCAAAAAAAAAAAAAAAAAAAAAAAAAAACAACAACATCGGGAGGCTTTCTCCATAAAGTCCCCTTATGCAGCTGGATGTTTTTCCGAATATACCCGTGTATATAGATCGCTGTACTTAACTGCATCATAAAAAAAAAAAAAAAAGTTATTTTGAGAATGATTTTCAGCCAAGTACAGTTATTTTGACGACATATTGTGTGCGTGGGTCAGGTTATAAATGGGGTTGACTAACGTATGCATGAATATAATGAAGATGAAATTAACAATACAACATAAATCCACTGCTTGGAATTTCACAAAAATAGATTTGTTTACTAGTGTTTAAGGGGATAGTATAGGGGCCATTCTACAGTGGCACTGGCAAAAAATTGAATTACTATTTTTTTTCACAATACGCCACAGCAATCATGAAACAGTGCACGTATGCAGCCTTAAAGAAGTGGGGGGGTTTAAAAGACGCCACATTGAGGGATTACTTTTCACTTTTAAAAATACATTTGTATTAAACTATACATAGGCCCATTTATTGTGGTGCGTCTATCAACACACAAGGGACAACATTTAAATAGCATACATTTTTTAGCTGACCCCCTGGATTCTGGTATATATGCGAAGCGCAACTTCTGATTGCTTGTCAGTGGGGATACTACCAACCACTGAGAAACAAGGGAGATATATGGAGTGTAGAAAAAAAAAGTTATCTTATTAAAACTGACAAAAATAAATGCATGGGAATACTTTCTTGCCACATACTGAATAACTGAGGTATTTCTTCAGAGAACTTAAAGGTGCTACAAATATATTAAAATAGGGTTGACTAGATGGAGTGGCAAGTTAGGTTCCAACAGGAATACACCCAAGGATTAAAAAATAAATAAAAAAACTACTCAAAATATAAAATGTTACAAGCTGCTACTAGTAATTGCTATTCCTTTAGAGTTTGATTAATGAGCAACTTTACATTGCTACATTACTACTGTAGGCAATTATTTATCCGAACTCAGGACTTACAAAGCAGACTAGGAATATAATGCAGATAGAAATTCTATGAAGTATTAGGGTTATTTGTTTAATGATTTTAATTGAAGACTGCTGGTGCAATCTAGGTACAACACCGAAGACAGAAATCTTACTAACCGTGTGAAAACAAGAAAACTATGATGTGCAGAAAGTGTTTTATGGTTTTATTTTTGTCACTTGGAGATAACCTTAATACTTCTTTAAACATTGTGATCTGCTATATGGAAGAAAAAACAAAAGGCTAATAGGTGAATATACCATGCCTCCACATAGTTTGTCTAACAATCATAGTTTAATTACCAATCCTTAATTTAGATGTGATCAAGTGCACCCCTGTTGTATTATGGCTAATATGACACTGGGATTATAACAGAAGCAGGAGACCAATTTTTAGAGTGTCATTACTTTAGAATCTTGTCATAATTTATTTATTACACACAATACAAAATGTGTACAGAATGACCCAATGGCACATTCCGCACAAATTAGGTAACCATAACAGCTCCAATCTCCCTAAAAGTCACTATAATAGTGGATTTGCTTGTAAAAAGTTATTTGATGGTAGTCCTGATTTGTATCAAAATAAGGTTGGCTAGGGAACTTCACACTCCTGATAGCAATGCATTAAGTCAATTGCCACTGTCTAGTGACATTATGTCTTGATGGTATTTAGCTATAATGAAGATTTCAAAAGACAAGCCCACTGTAACCACTGCCTGGAGGGGACCTTTTAAAGATGAAAACCTCCCAGTTTGTGTTGAAGTTTACTTTCTCAACTTCTATCAAACTTGTTTTACCATTTAACCTAGACATTATACTCAAAAGACTACACAAGTATTTTATGAATAAGCTTAAAAAAGAAAAAAACATGAGTAAACCCCACAAACTGCAGTCATTCAAACACTTAGCCCACATAAAAGGGGAGAACAGGCAGGCTCAGCGGTGGCTTCTTTTAGTTCACTTGTCTGCTGAATGACAGAAAGAAAGTGACAAACAATCAGGTCGACCTGGCCTTGCGAGTTTAGGACCGAGAGGTCAGCGAGATTTACCCGTTGTTTATACGGCCACCGAAAGAGTCAACCCAAGAAGGGTCACTCCCAATTAGATACCTTCGGAGTGGGAAAAAAAAAAAAAGTTGACCCTTAGAAACCTGGTCCCAGTGCACTTCTCTTACCCATCCTCTTTTGGGGGAGTATACCAGCCTAAGGAGGAAGACAGATGGGTACTGTTAATTTCTTTTGAAAGATACCTAGTCAAAAAAGGACCGAAGGAAACATTATACTTGCAGCTATAACACTTTGGATTCTGATCAGATCTTGGAGAGTGCAGCTTGGGGCTTGTCGGATTTTCAAACCAACCACAAATTGTTTGTGGGTTAGTTGGGGCTAACATACTTTCTCACTTCATTCCACAGCAACCTATTAAAGAAATATCAAAATACTGAAAAACCTACCATTCTTCTCATGAATCTGCACCAGGGATTTGTATGACTGTTGTGCTCTGGCAAGATTGTACTGGTTCTGTGATAAAGAAAATAAATAAAACAATGAAATATAAAAGTTACTAATCCAATGATTGAGAGAGTGAACCAGTTCATTTTCTTCGGGCGAGTATACCGCTTTCTCAGTTTATCAGAGTGGTCGTCATCCCACCTTTATATTGAAGGTGGTAGGTTTGGTGGTCTAGTAGTTAAAGGGAAGGGCTTGCTACAAAGTGGTTCCCGGTTCAAATCCAAGCTCAGCAGCTGACTCACTGTGTGTTACCCTGAGCAAATCACTTAACCTCCTTGTGCTCCATCCTTCGGATGAGATGTTAAACCGAGGTCCTTTTATAAGTGACTCTGCAGCATCAATTGTTAATGCATAGTTCACCCCCTAGTCTCTGTAAGTTGCTTTGGATACAACCACCTGCAAAATGACCAATTAATTAATAAAAAAACAAACAGTCGATACCAATTGACTTCTGGTTTTCAAATGCAGGAATGTATTCCAAGTGCAAACCAGGGATATGTATCCACTAGTTGCTAGTGCAGGGATCAGCATTTGGGCGATTTGTTTGAGACTTATGCTCTTTCTAGACCTTGAACCCCTAAAAAAGGACCTTACACACATTTCCAATACTACTTACAAGTTAACCAGATAGAGATATTTACCTTATTAGCTCCAAACTGCACTCTGGCTTTTCCTTTAACTAAAGTGGCGTTGATCTGCATGATGACAGACTCTATCGAATAGGCACTGCTCCAGCCCTGAGGGGAGGGGGAGGACAACAAAATTGTAATAATTCCAGTTTTGATCAAGTACTATATAATTTTTAAATATATGTATTCCGTTACCCATCAAAAGTTTACACAGACACATTACTCTTTAGGAATGGCTGGTACTGATCCCAAACAAACTACAGCACAATTTAAAAAAAACAACACAGACCGAGTGACACGGCTGGTATGGTCTAAATTCTAATTCAGGAATGGAAAATAAGACTCCCATTGCATACCAGTTTCACCCATTCCAGGTTTTATTATGTGCTTGATTAGCCTCTGTGTACAGGTAATAAGCTCAGGTGTATCTTAATAAACATTGTAAAACCGATAATGGATCAAACTGCATTGCAACCAAAGTATTATTTCCATTCCTTAAAATAATTCCAAATGTCAGAAAGCAATTTACGATTACAGCTATCAGTAGGACAAATCACTATATCCCTGTCGCCAGGTATTTAATCTCTTGCTGGTCTGATTTGAAATGACCCTAAAATATATGATACTGTTGCAACTTTAAAAACAGGACTGTTACTCCACACAGGTCTTTACTGCTACATACAAATTTCATAACTTCCCTCATTCGAATGCCAATTAAAGAGCAAGTAGCAGAGTTCTGAAATAGTGTTATACATCCCCACATGTTGCTACAATGGTTTAAACATCCTGACAACTTCACACTTAACTGTACAGTCTGCTTCAACACTATTTTAAAAATGTCCGCTCTAGTGCACTGGGGTTTGAGATCTGTCCTCTAAAGCACTGCAGGAAGGGGGGGGGGGGGGGGGGGGGGGGGGCAACAGAAGTGCTCTGGCATTTCTGTCCTGTACCACGTCATGGATCGTTATTACTATGTTATCTGATAGACAATGTGGGCACCACTCCTTACACTATCAGTGCACTAGAGCAGACATTTTGAAAAGAGCTTTGAAACAGACTTCACAGTTAACCCTTTGCAGTCCAGGTATGACATTACAATTTTCCCTTTCCTGTCCGGCATCAAAAAGATGTAAAGCACAGGTCTCTAGTCTTTTTTTCTCTGGAAAAAGCAGAGAAAACCTTTCAATGGCAGAATGAAGCCAGAGGAAAGAAAACAAAAAAAAAAAACATTATCTGATAGCCCCATGAACCACAGATATAACACGGACATAAACAAAGGAGATAGATGCTTCTGCATCCAGCGCTCAAAGAATATCATGTTCATTTGCAGAGCTTTTTGAAATGTTACTGTAATAAAATAGACTTGGATCGCATTGAGGAGTTTGGTGACAAAACGAGTGATTAGGGAGCGGATTTATCAGTATGCACGTCTATAAAGAGGTATGTGAAAAATACAGCAAACAAGCGGTGGGGCTTGGCTAGAGATACAGTACTGATTGTCCTTTTGTGATTCAGTGCCTTTTACAGCGCATGTAAAATAAACAGCGCGTATTAAAATAAATTGGACCCAACACGCTTGACAAGCACTGAATAAATGTACTGCAAAGGGTTAAGTGTAAAAATTTGTCAGGATGTTAACAGCAAAAATATAATTACAGGTACGTTATTTAAATAGTTGTAGCAACACATGGACACGTAATGCTATATTTTTCAGAACCCAGTTACTTACTCTTTAAAATCATACTATTTACCTGTTTTGTAAGGAGTTCCATACATAGGGCTCCGCCACCCAAAACATAGCTGAAATGAGAAAAATCAGAGTCAAAATGAAGTAGCACAAGATTACAACAGAACAGGATCAGAACTTTATGGCAAAATACCTAAAGCTCCCCAAACCTGCTCAACGTGGCAGACGGTAAAGACACCTTGCTCTTGATTAGACTTGATAAACCCATAGTGCATGCATTCCTCATTATTAATTTCATCTGGTTGTTAAAAAGACTATGGTGCAACAGTATTTTGAGCCCAAGTATTAAGAGTATTTAAACTCTGCATTGTATTGATTTTTTTAACACAAATAACCAAATTAAACACTCACCCTCCAGAAAGCACAGGCGACACCACCCGCACAAAAGGAGGATCAAATGGGAAATTATCCTGAAAATCAGAACAAAGTGAGCATAACCAATATATAAATTAGGGATGGGAATTTTAAACATTTAAAACGTATAAACTGTAAAGAAATGGTAAAACGTTTAATATGCTAGACGTATAACCAGTCACATGACAAATGTCAAACACATTTTTTATGCATTCATTTTAAAAATTTATCATCAGTAGTCCATTGCGTATCAGACTGCTCTAGTGCCACAGTAAGGATGGATATTATAAAAAGGAAGAGCTTTGGCAATCGCTATTTGGCAAATAGCTTTTCTAATTGGTGCAACAGGAAGATTGACACTGGGACGGGTTTTATTCTCAGTCAATCTGGCGCTTCATTGGTGCACTGTGTGTGCTTATGCCTGTAGACATGGTATGATATCAATTCCACAGTGGGTTAATAACATTAATGACAAGCGTTTTCTGAGTTTGTTCTATATTTAAAATGGCATCTCTAAAACAAAGGAAGCCACGATTGGAAGTATTCTGAGGAACAGGACGGGAAATCTGTGGTATGTATATAACTATACCAAACAAAACTGTCGTACCACAAACACAAAAAATTCAATGCTTCAGTTTGAAATGAAAACACACAGAATTTTTGTGGATGGAGCTACTGATGGCAATAAAAAGCAAATCCATAACACTTGCCGAACAGATTTGGCCGAACAGGGCTTGATCACGTTATCCACTATGAATAGTGAATACAGCAGTTTTTAAATCAATGTAAGATTATCCCAATACTTTGCCGACCCACAAAACAATAACAGCGAGGCAGGAAAAAACTTAAAGAAAATCATGCTGCAGCTGTTCATACAAAACTTTCAAAAGGGGGAAAAAGTTGCAATTACCAGACTCATGGACCCCATTCCCCAATCTTTGTAAGCTTTGGATCAAACGGCCGTTTATGTTTAGTACAATTTATATTTGTATGCTGGAACTACTGCACTAAAAGGTAAAGGACCCCTGAGACACACTGGAAACATCTCTTTTTACAATGTAATGTAAACTTGCGTGGATACGTGAATTTGAATATGTTATTTAGTAATACTTGACCATATACAATTAACTGCACAAGGTGGCAAACATTATATTAATGCTCAAGTACTCGTCTCGAGCAACAACAGATCTCAAATACCACCGCTACTATCAAAGACTGCAAACAAATCTCTATAAGGCAGACTTAATATCAGCGATTTTGTATTAGCACTGTACAGTTGATGTTCGACTCAATTATTTTTTTTAAACCATATAATTTTGGGCAAAGTCACTTCTAAAAACATAATATCCAAAAATGCGTTCAATATGTACATAGTATATAGTTATATTTTCACTAGCAACTTTAGTTACAACTGTAAATAAACATTTCAATATATACTTTGTGTATGTGTTTTTTTTTATTTTTACTTTGTGGCTTTAAGTCTTTGCGGGGTTAAAATGTTATTTGCCGATTTAGGGTTTATTAGCTTAGAAAATACTAACCAGGGCTGTCAGTATCAGAATGTAATATAAAGAGAGAGTGTGTGTGTGTGTGTATGTAGATATGGTTTAAATGCTGACACTGCAATGCGTTTAAACGTTCATAAAAATGTACCAAAAGTACACCCCTAATATATAAATAACTGCCTGAAATTTCAGAATTTTACATAAAATGCAATCAAGAGGTGAAAGAGAACACCGAATAACTCAAGTTTAGGAGAATATATAGTACACTGCAGTTAAGAAAAAACTACAATACTTACTTTATAAGAAAAATTCAGAAGGATATAATCCATTCCTTCTTTTTCCTTTAAAACCTGCAGGTCGCTATGCAATGGGCTATCTGGATCCACCCTGCACAGGAGACACAGGAAAAACAAAACATTAACACAAATCACCCATGTATGGTGTATTTTAA
The DNA here is from genome assembly GCF_017654505.1 of Polyodon spathula. Taxonomy (NCBI): domain Eukaryota; kingdom Metazoa; phylum Chordata; class Actinopteri; order Acipenseriformes; family Polyodontidae; genus Polyodon; species Polyodon spathula. The sequence goes on along the minus strand of NC_054552.1, from coordinate 20,303,777 downwards.
TCCTTTGCGGTCTTATGTCGGACCAGGTCCGACATTACCATTTTCCCTTTCCAGTCTGATACATTCAAAAAAACTGTAAAGCACAGGTCTCTAGTCGTTTTTTTCTCCGGAAAAAGCTGTGAAAACCTTTCAATGGCCGAGTGAAACCAATAGGAGCTGAATGAAACCAAAAAAAAAAAAAAAAAGGGGAGCGTATCTCATAGCACCATCCACTACACAGATAACACGGACATAACAAAGGAGGTAGCTGCTTCTGCATCCAGCGTTCAAAGAATAGCACAGACATTTGCAGAGCGTTTTGAGATGTTATAGTAACAAAATAATGACTTGGATTGCATTATTGAGGAGTTTGGTGATGAAACCAGTGATCAGGAGAGGATTTATCAATATGCAAGTCTATAAGAGGAATGCGAATATATACAGCAAACAAGGGGTGGGGCGTAGATACAGTACTGAGTGTCCTTTTGCGATTTAATGCCTTTTAAACCAGTTTTACTCTGAAAAAAAAAAAAATTTAAAAACAGTGCGTGTGAAAATAAATTGGACCTGACATGCCTGACAAGCACTGAATAAATGGACTGCAAAGGGTTAAATACCCATTTGACAAAGTCTATAAAAGTTTAACACGCCACAAATTGGGGTGTGTTATGAATGGCCTGATGTTAAAACAAGCAGTTATTAGAACTTGAGAAAACTAATACACCTGTGTACCAAATATTAAGACTATACTATACTGTCCACACGCCAGACATTACCTTAGTATGGCAATCATACTGCGTCTGAGATCGCTGTCAAGACACAAGCACCAACACAACACACTTTGAAATATGCCTCATAGTTCATGCACAAACAGCAGTTAGTGTATGGATATGAACTTACGTCCGCAGTTTGACATGCCATTCATAAAGGCTGTCATTAACAAGCTCCACTGAATAGATTCCTGTTAAAAGAAAAACAAAAAATATATCAGAACATTACTTTAAGTTTTAAACATGACAGGAACTCCCTTTTTCCATTCTTTAAAAACAATAAAACAGTTTAGGCAATATGCTCACTGGATGAGTTATAAACCCTGAACACTCTGACAAATCTATGGGTTGTCTAGTTATGACGGCAAGAGGTTTTCATAAAAAGTACACCTGAGTCAGGTCACGAGTTGACTTGTTTTATCATAGCAATAGGCAGGAGTAATCTCACACTGTTCACTCCATGAAAGCTCCCCCTACCTTACCTGTCTTGTAACTCTGTGACCTGTATATCTCCCGGAGTTCTTTCATGAGACGATCTGAAGCCTGTACCGACCCAGATACAGCACCCTAGAAGGTATCAAACAGTACAAATAATTTCATACACCGAAATGACCAGTTTTGAGGGAAACGTTCAATCAAAATTCATTAACCCTGTTAATAAGTTGGATCTTTCTGACCGTTTTCCAGGGATATAAAGACCTCCCTCATCATAAGGCTGCCTTTTATACAATGGTTATAAGCTTTATTTTCTAGGTTCCCGTTTATCCCAGAGTATTAACTTTCTCAGCACAGTTACTTTACAGAAAGGACCAAGAATAACTGAATAGTTTGTTTTTATAGTAAACACTAAATAACATTAGTTTTATTTACTGGCTTGCAGTTTTGTGGAGTGACTTTTCCTTAGACCCACTATACAAGTCAGCAGTGAATTAACTATTGCCATCAAAGGGTAGCACTGTATACTGCAGATGATGCATATCACAATATAGTTGAATGTTCAATCTATTGGGTGGGGGTTGGAATAGATTTTACAGTTTAACAAATGGCAGTACATTTCTCACAGACAAAACACATTAAATTGAACCTTTACAAGAACTACATAAAGTTAAACATTAATTGTCATCTATCTAAATGCATGCATTTATCCTTTTTTAGTAGGGTTTCTCTGAAGCATAACTGCATAATTGAATACAAACTGCATCTGCTAATTCACCCAGCATTTGGAGAATGACCAATTTCAGGTGGTTGACAAATTACAAACAGTTAAAAAAGCATGGTCACACTTCAAATACAACTAGCACATCTTCTCTACAATCATTTGCTAAAAATATTTGAACAGTTTCAGAGTTAAAGCTTACATTGACAGGATTTAAAACAAGTGACTTCTCTTGCCCACAGTGCCACTCACCCACCCCCCTACCCGCTCCCCCAAAATATGTATGAAATGTCACCTTACCGAATGAGCACTTACGTTCAAGTGGTCCTGCCTCTGACTCTTCCGAATCTTCTCTAGGATGGCTAGATTCTCCTTTTCAATTCCATCATCTTCAGACTTCTTCCCATCGACTGGTTCCTCTTCCTTCATCTCATAGTGGTCCAGGTCTTCAATATCCTGCAGGCCCAAACAAAGGACAATAAAGTTAATTTTGATCAAAGAAAACTATTGAAATGTTTAGATTGAGTCAAGGTTTAAGAATGTGTTTAAATTGCTTGTACTGTACTGGCACCAGCCTATGACATAGCTTTTATATTTTATGCTGTTTACACATTAGTATCCACATGGGAAGCAACAGGGACTGATGCAACAAACGCCTTATGAGCTTCTGGCTCAAACAGAACACAAAACCTTCTTGTTCCTTTAATGCTCAATTCCATATAGCCTCCAGATTCTAGGGCAACATTTGGGCATGCCTTTAGATCCCCTTTAACACCATTTAATATTTTAATATGTTGTGCAACAAAGCTATAAAAAAAACAACAAAAAAAAAACAGCTGTAGACAAGAACAGACAGGAAAAAATAAAGATGCAAGGGCTGCTTGCATATCTCACAAGGCAGGGCTCTGAATGAACTGTGGATTGACAGTACATGCTATTCTCTGTGGCATTACACAGTTGTAAAAAAATGTTTTACATTACCCTCATTTGAACCATAAGAGGAGTATTTAAAAAGGCATTAAAGTTCAGACCTCTCCCATTTCTTCTTCCTCCTCTTCTTCTGATGTAACTTCCTCTGTAGTTCCGTTCTGAAAAACAAATGTAAACAGCATATAAATAGGACTTTCAATTATGGTTATGCAGGTCACCAAACGATGGAAAGGGTAGATTCCAGCTTCCACACCAAGATTTGATTTATACATCTTTCATTATTAAACTGTCCATGAACAATCTTATATGCATTAAAATAATATTAATCATCATCATAGACAAAAGCTTTCATGTAATTACATGGGCCTTAACTTCAATGCAATTCATCCATTATTTTATTCCTATCATGTAAATGAAAAACAGAACACATTGAGTGGACTTAAGAGGACTTGAAATAAACAGTTGTTGGGTTCTAGTTCTAGAAAATGTTTTATTAATCTGATTGATTTTAAAACACAGCATACACAAGGAAACATGCCAATAGACAATATTTCCTTGTGTATACTAGATGTTTCCATGTTTCCAGAAACAAGGAAACAAGTTTCCCAGAGTAGATCAGGGTTCTACTTTGAGAAACATTTAAAGAAACATTTTGCCTTTAGCCAATCAGGTGCGACTCTGCAAGCACGAGTCATCGGTCGTGTGACTAAGCAAAATGGTGACTTCTATAGAAGATGACATGATTTCGAATGCTGCTACAGTAAATGGTTTTATTGATATGTACACTGATGCATTGGTGTGTCGTTTTGGGATATTTATAGTCCTACAAACTTCAACAGTTCCTCAAGTGTCTGGATCCATACAAACAATTGTGAGAACATAAGAGTAGCTCACTTAAAAGACTACGGTCCACTACTCTCTCCTCATGATTTACATTTCACATGACTAGTCCTGTGCTTCCCCTTCTTTTACAAAGTTGTAGTGCAATAAGTGCAGTACCACTCAGTACAATAAGGCTTTCCTCCAATTTCAGAGCATGCAGCAGGAATGATCACTTACTGCTTGAAAATGTTTCCCCAACAATGTTTCCTGACAATTTTTAAGGAAACATGTTTCCTCATGTATGCAGGGCTTAACCAGTTTGAAAAATCCAGAATGATTTCATAGTCTTATAAGTCAAATTTCAATGTGCAGCAGTCTCTGTTGATCCAAAACCAGCTGGGAACAGATCCTGTTCAGAGAACAGAATGTAAGTTTTAAACACTTGATAATATTGAAGTTTGCTTGCTACAGCTGTAATCAGCAAGCATTTCACTCTGCTAGAATGGTTTGGACTATATGTCTTGTCACTATCAGAATTCTACTGACTTTCTATCTGTACCTGTTTATGATTATATGCTAGAACTTACTGTTTAAAACAAGCAAATGCTAACCAACAAACCGCTAACTGATATCTAACCATGCTTTTGTATTCCCTCTAGACATGGCTAGTAACTTCTGGCATTATGATTCTGCTGTAGCCCAGAACATTACAAGTACAACAATCTTCTAATCAGTGAGCCAGGATGCACTGGGGGGGGGGGGGGGGGGGGAGAAAATCACCCTCTCCTGCTTTTTCTATTAAAAGCTGCAAGTTAAGGTAGTTTACCCTTTTTGAATGCAGACTTCAGTCAAATTTGACACCCAGTCATATGCAGTTGAAGAAGTTTGTTTTAAAGATGTGTTATAATACAGAACTCCGGAGATAACGTTTGACATTTTAACTATTTTCCAGTTTATTTTAAATTGACAACCTCAAATCTGCAGCCCAGCACCTTAAGCTTGAGAAGTGCAACATGAGCAGCTACAAGACTCCCTCACAGATGCTGGTTTGGATGCTTTGAATCATGTATTTGAAACACTAGTAGTCTTATCTTCAGTCATGTGGTACAAGAGAGTCCTTCAATAAATCCATACAAAACATATCACCAAAATTGCTAGATTTCTTTTTCTAGCAAACGGTGCAGTACAAAATGACCAACAAACCTATGCCTGCACACAGAGGGCCCTCACAATCAAGTACAAATGAAAGATAAAAATCAAGAAATTATATTATAGCAATTCAAAATGTTTACGTATACTACAAGTGTATGATACGTTTGGTCCACCTAGTAGTGTGACTGACTGAAACAATCAGCATCCTCATTTTTTGAATGAGGAACTTAGATCAGCCAATAATTTCCCCAACAAATAAGTGGTAAATCAATAGTTTTGGGAAAACTATCAATCTAAAATATTTCCAGGCTGGTCTTGCTTTAACGCATTCAGTTTTTAAACCAAACTGGAATTCCAATCTAAGACAGGGAGACTTCAGAAAAACGTAACAATTTTACAACAATACCATTAATACATTTAACCTTTCCTTTCATTACAGAGGAAGGAAACCCAAAAGCTACTGAAGCCAGACCCAGAAGGTTACTAGTTCTGTAACCTTGCACACCTGACTGAGCCTGAGTTTCTGGATGCCTGTACTTACCTGTCCAGCTGGTAATGGCTGATCAAGCATTTCCACATCAGGGTGTTGGGGAAGGTTGTATAACCTGCACAGGTCACAGATCAGGCGCTTCAGCTGTTGCAGGAGCTATGGAGACAATCAGATCAGCAATGGTATTAGCTGAATGTTGTGCTGTATGATTTTTTGCAGCACACACCATTTTAACCTGTTAAAGTCCCAGCCCCACCACAGGCAATTTCTGCCTGGAGGGCTATGGCCTTAAATAGAATCACATTATCTTCCAAAGTATACACAGCACAGGCATGGTTTAGGGCTTGAATTCATGGGGCTTGGGCATCAAGACTAAAACCTCAGATTTACTCATCTGAGTCTTACTCAGTACCACACTAGAGGGAGATATTAAAAAATATATAAAACATATAAAAACAACAAATGCTTTTCATTTGTTTATATTCTACAATCATTTTTTCAACTTATAGCACATGAAGAGTCTGATTTTTTCCACTACTACTCTGGGTAAAAATTTTAAACTGAACAAAGGGATCAAATTCTACATGAGTTTTTACAAACCTAGGCCCAAGGGTCCCCAAACCTCTCCAAAAATGAATATTGTTTAAATCTTTATGGCCAGTCATGCACCAGTTTCTTGAGCAAGTTCTAAAAGGGATGTTACCTTCTGGCACCAATATTTCATTCTAAAGGTGGCCTTTCTGGAGAGCTTTGGGGTACCCGAAACGTATCCATGATGAGTATGCATGACAAATACTCTCAATTCCAATGCCACAACTGTCAGGCACATTTGCTCTCACATAACTGTGTTTGTGAAGGAGAATGTTGCTACTGACTTTTTTGTAACTTGAATTTGCAGTACCTGACTTTTTTTTTTTTTAACTCACTTGCTTGAAAGTATGTAAATGTCAAGAAACAAAACAATAAGATTTTTTAATAAAATAAACTGTTTACTTCAAATATTTTCCTTTTCAAACACTGAATAAAACTGAACAAAAACCTAACACAAACTGTACAAAATGAAGAAATGAACTATTTACATCCCTAAAGTGCTCAATGTAGTAATAATAATAATAATAATAATAATAATAATAATAATAATAATAATAATAATAATGTGGATCCATTATATTTACAGATCCTGAAGAGGATCCAATCCATCTTCAAATGCTGCTTCAGACATTGAATCAGCGCTCTCCAACCCAAAAAGCTGATCATTTTCAACATCACTTCTGCTCCTATCCATCTCCTCCAAAACTTCTAAAAGACTGAATCGACATTTTTTGGGATGTTTTGGAACACTGCTTGACATTTCATTCGATTTGCAAATTTTACAATTTGAAAAATGATCAGAAAATGGTAAGAAACCTTGATCCACAGTGCATAACGCTGCATTCTTCTTGTAATACGGGTCGTTGTTTACGTGTGCACATCAATTACTCTTCAATGGATTAGGCTACAAACAAAGTCAAGATACGATTGGACAGCCTGTGACCTCCCCTACAATGTAATCAGGAAGATTTCACCATCAACAGATAGTTGTAAGGCCAGAGCAGCCAAACACATAGTTAGTTGATCAGAGTTGTACTAGACACATTGCGAAGGAGATATCTCAGTGGTGAAATGGCGAATTTGGAAAATTCCTTCGCTGTTTGACGGTGGGAAAACAATGTTATTTTACCGCTTTTTTTGCTCTTTTACTTCTGAAATAATATTATAGATGACTTATGATATGTAATGTGTAATTGCAGTACCATGTTCCGGGACAAGGTGACGTAATAGGTTAATTATATAGCTGTGAACTCTAAAGGGTAATAGCCTATTACTGTATTCCTTTAAAAGCTAAGAAGCACTTTTTAAACCAATTTTTTCTTCTCAAAAATGGCCTGTATCTTAAATTCGAGTATAGTGATGTGTATTAAAAATTGCCAAGACGTGACTTTGAGTACACAAAACAGGAATGTGACTGACTGCCTGAGAAAAAACAAACAAAAACATTACTGTCTGATCTTGACTCATCCATGACATACAGGCAGTCATTTTCAAAGAAGCATCATTAACTTCCTGAGGAATTCAAAGAGAAGCTTTCACAATTTCAGCGTTTCGTTATTAGGCTCAGTTCCAGCAAACAGGACCAGCTTAGACAGATGGGAAATGCTTATCTGACCCCCGTATTTTTCAACATGCCAAGCAATACCACAGTTCACAAAAAGGAAGACAACCAGGTGCAAGTAACCACGACTGGAAATGATAAGTAGCACATAACTGTAAATGCTTGGTGAAAAGGCTCATTTTCTTATATGCGTAAGTGAGGTTGTATCTTTGTAAATGCATCTTTCTTTGATGTTCGTTTTCCCTCAAATTGTGGGTGGGAAATTTGGGCTGCAAGATTTGAAGGAATAAGGTACATTACTCCATTGATTCAAGATATCTCTTCAGAAAAGTATATTTTGTTAGGTTCAAAATGTCTTTTTTTTAAAACACTGAAAATCTACAATTTTTTTCTCCAGCAACCCTTAATCCAACAATACTAGAATATTATTGAGAAATTTTAGAAAGCCACCAATCTTTGCTATTGTGTCATGTCAACACCAACTATATAACTAATTTCAGTGTTGTTGTAGTTTTGTTTGTGTATACCTTTTAATTGAATAACCAGCATATACACACAAAATCAAGTAACAGCTTACCAGAGTGGTTCCCTTCCTCACATCCTCCAGGCGCTCCAGCACAGCCGCTAAGCTTGGGTCATCGGAGTCCACAAACCATATTGGAGGGGTAGAGGGGTATGATTCCTGTCACAGAGCAAGACTTCAGTTACAAACAATAGTACAAATCATAACTAGCTCAGAAACTGAATTATTGTAAGATCTCTCTCCTAGTGGATTGTTGTGATCTACTTGCCATACTGCCTGCTTAAATTGTTGACCTATTTAAATTTAGAAAGTGAAAGCACAACACATATGAAGAAATGTTATTACAGGCCTTACGTTTTTTTGGTAAATATGCATATTAGCAACTCATGTATGCTAGACACTGAAAACAGAACACAGACCAGATGACTTCTCCAGAACCTAGGGAACAGATGTTGTACATGAGAACCCTGATACACAAAAAAGTTTAAGCTTTAAGTATTTAAACAATACAGTAAATTATTCTTATCAGTTCAGTAAAAAAAAACTTGCATGGATGTAAAATCCCTGCACCTCATTGTCCCTAGGAAATAGACTTTAATAACCTATTAAACTCAGTTCTGTACTTAATAAAAATCAGGTACAGTATTTTGTCACCAGCTTCTATACAAAGTTTTAATTTAAAAGAAGCCTAAAATAAAAAGGAGAAAATCCGTATCAACCGGGACATCGTCCTTTCAAGTGGTGGCCAAACCTCCATCAGCAAAAGCACTGTTTGTTATGATCTCTGTGAAGCAATCTACAAAATACGGCTATCAAAAGTGTTTTTGATTAGGTCTATGACCAAACACAGTGAAACCTATTTGTTATAAGCCTAATAATGTGTGTTCACAGTTACAATTTTACATATACATCAGTTCCCGTTTTGTTAAAGCACTAATCCTTTTTCCAGGAAACATTTTAGAGGGCCTAATTGATTTAATTGTAATTACTAATCTCAATATTCTCCCTGAAATCACTTATGTAACAAAAATAGTTACAAAGCACTGTAACAACTAATCTGGTAGTAGTTACATATAAATGGGTGTCGACTCATATGTCTATTTATGATTAGCTATCAGATCCGACAGCTAATCCAGGAACTACGTACATACAAAAACATCGTCAGTGGCTTTGATGTTATTAGGTTGTTAAACTGATAACACTACAAAAATGAACATTTGTATATATATATATATATATATATATATATATATATATATATATATATATATATACACACACATACATATATATATATATATATATATATATATATATATATATATATATATAAAAATCATAAATGTTGTTTACACCAACATACGCATACATGTCGTGTTATAGACTAAAAACCTAAACAGCTGACTTCTCTTCCGGTCCCTAATGCGATCTTAATAAAACATACGATCGTGTTTTTTGTTTTATTTTTATTTTTTTCAACCGTGATTATATCGAGTTTCCCAATCTTATATATGCAATTATGTACGTGGATCAGTGTATTTCTGCCTGTGTTGGTCTGTCTGCCTAATGCGTGTTTGGGTTTGCTCGGCCCCAGCTCGTCGTAACTCCACCGGGCCCGCTGGTTTGCTTGTCTGATTCCCTTACCGTGATGTTGCAGTGTATCACTAGCAGCTTTTCCCCAGTCACATTGAACTGGCAACTCAGCTCATCTGGTTTCCAGTCAATAATTCGGAACCGCTCGTGATTTGGGTCAAAAATGGACTCGAGAAACTTAAGCTCGGCCTTCAGCCCCGACACCGACATCTTCCACTCATCTCTGGCCGGGCCACGGGGGGGAGAACTCGGGACCGACGGCGGCCAAGCAGCGAGTCTCAGCTAGTGGCTGACAACAACAAAGAAAAAAAATACGCCTTTTCACAATGCTTTCTGAACCTTAACACTGTAAATATAATGTCCTTTACTCGTTTTCTCACGTTACCTTTTTTCTATACTTGTCTGCTGTACTCTAGTCTCGAATTATTTGCATTTATAATAAAAATTCCGCAGAAATATATTCAACACGAGCACACTAACTCACAATTCCCAGCGCTCAACGGCGGCTGCTACTGGGGTTTAAAGATGGCGTCAGACAAGCCCGCAGAATCCCAACAGCCTTTGCGCGATCAGTGAAAAGAGAGGGGATGCGTGTGGGTCTGGAAAAAGACGAAAGCTCCGGCTTCTTCAGTTTTTACAGTTTCTCACTGTCGCTATTATGGTTTATGTTTCTGGACATGTGCACAGGGAAACAAAACAATTTTACACATTAATATAATTCAGTATTCACATTTTGAAAAAGAACAATGTTTTTGAGGGCAAGTGAGACCCTTTAAACCTACTATTGTACAGCTTTACTAAAATGAAGAAGCACTGAAATTATGAATAGAAGTTGATCATGTCAGTAATAAGACCAGCAGATAAAGGCTCAGGAATGATAATAATGAACACAGTTGTTTATATAAATACATGTGAATAAGTAAAAACGAATAACATTTATAATATAATACAATAAAGGAGAGTTTTAGCAGATAGATTGGATACAAATGTATTTATATCAAAAGAATAAAATTGCATGCTCCCACAAAATTCAAGAAGAGGTTTGGTTCGATGTAATTCAGTCAATGCGAATGATTATTAGCACAACTGATAACCCAAAATACAAGATTGCAGAAATAGCTAAAAAGCGGCTGCAGCCACCTGCTGAAGTTTACCTAGCTATGTTAAAAAGGGTTAGTAGAATAAAGATTAAACTTCCAGAGAGTACTATTTTATTTTGCATGGATGTAAAATCACTTTTTCCCAGTGTCCCTAGGAAATAAACATTAGAATAATGTAAAAGAAACAATGTTATTGAGTAAACTGGACAATAAACCTTTAGATTACATATAATATGTGGATGACACATTTAGAATATGGACACATGGAAAAGAATCTCTTTTACAGTTCCACAAATGAGCAAATAATATCCACAGACGAAATCAGAAAATTGAATTCTTAGATACCTTTAAAGTTTAAACTTCATCAATAATCTATTAAAACAGATCTTTACTTGAAACCTACTGATATGCATCAGTACCTACATATGTCATCTACACATCCTATCCATACTAAAAGAGCCATTTCTAAAGGACTGGGTGTAAGGATAAAATAATCTGTTCTGATAAGAATGACTATAAAAAAAAAAAAAAACAGAGAAAGTAATTAAAATAAATATTTTAAAAAGTTGATATAAAGAACAGTTTATTGAGAAAGAATTACGTAAGTTGACAAACTCAATAGAAATAATAAAAGAGAAAATAAGGTTAAAAGCATACCATTAATAATCACATATTCTAAATTATAACCCAACATTTAAAAAATAGTTTTGAAGCATTTATGTATATGTCATATTTCAGAAAAAATGAGAAAAGTATTTCCAAATGCAGCAGTAGTGGCAGTTAAAAGGGATGCAAATGTAGCTGACATCTTAGTCCACAGTAAATATAAGTGGATCATAGACACAATTATGGACATTAAAACCTGTCAGAGCACATGTGAAGTATGTGCTCTTACTGGTTTTAATGGCCTTTACAAATATACAAAACTTTTGACAGTGCTGCGGTGCGAGCAAGCATCCAAATTCAAGACCAACAAACAATATGCAGGGCCCTTTGAGACGCAGGCCCTATGTGGTCGCATAGGCTGCATAGGCCTAAGGCCAGCCCTGACCAACAGTGCTGTAATATGAATCTATGAGATGTCCTAACATAACAGTCTGTTGTGTGGAATTACAGATGTTCACTGGCATAACAGACTGTTGTGTGGAATTGCAGATGTTCAATGGCATAACAGTCTGTTGTGTGGAATTGCAGATGTTCAATGACATAACAATCTGTGGCTGCTAGTGTTGAGCCAGCACTCATATTCATAGTATTAAATAGGATCAATACCCATCCAAGTAAAGCCTATGGGAATGTGACTGGAGCCTTAATAAGGCAATTGTTTAATGAGTAGTTAAGGCTCCAGCCACAGTATAAAATACCCACTCTGGGCTCAGACAGATGGAGATTTGTAAGACGTAAGAAGAATAAAAGTGAATGCTGCCAGCCAGCGAACAAGGTACTCGTGTGCTTAAAATAAGGATAATTGTTAGTATTTTACATTGTCCAAAGTGCCCTGTTCTTTGTTGTGTGTGTTTTGTTTTGTTTAAACTGTTTATTTGTTAATTATTAAATATGAGCACTACAGCGTCGTTCTGCCAGTACAACATGTGTTTTTGTTTCATTTCCTGGTCTGACGTCAGCACCCACACACCACTCAAGCCATCCTTTCACAATAACGTAATGTTTATGTTAGAATAGCATGCTCATTCCAAGAGGTTCCAAATTTCCTAGTGAGCAGCATTTGTTCCACAGCACTGATTGATCTCTCAGATGGTCACGTCTTCAGCAGTGTGATTATCATTGGTGACATGAATGTTTTCAGCTCTTAGACAGTTGCAGAGTTTGTTACTTATAAAATGTTATAGCTAACTCGAAATATGCAACATGAAATATGTTAAGAGCTGAAAACAATTAAAAATTTCTAATTAAGCAAATTATCAGTTTAAATAAGGGTCTAGTTAAGGAGCCATTGCTGCCGTGTCCAACGCCAGAGGAAGAGGTCCCACCACAGGTGGGAGAGCCGCACCAGTCCCTTGCAAGTGAGGGAGAGCCACACCAGTCCCCTGCAAGTGAAGGAGAGCCACACCAGTCCCCTGCAAGTGAGGGAGAGCCGCACCAGTCCCCTGTAACAAGGGTAGACTACACGCTGCTCCCACCTCCGCCCCCAGGAGACTACACGCCGCTCCCACCTCTGCCGCCAGGAGATTACATGCTGCTCCCAGGCCTCTTTTACAAGGGGCCCATACAGATAAGGATTGTAGTAACCATATACTGTACATGACACAGTAAACATTTTTGTACCTGAAATGTTAGAGAGAAAATTACTTTTGCAAAAATGAAACCTAAAGAGGTTTACAGGAGAGTTTTTTTCCTGGGAGTTGTCTGGGAGAAAAAAAGGGAGAGTTCTGGGAGGCCTGTGTTCAGGTAGTAGTAAATTTGATT